>NC_025999.2:78072040-78154540 GCF_000442705.2 Elaeis guineensis
TTCTTTCAAATTGATTTAGCTCTTCTTGCATGGCAATTATCTAGTTATGATCTTTTTCAGCTTCATCTATTGTTTTAGGTTCTAGATGTAAAACAAAAGCTACATAGTTGCATACATCTCTAAGAGAGGATCTAGTTCTTACCCTTTTAGCTGGATCACTAATAATTAATTTTTTGAAGTGATAGTGAACATACCTTCATTTTCTTGAAAGATTACGTGTATCTTAAGGTTGTTCTTGAATATTCTGATCATTGATGCTTTCATCCTCAAGTTTTTCTTCTAATTGTTTCTTGTTTTACTCATTTGAGTCACTGATGGTAAGTTCTTTCATTTCATCTTCTATGTTACCTGCATCATCAGCATCCTCTCTCTTCCTTGATGGAAGATCATTGCTTCATCAAAAACTATATAAATTGACTCTTTCACTACTAGTATTCTTTTATTAAATACTCTAAAAGCTTTGCTAGAAGTGGAATAGTCAAAAAAGATAGCTTCATCAGATTTAGCATCAAATTTTTCTAAGCTATCTTTGTCATTATTTAAAACAAAACAGCGGTAACCAAAAATATGAAAGTATCCTATGTTAGGTTTTTTACCTTTTCATAATTCATATGGTGTTTTCTTTAAAATTGATCTTATTAAAGCATGGTTTAAGATGTAACATGTTGTGTTGATTGCTTCTGTCAAAAAATATTTTTGAGAGCTTGCTCTCATATAGCATGGTACGGACCATTTCTTCAGGATCTTATTTTTTCTTTCTACTATTCTATTTTATTGTGGTATTCTAGATACTGAAAAATTATGATCTATACCTTTTTCATCATAAAATTTTTTAAAATCTTTATTTTTAAATTCAGTGCTATGGTCACTATGAATTGAAATAATTGGTAAACCTTTTTCATTTGAAATTTTTCGACAAAACTTAGAAAATGCTAAAAATACTTCATCTTTAGATACTAAAAATAAAACTCAAGTGAAACGCAAAAAATCATCAATAATTATAAAATCATATCTTTTATCTCCAAGACTAGTTGTCCTTATAGGATCAAATAAATCCATATGTAAGAGTTCTAAAGGTTTAGAAGTTGAAACAATATTCTTTGATTTAAAAGAAACTCTTATTTATTTACCTAATTGATATGCATCATAAATTTTATCTTTGTCAAAATTAATTTTTGGCAAATCAAAAATCAAATTTTTTTTAATGATTTTAGAAAGTATGTGCATACTAATATGTGCAAGCCTACAGTGCCAAAGCCAACTTGTCTCATTGATTTTTGCATTTATGGCCATAAAACATTGCATGTTTTGCATGAAAAGATTATCCAAATCAACCATGTACACATTGCCATATCTATGCCCAATGAATCTAGTACTATCATCAAAAAGATAAGTTACAATGCACATAGATGATTCAAAAATTACTTTATAACTTTTATCATATAATTTACTAATACTTAAAAGATTATGCTTGAGACCATCTACAAGTAACACTTTTTCAATACAAGTGGAGGGAGTGATACCAATGTTACCAATGCCGATGATTTTCTCTTGCCATTATCTCCAAAGATGATTATCCCTCCATTTTTAGCTTCCAATGTGATGAATTGAGATTCATTATCGGTTATATGTCTTGAGCATCCACTATCAAGATACTACTTTCATTTTGTTGCTTGGGATGTACATCTGCACACATAAAGTCAAGTTTTAACCTTAAGTACCCAAGCTAACTTGGGTCTTTTGGGGTTAATCATAATGGTTCTTTTTGGAACCCATATTTTCTTAATATTTTTATCAACAAATTTATTTGAAAAATATATATAAGTTTTATGTCCTACTTTATCACATTTCAAATAAGTGATATTTGGCAATTTGCTCATGGATGCATTAACAAAAATATTTTTTAAAAATTTTTATTTTTTAAGAGTGTTATAGCCAAGTTCGATTTTATCATATACAGCTTTTTGACTATCAATAATCATTTAAAATTTGTTTGAACTTAGAGCAAATCTATTAACTATAGGTTTCAACTTGGTTACCTCTTTCTTTAGATCTTGATTTTCTTTTACTAGGATTTTATTTAAGCTTAAAATTTTATCTCTTTCTTTAATAGAGATTGATTCTTTATTTTCAATTCTTTATTTTTGATGTCAGCTTCTTCTTTTTCTTTAGCTAATATTTGATTTCTTAATTTTAGATTTTTATTTCTTACTCTTAATTTTCTTAGATCATCCAAAAGTTCATGAAAAGCATCTTGTAGTTCATAAAAAAATTTATTTTGAGTTCCAGAGATTATCTCATTTTCATGTACCATGAGGTATAGGTTAGCTTCTTCATGGGATTCTTCATTTGTGGTGGAGTCATCACTATCGCTCCACATAGTCATCATAGCTTTTTTCTTTTTGAACTTCTTTTGACCTTTCTTGAGCTGGGGACAGTCCGATCTGAAGTGGTCTGGCTTTTTGCATTTATAACAGATGATGGGCTACTTTTTTTTCTTTTCTTTACTTGGCTCCCCCTTAGCTGATGGTCTTTTCTTGGTCCCTTGTCTTCTTGTCCTCATGAAACATTTGAATTTTTTGGTGATTAGGGCTAAGTCCTCATATTCTTTACTGTTCTCTAATTTCTCTGAATCTTTTTTTTCTTGAGCTGTCGACTTGAGAGCGATTGTCTTCTTTCTTCTGATCTTTTCCTCAAAATGTTGCTTCATGGTCAGCTCGTAAATCATAAGGGATCCAAGAAGCTCCTCCAAAGCTAGAGTGTTTAAATCCTTGGCTTCTTGAATTACAGTGACCTTTGTCTCCCACGATCTTGGTAAAGACTTGAGTACTTTTCTTACAAGATCACTGTTAGAATAATATTTGTTAAGTCTTTTCAAACCGTTTATGATGTCAGTGAAATAGGTGAACATTTGAGTTATTAACTCTTCAGATTCTATTTTAAATAGTTCATAGTTGTGCACAAACATATTAATTTTAGACTCTTTTACTTAGTTTGTGCCTTCATATGTAACTTCTAACCTATCTCAAATTTCTTTAGCTGAATTGCAAGTAGAAATACGACTGAATTCATTTGCATCTAAAGCACAGTATAAGATATTCATGGCTTTAGCATTGAGCTGAGCCATTTTCTTATCAAATTCATCCCATTTATCTTTAGACTTAGGGAGAGACACACCATTAATCAATTTAGTAGGTGTGTGGGATCCATTACTATGATACTCCATATATCATAGTCAAGTGCTTGAGTGAAAATTACCATCCGAGTTTTTCAATAGGTGTAGTTTGACCCATTGAAAAGTAGATGTCGGTTTGTGGATTGTCCCTCAACTAGAGATGTACCAAATTAGACTGCCATTGATCTTTGGCTCTTGATGGTTAAATCAAGCAAGGACTAGAGCACCAGACTCTGATACCACTTATTGCCCAAATATGGAGCTCAAGAGGGGGGGTGAATTAATTTTTTTTAAAAATTTTTGTGATTAGTGCACTCAAGTAATGTGCTATACTTGTTAAGTGGAGTGAATTGATTAGCCATGAAAATGAAATCAATTACAAATGATAGGTAAGCAAGTATAAAGTATAAAGAATAAATAAAGAGATGCAAGCATAATAAATACAAGAGATTTATAATGGTTCGGTGCCAACCTTGTACCTATATCCACTTCTCAAGTCCCTACTTGAGAATTCAATCCACTAAACGGATTTCAAGATACAAAATATCGGACAATCTCGATCCTTGCTATTCAAGCAAAAATACTTATTTTTTGGATATAAGTCAACCTACACACACTCCGATTTCAGATTTGGATCAACCTATCCGAGTTTTGAAACTGTCCAAAACTCAAAACCCAAAATACAATAGCAAGAACACAGTGTATAGAAATTTCAGCACAACAGTCTCTTAAATGAGCATAATAAATATAATAAAAATATAATATTTAAAGAGAAGTCCCATATGGGTCGTTCTACTGTGATTGGGAAGTCCCATGAGCCGTCTCATTTGGTCAGTCTGAAAACTGACTCTCTATTTTGGTCTCAGGGTCTCAGGGGTCGTCCCACTGCATGCCACAAATCAAAACAGTATGTGCCGGCTATCTAATAAAAGGGGATAATTCAGATTGGTTGTCCCATTTTATTCCAATTTAATTTTTCATACATTTAAGGTCTGAAACTTATCAAAATACTTTTAAATGCTCTCAAATGAATTTAAATTAATTCGACACTTTCAAAGGACTTCAAAAAATTTTCCAACTTGCAGAAACTTCAACTTTGGTACACTTGATGGAGCTTCTCAAACCTAATAGTTTGGACTATCTAAAACATCACTAAAATATTCTCTAAAGATAAGAAACTCATTAGTAGTCTCCTCAAATGGTTTGTGACCATCAAAATCAATTTTTGAAGCAATAAGCGTCCTTGGGATATTTTAACCCAAGGAGCGCTCCTCAGCCAAAGATTTGATCAAAGATTAAACTCTGCATTAGCCACTGGAGATATCCTCTGTGACCTACTTTGATCGATTTCTAGAAGGAACAAGAAAATTCATGCCCCGCATTTATCGAGTCCTGTCCCGTTACACCCTGCTCATATTTTGGCCGCCTGTTCAAGCTTCGGCCCCTAATTAATGGCTCAACGTGGTTCCTCCCCATGTTTTATGAGAAGACACAACTCATCTAACTCAAAAACTGGGAAGTCAAGCACGGCTATCAAGAATATTTCAAGAGGGATCCCTATGATAGGTTGGGATAGCCCCTCCCTGATGCTCTGTTTGTAGTTTCTTTATCAGATGGTGGCATCACATGGCTTCTCAAGCTGAAGTGAGCTCGACATCTAGCTGACCTGGGCCCACTGTTTCTCCCTTCATGTGCCCCATCGAGGTAAGTGCGACCAAGACGAATTTCTCATACTTTTGCACGCATTGCCAAGGCCATTTACCAATGGACCGAACCGAACACCGGTGGCCGATCCCCCTTTGGCCACATTAAAATTAGACCTTTACTGGTCCGATTTTGGATGACAGAACCCCTCCCAAGCAGCACTGGAGCTCAAGTGGGTACGGGAGCTCCAGCATAACTAGGAATAAGTTGGAGGGATGGATGCGGCTTGAGGACGGCGACCCGCCATCGAGGATCCAAGTAGGGGCATTAATGCCTCTGGCGTTATGGGTGGCAGGATAAGGTATATACATACATACAGACATATATATATATATATATATATATATAAAAGAGAAGAAAAAATATACAAGATAAAGAAGAAAGAGAGAGGGGGCTAGTGTTGGGGGTTTTTGTCCTTTCCTTCTAGTTTCTTTTTATCACCGGTGACAATAGAAAAGAAAGAGAGAAAAAAAAAAAAAAAAAAAATAGAGACCTATAAGCTCTTCCGTGCACGTGCTTTGCTCCTACACTGAGGTGGCCCCTAGAGCAGCCAGGGATTAGGAGACGAAGAATAATGTGCAAGAGATTTTGAGATTGACAAAACCTTCTGAAAGACATCACATAGATGATTCGAGAATCCATAACTGATACCGAACTCAACTATGGCTATAGAACAAATAGATCTGTCAATATCCCTTTGAATATTCCCATTTGCATTCAATAAATAGGGGGCACGCAATCCGAATTGGAGAAGAAAGCTAGCTTTAAAGAATACACATGAAACTTTTTGGTAAAAAGTTCTTAAGCCCTCATTTTGTATTTCATTTTCTTTCTTTTTAAAAAAATTGTACGCTTTTGAATATTAAAATTAAGATTGGATCCGCGGTGCGGACACCAGAGCCATCAAAAATCGGCAACATGATTTAAGTTCGATTTGGATCGAAGAAGCCTCATTAAATTGATTCCACTTCAGTTATTTATTTTCAGTCAATAAATTTTAATGCATTTGGCTTTGGGTCCATAGGGCCATATTTGAATTTGTCCACGTCACTTTTGGTGCCACCACTCTCCACATGCCAAGAGAAGAAATATGCATGCCAGCATGTGCCGTGCTCATGCCAAGTTGTGTCAAGCATCAAGCACCCTCATGGAGTTTCATTTCTTCCTTAGAATTCCTTAAGAGTTTTTGGCTACTTACTTATTTTGTTGAAGGTTGATTTCTTTCCTATGGTAGATTATAATGCTTTACTTTTTTGTGGAGGATTGATTTCTTTCTTGTAAAGATAAGAGATTCCTAAACAAACGGGACCTTTAGAGTCCTATATAAATCTTTGTATCTTTCATGAAAAAAATAATGAATGATTTTACAAACTCCACAAATACTTGTGTCAATCGCTCCGAGAGGGAGAGGGTGTGAGACCCAAAATCGCCCCACAATGGGAGGGTGTGAGGCCCACTTTCTATCCTATTCCTTCTACTTAAGATTCAGTGTTCCTGCGACTCTGATCGACTCCACCATCTACCCACGCAAGCCTATTCCGTCAAGAGAAGATCTGTCTCCTCCAAAATTTTCATCTGTCGTGCTGAGAGAAGGAGTGATTTCTTATTCTACAGATCATATGCTGTCAAGGACCTTCGTTCCTTAACAGTTGATCTTTGATTTTTTTTTTTTAATCCGATGTTGGTAAAGACCTAGTTCTTTATCGATGGATCTGTTTGGTTAAAAGATTAAGAGCCCTAATCTGAGTAGTTTCTTAACTACCACGATCCAGATTCTTATCATCTTCTTGAATTTTCTCACGGGTTTAATGTTTTATTTTCTCTCGTTCCATTCTTATTTCTTTTTTGCATTTACTCGTGAGCATGTTTAATTTCTGCTATCTGTTTATGAAATTTTCTATTACTAATTGTTTACTAATCTCTCGAATGACATTCGTCTGTATCATTTAGATTGATCTCGCTTTAGTCTCGTATCAATCAATCACGCCTCCTGAGCAGAGTATAGGCAACTATACTGTCTGTCCTGGGAATAATGAGCCCCTGGCCGGACGTGATTTGTTGTTGATGAATAGAAGAGAGCTTGATTATTAGGATTGATTTTTTTTTTAGGATTATCCCACATCAATTTGGTATCAGAGCCGGTTGATTAGGGCTTTAGTTTAAATTCAGCAATTTAAATTTTCGCACTCTAAATTTCGTACTTTACTTTCAAGCATTTTAATTTTTATTGCACCTTATTTCTGCATCTTAGAGTTGCATGACCACTAGATCAGGTACCTGATACCAACATCCTACTTCCCCACCCAATACCAATATGGATCCCAATATAGCAGCCATCATTAATGCTCTGGCTGAAAAGTTTGATGATATAAAAAATTTTATGAAAGCCATGGATGAGAGGATAGTGGTATTAGAAGAAGCTAGGCAGAAACAACCTGAACTTGAATCTCTCCGACTACCTATAGGACAAAGAGGTAGGAATCTAGAACTTGATCGACCTATAGGGGCACGCCCGCACCATAACCAGTTCGATCAAGATGAGCATATTCTTAGGAATGTGAAAGTCGAAGCCCCAAGTTTTGATGGTTGTCTAGATCCGAGAGAGTACCTAGATTGGGAATCAGGTATGTACCACTATTTTGGATGGTACGAAATGTTTGAAGCAAGGAGAGTTAGGTTTGCTAGGATGAAATTGGTGAGGCAAGCCCGACTTTATTGGAAAAGTGTTGAGCATCTTCTCAATCAGAGAAGACAAGATCCGATAGAAACCTGGGATGAGATGAAAGAAAAACTCAGAGAGAAGTACCTCCCCACCTCTTACCAACAAAGACTTTTAGATCAATGGCAGAGGCTTACTCAAGGGAATAGATCAGTCATCGAGTATATCACGAGATTTGATGAATACCTCATGAGATGTGGAGTAGCCGAAGATAGAGTTGTTACCTTATCTAGATTTAGAGCTGGATTACGAGAGGATATTCAGCGTGAGCTCTTTCTGTGAGAGATAACCACGTTGGAACAAGCTTATCAACTTGCCTTAGATTTTGAAAGATTTTTTAGATATTCGACTCTCCGTCGTCCTGAACCCAACCGAGTAACCCCTTCTGGATCAAGACCTAATATTAATCAAACTCCTAGTAACGGACCTCCACTTACAAATCCTATTGGGAGAAAAGAAGATAAAGAAAAAAGAGCTATAGGAGAGTTATCAAAAGGAAGTAGTTCTCGATCTCATTGCTTCAAGTGCCATGGTTACGGTCACTTTGCTGCACAATGTCCCAACCGATCATTATTCGTAGAAGAATTAGAAGGAGAAACTCTAGAAAATATTGAGGAAGAAGTTTATGAAGCTGATCCAGATTTAGCCGAGCAATTTGAGAGTACTGAGGACATCCTAGGTTATGCCACACCTGAGTCAGACCTTAGGCTTGGAGTCGTTAGGTATGTCCTAGCCCAAACTAAGGAAAGTGAAAACTGGTGTAGGACCTATATTTTCCATACATTCATAAAATTTGACGATAAAATTTGTAAGGTGATCATTGATAGCGGTAGCTGTATCAACGCTATCTCCACCGATACGGTTAAGTGATTAGGATTAACTCCTGTAGATCATCCCAGTCCATACCGTGTGTCTTGGATTGATTCCTCCTCTATTCCCATCAAATTTAGATGCCGTGTGCCCATCCAGCTTCATTCCTATCAGGATCATGTGTGGTGCGATGTCTTACCCATGGAAGTCGGAAGTATCATATTAGGTCGGCCTTGGCTATTCGACAATGATGTTACGATTTATGGCCGTACCAACTCCTGTAGGTTTACTCATCAGGGTAAGAAGATCATGATTAATCCTTCCCCACCTAAGGCTACTAATAGAAAGATAGGAGATGGATCAAAAGAAAATCTTAATAAGAAAAGCCTCAATTTGATAGGTGCTAAAGAATTAGAGACGACCATGAGTGAAGGATCACCAGTTTGGATGCTTGTTGCTAGAGAAGTTTGTGAGGATTCTAAGGTGGATTATCCTAAGGAAGTAGCTAGTCTTCTTACTGAGTTTCATGATGTCTTTCCTGAGGATCTTCCAGATTACTTACCGCCTATGAGAAACATTCAACATGCCATTGATTTAGTTCCTGGATCTACCCTATCCAACTTGCCCCACTATAGGTTGAACCCTAATGAGCATGCCGAACTACAAAGACAAGTTGGAGAGCTGATAAAAAAAGGATTTGTGAGGGAGAGTTTGAGTCCTTACGCGGTTCCTACACTACTGACTCCAAAGAAGGATGGTACATGGAGGATGTGCATAGATAGCCGTGCCATTAACAAGATCACCATTAAGTACCGCTTTTCCATCCCTAGGTTAGATGACATGTTAGATATGATGGCTGGATCCACTATCTTTTTTAAGATCGATCTTAAGAGTGGTTACCATCAAGTAAGGATTAGACTGGGAGATGAGTGAAAAACTGCTTTCAAGATAAAAAATGGTTTATATGAGTGGATGGTGATGCCATTTAGATTATCTAATGCCCCTAGTACCTTCATGAAGTTAATGACCCAAGTACTACGACCATTTATAGGAGTATTTGTAGTTGTATATTTTGATGATATTTTGATCTATAGTCGAACTAGGGAAGACCATTTAGATCACCTCCAAAGAGTGTGTCAAGTTCTTAAAACAGAAAGCTTGTATGCTAATACTAAGAAGTGCACTTTTATGACAGACCATATCATCTTTTTAGGTTTTGTTGTTACCCCCAATGGTGTATCTGCTGATCCTGAAAAGATTAGAGCAATAGTTGAGTGGCCGGTGCTCAAGAGTGTGCATGACGTGCAAAGTTTTCATGGATTAGCAACCTTTTATCGTAGGTTCATAAAAGGGTTTAGCACCATAGTCGCTCCCATCACTGACTGCATTAGAAAGAAAAATTTTGAATGGACTAGGGCAGCCAATAGAGCCTTTCTAGACATTAAGGACAAGATGACTCATGCCCCAATCTTACGTCTCTCTAATTTTTCTAAGATTTTTGAAGTAGCGTGCGATGTGTCAGGAGTTGGGATTGGTGGTGTCCTTAGTCAAGAAGGTCATCCGGTAGCATACTTTAGCGAGAAACTTAACAATTCTAAACTCAAGTATTCTACCTATGATAAGGAGTTTTATGCGGTAATTCAAGCTTTAAGATATTGGAGGCATTACCTACTACCGCAAGAATTTATTTTGTACTCTGATCATGAGGTCCTTAGATTCCTGAATTCTCAAAAGAAATTGAATCATAGACACGGTAGGTGGGTCGAGTTTTTGCAAGCCTATACTTTTGTTTTGAAACACCGTGCAGGTGTAGAGAATCATGCTGCTGATGTCCTGAGTCATCGTCATACTTTGCTGTCCACCGTTAGTATAGAAGTTGTTGGTTTTGATAAGGTTAAAGAAAATTATGAGGAGTGTCCAGATTTTGGTGACATACTTACCGCTTTACGTAAGAGGCCATCTAGAGAACATAGTGAATATACCCTTTAGGATGGTTACCTATTTAGAGAAACTAGGCTGTGTATCCCCCGTACATCTTTAAGAGATTTTTTAGTTTAGAAATTACATGCTGGAGGATTAGCTGGACACTTTGGTAGGAATAAAACTATAGAGTTGGTAGAAGCCCAGTTCTTTTAGCCAAGCTTGAAAAGAGATGTCATCCGAATTGTTGCCCAATGTAGAACATGTGCCGTGGCCAAGTAGAGAAAATAAAACACCGACTTATATACATCCTTACCTATACCAGACTGTCCTTGGCAAGATGTTAGTGTGGATTTTGTTTTGGGATTACCTAGGACAGCTAGAAAGCATGATTCTATTCTAGTGGTTGTAGATAGATTTTCAAAAATGATCAATTTCTTGCCCTGTTGCCAAACGTCTGATGCGTCAAAAGTTGCAAGGATATACTTTGATGAGATTGTTAGACTACATGGATTGCCTAAAACCATTGTTTCTGATAGGGATGTTAGATTTATGAGCTACTTTTGAAAAATCCTATGGCACCTTTTAGGCATAAAACTAAAGTTTTCTTCTGCCTATCATCTGCAAACAGACGGTCAGACCGAAGTGATTAATAGGAGTCTTGGAAATCTTTTGCGTTGCTTGATTGGGGAACATATGGGTAACTGGGATCTTTTGCTGCCTCGAGCCGAATTTACATATAATAGCTCTGTTAATAGGTCCATTGGCATGAGTCCTTTTGAAGTAGTTCATGGATATCAACCTAGAAAATCAATAGATCTCATCCCACTACCCATGCATGCTAGGATTTTCGAATCTGCAGAGTCATTTGTACAGCATGTCAATAGTCTGCATAAAGAGATCAGTAAAAAAATTAGTATGAGTAATAAAATTTATAAATAGAATGCAGATTCTCATCGACGTGTTCAAGAGTTTGCAGAGGGAGACTATGTGATGGTTCGATTGAGGCCTGAACGGTTTCCCTCCGGAACCATGAAGAAGTTACAAGCCCGAGGAGCAGGTCTGTTTAAGATCATAAAGAAAATCGGATCAAATACGTATGTTGTAGACCTATCTTCTGATTTTGGAATTAGCTCTACTTTTAACATTACAGATCTTATTGCCTATAAAAAACCAACTCAGATACCTAGTGAGCCATTTGAGCCTGAACCAACCTTTAAGAGCGGACCTATCCCTGAGTGTCCACCAGCCAAAATGTCAGCAAAACACGATCAGATTGAGAGAATTTTGGATGAGTAGATCCTTTCCATCCGGAGTCGAGGCTATCAGCGGTATCTGGTCAGATGGCGAGGTCGACCGGAGTCTGAAGATACCTGGATCACTCGAGAAGAGCTGCAATGCATTGATCCCGATCTACTTGAGCGTCACCAGAGCGGAATTGACCCACACTCGACAGGGTTGAGTTTTTTCCACCTCAGGAGAATTGGTGCGGACACCAGAGCCATCAAAAATCGGCAACATGATTTAAGTTCGATTTGGATCGAAGAAGCCTCATTAAATTGATTCTACTTCAGTTATTTATTTTCAGTCAATAAATTTTAATGCATTTGGCTTTGGGTCCATAGGGCCATACTTGGATTTGTCCACGTCACCTTTGGAGCCACCACTCTCCACATGCCAAGAGAAGAAATATGCATGCCAGCATGTGCCGTGCTCATGCCAAGTTGTGTCAAGCATCAAGCACCCACATGGAGTTTCATTTCTTCCTTAGAATTTCTTAAAAGTTTTTGGCTACTTACTTATTTTGTTGAAGGCTGATTTCTTTCCTATGGTAGATTATAATGCTTTACTTTTTTGTGGAGGGTTGATTTCTTCCCTGTAAAGATAAGAGATTCCTAAACAAACAGGACTCTTAGAGTCCTATATAAATCCTTGTATCTTTCATGAAAAAAATAATGAATGATTTTACAAACTCCACAAATACTTGTGTCAATCGCTCCGAGAGGGAGAGGGTGTGAGACCCAAAATCGCCCCACAAGGAGAGGGTGTGAGGCCTACTTTCTATCCTATTCCTTCTACTTAAGATTCAGTGTTCCTGTGACTCTGATCGACTCCACCATCTACCCACGCAAGCCTATTCCGTCAAGAGAAGATCTATCTCCTCCAGAATTTTCATCTGTCGTGCTGAGAGAAGGAGTGATTTCTTATTCTACAAATCATATGCTGTCAAGGACCTTCGTTCCTTAACAGTTGATCTTTGATTTTTTTTTTTTTAATCCGATGTTGGTAAAGACCTAGTTCTTTATTGATGGATCTATTTGGTTAAAAGATTAAGAGCCCTAATCAGAGTAGTTTCTTAACTACCACGATCCGGATTCTTATCATCTTCTTGGATTTTCTCACGGATTTAATGTTTTATTTTCTCTCGTTCCATTCTTATTTCTTTTTTGCATTTGCTCGTGAGCATGTTTAATTTCTGCTATCTGTTTATGAAATTTTCTATTACTAATTGTTTACTGATCTCTCGAATGGCATTCGTCTGTATCATTTAGATTGATCTCGCTTTAGTCTCGTATCAATCAATCACGCCTCCTGAGCAGAGTATAGGCAACTATACTGTCTGTCCTGGGAATAATGAGCCTCTGGCCGGATGTGATTTGTTGTTGATGAACAGAAGAGAGCTTGATTATTAGGATTGATTTTCTTTTTAGGATTGTCCCACATCAATCCGAATCTCTGATCATGGTCGATCTAAAGCCCTCATAATAATGAAAGTGTAATTGAAACCCCCACCATGATGAAAATGTAGTTTAAATCTTCATGATAGTAAGAGTGTAAATAAAATTTTCATGATAATGAGAATATAGTTGAAATCTCACGGCAGTAGAAATGCAGTTTAAGGCCCGCCCCCCACATAACATTGAGAGTGAAGTGGCCGTAAATTTTTGAAAACAAATCAAAATAATCAACAAGAGGTGGAGTTGGCATTCTTCCGAGTGTTAAGAATATATACAGTATATATGAAATAAAGAAAGGCGTGATCGACCGGCCGATAGTTAGGATGAGTAAAAGCGCAAGGGGTGTTCGGTTCACAAAGCGACAAAAAAATTGTATGCTGGAGCCTACAGAGAGAAAAATTCATGCCACTCTCCGAAAAAAAAGTCATTAACTATGACGGCATTATTTACTCCATAAACGTCATAGATCCATATTAAAGGCTGTACGGCAACAATAATAATAAAGGAATGGCAGAATCCAATCGGCGTGCCTCCGGACGAACCCCTCTACTCGATCGAAGCCGTCGGGAGCGGTTTGAAGTCCAATCCCCTCGTGCGCTTCCCGTATGTTCGGAGGCTCCGAATGATCTCACTGTGCAGCTGATCACCTCCGGTGCGTCTCCAAATGAACTCCCGCACAGATGATCCTTCTCTGTGCACCTCCCACATGGCTGATGACCTCCCGCACAGATGATCCCTCCTCGTGTGAACTCACAGCCAATCTGGAGCCAATCAGTGCCGAACCCCTCCAAGCCTTTCAAAGCATGAACGAAGCAGTGAAGGAGATTAGACGGGTATGACTGTCGGCCCAGGGGCCCCTTGCTTATCAGCGAGCGGTGCTGTCGCAGGCCTAAGATCTCTCACTTCAGCGGATAGAGCCAAAGTCCTCAAAAATCAAAGTGAAAGAATGATCCTGACATATCTTTAATAAATTGATAGCTCTCTCTTTGTCCGATCAAATTATAATTCAAACTTCAAAATAAAAAAATTAGTGTTGGGGATATTCATGTATCAGTGGAATACATAAGATGATCTTCAACTCACACTTCAGCTTTCTCATTGCTTTTGTTGGGGAGTTATTTGGACTTGATAAGCTTTGATCACCTCCCCCTCTTCTATCCCATCCTCCTATCAGTTTCATGACAAGACAAAAGGTAGGAGAGAAAGTGACCATGTGAACTTAACGAAAGACATTAATTATCTCTCTCTCTTCCTTTGTTTCATTCTCCCATGGGCACTATAATAAGATAAAAGAAAAGAAAAAATGTGGCAGAGAGAAGATGCGCGCTCGGCTTTGACATGTGAAAGCCTGTTCCCTCCACGTATGTCCGACTCCATTTTGGCCATCAATCCCTACCTCAGCCTACGGGCTCCGTGGCAGCCCTGACCCTTACGTCGGCCATCGATCTCCTTCGGCCCTCTGACCTCCTTCGGCCACCGCATCCTGAGATTGACCCCCGTTGCCAGCTCCAGTCATTAGCCACTATGAGACCTACTCCCTCCAATTATTGATTTGGCTGAGGCACCTAACAATTTTAGTCCCCAAATAGTTGTCACGTCAAGCCACTAGAAATAATAATTTGATATGATAATTATCAAAGACTTTATTACGACCCTCTTGTATCTTTCTCTTAAAATATGAGAATGGCCAAAGACAAGACAAACTCTTGGATACTTTTTGTCAACCCACGTCATTAATGAGCATGGCCTTCCCTTGTCATGAAATGACCTTGTCAAGCACGATTCTCAAAATCATTAAATGATACGCAAAAAATATTAGAAATTGTGTTCAAAAATCAATCGTATGACGATTGAGTTTCTCTTTGTATATGAATTATTAAATATTGAATAAAAATTATTCTGATTTTTTTATTATAAAGTAACATCTTCTTTGAGCTCTTGTGCTGTGATGAAGTCCTTAGAATTATGCTAGTGTACGATAAAGAGAGAATTTATCATATAGTTCTTAAATATGTTCATGACCAAATGATACATCATTACAGAATTATGATGTTTATCAAGTGGAGGTCGCTGTGTGCCATATGGATTGGTTATCTTCTTAACCAAGGAGTGTGGTGACACTAGTATGGCATACAGGTGAGATATAGGAGTACATCATCACTCAATAAGTGACTCACCTGCTGAGCATTCTACTGTCAAGAGCTGCTCGCGAAACACATAGGTATAAGTGTCCTTCAGACTTGAGATCATCATAGTGACTTGCAAGCAACTTACTGTACTTTGATGCTGACTATCTAGATTTCTAATGCAGTGACGGAAGGCTATTGGATACAGTGAAGTACTTACGAAGTCTGTATGTAGATCAAGATGAGATTTATCCCTCTGAATTATTGGAGTTGATGTATCACTGTATTTCAATTTAGTAAAGCCTTGGCAAGGATAATCCATGAGATGGATTTGAAAGGTTGAAATACTATATGGAGAAGCAATCTCGGTTGACAGTTAACTTGAGACTATCCTAGAGCATTCAAGGTCAAAATGATGAATTATGCGGTAACCATGTGTATGGATTCTGAAATATTTTTTTACGATAATTCGACCTATCTGGACATCGAGAACCATTGCTAGATGGTATCTCGATTAGTACAGGAATGGATTCCTATGCTACCAACTTAGTGTTTGAACCTATAGAGTCATGCACACAAGTTAGACAAAGTAGGAAGGAATTGATTTATATTTATATATCCAATTTAGAAGTAATTGATTTAATTGAACATATAAGCTAACTTGATTGAGAATTAAGTTATGGATTAAATGAGCTTAAAGAGTTGACTATGTCTAGCTAGTACTACACATGAAGTTCAGGTTCGATTTCAAGGATGAACAGTTTCTGATCTATGATCCATGGAGCATATGAAAGATTGAATTTAAATGTTAATTGATTTCAAATTAGATCTAAATTAATTAAACTTAATTGAGTCTAAAAATCTAAGTTAGACTTGGTATAAAAGTCCTAAAGAGTTTGGGATTGACAGTCTTTTGAAATTATTTCAAACCAGCTTCGAATTGGATTCGAATCGGATCCATTTTAGATGAGATATAAAAAATCCTACTTGTACTAAAATTTTCCTCTCATGTGGTTCGACCAATATCTGAAATGGTGCTGATTTGGAGCGTCCCATATGGGTGAGGGAGTGGGTGCAAAGTGGTTGTCATAAGTGATGGCAATTCTATCTCATGTAGGAATCCTTCTTTCATGAGTGTTGGATTGATTCAAATTAGATTTGAGTTAGGACTCCTATACTTATTAAGTCATGAAAGTCATCTATAAATAGAAAGGGTCTTTACCTGTGGATGCATAGCAAATAAATCAGATTGAGAGAAGAGAGAAAAAGAGAGAGAGGTGTGAGAAGAGAGAAGCTCTTCTTCTTCTCCTTAGCCTCTCCCTTTTGGTGCCGCCCCTTCTCCCTTGGGTGTGGGCCTGATCGCTATCGTAAGTGGTCAAGAATAAAAATCAACTCAAACTATATAGATAGGGTGAGTCGGGATCGTTTCCATAGAGATCTAGGATGATTATTTTTTTTATTTTTTTTGAAGAAAAATAAAAGAAAATTGATTGTAGAAGGATTAAAAAAAAAATAAAATAATAAAAATTTAATTATAAATATAAATTAATTTATAAAAAAAATAAGTCAGAGAGATAATCCAAAAATTCTGAATCCACCATGCAAATTAGATTTATTTTTTTTTTTATATTGTAATATTAATTCTTATGATTAGGATATTAGTATAACTTATCTTTAAGGGGTACGAACTGTATCAGCAGATTACGGCTCGTCTTATTAGAGTATAAACTATTTAAATTTAATTACAAGATATAAAGTTTAATCTAACATATCACGATCTATCTCTCCTAGGCACGTACTGTATTCAGAGATCACAGTACGTCAGTAGATGGTTTAGGCCGTGTAGGCTAGATCAATATCTCAGAAAGATATGAAATAAACACATAATTTTATTGTATGAAAATTAAATATAAAAATAAAAATAAAAATCTATTTACAAACTTCATCATATTTTCAGATTGAAGGGATTTAGTCACGTATCAAGATCTCTAGCTCCATATTCATCCTGTTGGTGCAAAAATCCGCCTGCGCCGGAGAAGCTGGAGTTGAGGAGGCCGCGGTCACCGCCGGGACCTGCAAGGGAAGTCTAAACCGGAGGTGGGGTTGCTCCGGCAAGACCCTCCGACGCTCAAGTCAGTTCTCTGCCTCAACAAGAATGGAGTGCTCAAACGGAGAATTTAGCAGAGTTTTGAGATAAGAGAAATGAGCTTAAAAAATAACGTATCTGAGTCCCCCCTTTTTATAGGCGGGGGAGGCAGCGGACTGATGGCGACGTGTGTAACCGTCTGGTAGTGGGCCGCCCACGGTCAGGGAAATTAATTGTGGAGAGTGGTGGGGTAGACTCGTGGCTGTTGTCATAGTCTGCCACGTATGGCCTGTTGCGGATAGTGGGGCGGCGTCCGTTGCCGCTAGCTGTCAGTGAGTAGTGGGATCGTGCAGCACCTGCCGCAGGGAGTGGGACAGAATCGTGGCTGTTTGCTACAGCCTGTCAGGGAGTAATGGGTCCGTTGCTGGAGCCGCGTAGAATCCACTGTAGGACCTGGAACAGGATCATGATTGTTGTCGCGATCTGCCGAGGGGGTGCGGATCTGTCGATTGAGGTTCGACCGCGGTTGAAGTCCGGCCTCCGTAGGAGCCCGGGTGGAACCGCTCTGATGTCGAAGGTGGAGCCCGGCTCCCGTAGGAGTCCGGGCGGAGCCGTTCTGGTGTCGGAGGTGGAGCCCGGCTCCCGTGGGAGTTCGGGCGGAGCCGTTCTGATGTCGGAGGTGGAGCCCGGCTCCCGTAGGAGTCCGGGCGGAGCCGTTCTGGTGTCGGAGGTGGAGCCCGGCTCCCGTAGGAGTTCGGGCGGAGCCGTTCTGATGTCGGAGGTGGAGCCCGACTCCCGTAGGAGTCCGGGCGGAGCCGTTCTGATGTCGGAGGTGGAGCCCGGCTCCCGTAGGAGTTCGGGCGGAGCCGTTCTGATGTCGGAGGTGGAGCCCGGCTCCCGTAGGAGTTCGGACGGAGCCGTTCTGATGTCGGAGGTGGAGTCCGGCTCCCGTAGGAGTCCGGGCGGAGCCGTTTTGACGTTGGCGGCGGAGCCCGGCTCCCGTAGGAGTCCGGGCGGAGCAGCGCTTGCTGATGGCGGTGGAGCCCGGCTCCCGTAGGAGTCCAGGCGGAGCTGTTTTTGCTGATGGCGGTGGAGCCCAGCTCCCGTAGGAGTCCGGGCGGAACTGTGCTGATGTCGAAGATGGAGCCCGGCTCCCGTAGGAGTCCGGGCGGAGCTGCACTTGCTGATGGCGGTGGAGCCCGGCTCCCGTAGGAGTCCGGGCGGAATTGCACTTGCTGATGGCGGTGGAGCCCGGCTCCCGTAGGAGTCCGGGCGGAACTGTGCTGATGCCGAAGATGGAGCCCGGCTCCCGTAGGAGTCCGGGCGGAGCTGCACTTGCTGATGGCGGTGGAGCCCGGCTCCCGTAGGAGTCCGGGCGGAATTGCACTTGCTGATGGCGGTGGAGCCCGACTCCCGTAGGAGTCCGGGCGGAACTGTGCTGATGCCGAAGATGGAGCTCGGCTCCCGTAGGAGTCCGGGCGGAGCTGCACTTGCTGATGGCGGTGGAGCCCGGCTCCCGTAGGAGTCCGGGCGGAATTGCACTTGCTGATGGCGGTGGAGCCCGGTTCCCGTAGGAGTCCGGGTGGAACTGTGCTGATGCCGAAGATGGAGCCCGGCTCCCGTAGGGGTCCGGGCGGAGCTGCACTTGCTGATGGCGGTGGAGCCCGGCTCCCGTAGGAGTCCGGGCGGAATTGCACTTGCTGATGGCGGTGGAGCCCGGCTCCCGTAGGAGTCCGGGCGGAATTGCACTTGCTGATGGCGGTGGAGCCCGGCTCCCGTAGGAGTCCGGGCGGAATTGCACTTGCTGATGGCGGTGGAGTCCGGCTCCCGTAGGAGTCCGGGCGGAACTGTGCTGATGTCGAAGATGGAGCCCGGCTCCCGTAGGAGTCCGGGCGGAGCCGTTATGATGGAAATTTCGGCCGCGGGTATTTTATACCCAACACATCCTTTCTCTTGGATCCCTAAACCTCCCTTATTTTTTTTCTCTAATTTTTTTTGCTTTTCCATTGATTTTTTCTCCTCCCTACTCTTATTCCTAGACCTTGTATTTATAGGTAATTTTTTTATCTTTTTCTGGTAGCAAAAGGAGTCCTAAAATCTTTAAAACTCGTATAATACACGTATGATTAATTTCTGGCCATTAGATCTAGATTGGATCACCCAGATCAGCCCAAAAACACTGATTTAAATCTTTATCAGGGTTAAAAATGTTCTCAACCATTGGATCACGTGCTTGATGGAATCTAGAGCATTGATTAGTGCAGTTGATTTTCTATTCAAAGTCGGGACGAACAACAGTCGTTAGATCGAGTTTCAACCGTTTGATCGTGCCCAAAAATCATTCTTTTTAATCGGCAATGAATGTGGACCGTCTGATCTTCCTCAGAATCATTTTAGGCCATCGGATCATATAAAAAACCTTCCACCCGCCTGTAAGCCGTGTCGTGCACTGTGAAACTATTTCGATGGACCGCACCATTGCTTCTGTGGATCGAGCGGTCGGTCCACCGTACATTGAAGCCTATAAATTTTATTTTTAAGAGAATTTTGGCTTGATTTTTACTTTGATTTTTGTCTGAAAAATAAAAAAAATATGTATTAAATTTTTTAATAATTTTTTATTATTTTGATACTTAAATTGCTCAATTAAATCAATATCTATTTTTCATAAATATACTCTAATTTCATAAATTTTTAAAATTATCTATTTTTATAAGAAAATCTAATTTATTTATAAAATTAGATTTTTAAGAAGATGTTAGCACTATAAATTATCAAAAATATCTAAAATAAATATAAAAATATATCACTTATCACACCCCCCAATTTGAACTTTGTTCATCCTCGAGTAAAGAAAGAATTTAGAATTAAGTACCATTTAACTTAAAGTTTCAAATTTTACCAATCAATTTTTAAAAGGACCACTGATATTCAGTAGAGTGTGAGTGAGATATGTCATTGGAGTATTAATACTAATCAATATGAGAGTTAAGAGAAAAATACTAAATTTTTTCTAATTTTTTTTTAAATTATCCCTACCTTTATCTTTAAATCATTAACCTTCATATGGACAAGTATATTGTTACTTCCATCCTTCATTTATTAATTTTTTTTTAATATTGTACCGCTATTGAATATCTTAACTCCTTAAGCTTTCTATTTGACCCATGTAGTGAGTTTTCAGTCAATGACTCTCAAATTAGATGGTTTTAGGGTACTAGGTATAGAATACTCTTTGGACTTACTTGCTCGAATCAAACAGGTTACAAGTTAAAACTAGCTTTATAACAAGCTTCTTTATCTTTCATACCTTTTGACGTGAAACTCAATACTTGCTTAGGCAAAGAGGTCCGACATGAAGTACTTGAATTTTTTTTTCTTATATATATATGAAGAAATGTATAATTACCCTACATAAGTCTATAGAAAGTAAACTCTTCTTTGATGTTGGTAGAAAAATTTAGAAATGCTCAAAGAAAACTGTTTAAGTTCTAAATTTAACTCTTTATTGAGTTTTCTTAATACTTAATCCCTCGATATCTCATAAATTTTTTGGTCTGTACATCAATTTTTTTTAAAAAAATACATAATTTAACTTGATTTTTAAGTATAATCAGGTGCTTAAATGTTAAATACTTAACTTACTTGAGGATTAAAAAAAAATTTAAATTATTCTTTCCTCCAACTTAATCAATATTATCCTCAATGAAGTAGGAAAAATGAAAGGTGCATAAAAAGAGAAAGAAAAAAGAGAGATGTCACCTGATCCTGATGTCTTTTCAAATTAGTTCTTCCTCCTAACTTAGCCAATATTGTCTTCAAATTCTTACAAAAGGTATGAAGAAAAACTTGATTAACATAAATAAAATGCAAAAGAAAGCAAAAATAAAAGCTAAATCTGGGTTGCCTCTCAAAAAGTACTAAGTTTTAAGTCTTCAGTCGGATCACATTTATTGACAAGTGCTTCCACACAGAGCGGTCCATTATTCCTAAAAAAAAGAAAGATCAATTAAAATAAAGTAAAAAAAATTTGGATTGCCTCTCAAAAAGCACTAAATTTATCGTCTTCAGTCAGATCATACTAATTCTACCTTATTTATCCTGTATCAAATATTGGATTGATAAATTCAAATGGATAAGATGGGTGAGGTGAATCAAGCAGGGCATTAACCTCCTGGACTTGAATTTCTTCAATAGGTTCATTCAGAAAATTCATCCTTATAAGTGATTCGACAAGTGATTGCCATTGTGGATGAACTTTCTGATCACTAGATGGAAAAATTTTATAAGCTATTTCAGATTTTTGATCTAACCAAAGATTACCATCAAAATCTTCTTTCTCTGGGTCAATGGTCTCATAGATCTCATCCTGGATCAAGTTTACATCAATGAGTTGGTTCTTTTTATTTTCAAGGTTAAAAATATTAAGATCAATGGTCATGTTTCCAAATGAGAGCTTCATGAGTCCATTGCGATAATTGATTAGGACATTGGTGGTTGCTAAAAATGATCTTCCTAAGATTACTGGGATGTGACCTTTTGGATTAGACTGGTTCAGTCTCGAGGTTCACAAAATCCATAGGATAAATAAAATTACCGATCTTGATTAACACATCTTCCATAACTTCTTTGGGGATCCTCACTGATCGATCTGCCAATTGTAATATGATTTCTGTAAGCTTTAATTCTTTTATCTCTAATTTTTCATAGACCGAATAAGGTAAGATGTTCACACAGCCCCTAAGTCTAATAAGGCCCTATCAATGATGGTTTCCCCAATGAGAGAAGAGATTGTCGGAGATCCTAGATCTTTATACTTAACAGGCATGTGGCTCGACAGATATGAGCTCACACTGGCTGTCAAGAAGGCTTTTTTAAGAATGTTGATCTTCTTCTTTGTGCATAGTCTTTGAGGAATTTGACGTATGTGGAAACTTGTTGGATTATGTCTAGTAAAGGAATATTTACTTTCACTTGTTTAAACATCTTTAAGATTTGATCTATAAGGACTGAATGTCTGTTGGACCTAAGTCTATTTAGAAAAGGAGCTACAAGATTAGTGAGTGATGTCTCGAATTGCTTAAATCCTGAGGTGGATTCTATAAGTGACTTGGGTGGTTTGTTAATCTCTATTGACTCCTTAGACTTACCTGGCTCCTTAGACTCGGTTTGATCGATCACTTACTCATGAGATGGTTTAGACAATGGGTCATCTTGATCTACAGCTGTACCGACATAGTTGTCTATTTGTTTTTCAGGCCTTAAAGTGTGAATTGCATTTAATTGATTGATCTAGACTCTTTGTTGTGCTCCTTAATTGTTCTGAGTTCTAGGATTAGCCTCAGATTGACTCGGTAGTTTATCTTTTTTTCTTTCACTCATAGCCATAGCTAATTGACCCAACAGCATCTCTAAACTGGCAATAATCTAAGTGTTGGAAGTTAAAAGCTAGCCCGTGGTCTACATGAAGTTGTTTAGTGTAGTGTTGGTGTTAGTAGTCGATTTCGCTAGGATTTTCAGACTTTTTTCTAGCGAGTTAAGCTTTTGATCATTGCTGAAACCTGATGGGTTATTTGATGATTGAGTGATCTAGGGTTGGGCTGAGTGAAGGCAGGTCTATTTGAGTTTAACCCTTGTGATCAAGAAAAATTAAGATGATTCCTCCATCCTGGATTATATGTTGGTGTGTAGGGGTCATTTGTGGGTATTTGATAGGCTGCGTTCACCTGTGCTACTTCATTCTTGGTTGGACCCATCAAGAAGGGATATCCTTCTATTATGTGGTCTGTGGCATTACACCCATTGCAAGTGGATGTTACAATTTGGTTCACTTGGATGTATTCCTTGAGTTCTAGGGCCTCTATCCTACGGATCAAAGATGCAAATTTAGCCTCTTCAGCTAGAGAAGGTTGAACTTGATATACACCCCCTCTTGAAGGTATGAGTCTATCGGGTTCTCTAGTAATCTCCTATTGTAAGCTCTTTTCTGCTAGGTCTTCTAGAAATTGTCAGGCTTCTATAGGCTCTTTGTTCATGAATTGACCTTGATATATTGATTCTAACATGGTTTTAGAGTTTGGGTCTAGTCCTTCATAAATGATTTGGCACAGCCTCCAAATTTCTATTCCATGGTATGGGCATTGACTCAAAAGGTTCTTAAAATGATCAAAGTACTTTCAAAAAGACTCATTGGATAATTGATAAAATTGATTAATTTCATTCCTAAATTTGGCAGTCTTATGGTGTGAAATTTTTTTTTTCAGGAACACTTTAACAAAACCCTCCCATGATGCTATAGATTGGTTAGGAAGACTGTATAACCACTTTTTGGCACTATCATTGAGGGTAAAGTTGATCGACCTAAGTTTTACAGCACCCTCAGTGAGCTGTTGAAGCCGCATCATGGCGCATACTTCCTCAAATTCTCTAATAAAAATGTATGAATCTTCGATTTTGGTGAATTTGAAAAGTATGTTTATGATCTGAGGTTTAATTTTAAAATTGGCATCAGTTTGTGGCAGTCAGATACATGAGGGTTGGGCTGACCCAATTGGGTAGCTAAGGTCTTTAAGGACCCGAGGTTCATGTTCGGGTTCACCCATGATGGGCTTAAGGTCTACTGGACTCGATGCAAAGTTTGGATCTATTCTCACTAATCGATCAAATATCCTTATCCAAGAAGAAATTTCAGAATTTTTAGTTATTTTTATTTTTTTTTTCTTAAGAGAAGAGGAAAGAGAGATAGATGAGAAGAGAATTCTAAAGATGAGAGCCTAAAGAGTATTAAATCTAGAGACGATAGAGAAGAGTGTTTTAATTAGGATTCATGTTTGTAGGTTAGTAATCAAGTTATACAGTCAATCCTAGCTAAGGGTAATCTTAGATCTAAACAACTCCTAACTGCCAAGGTTGTCTTTGAGCACTCCAGGTAAAAGACTAGCTACTCAACTGGCCAGGTAAGTATAAGGTTGGTGAGGGTCCTCCCGTTGCTTTTCTTAGACAATAATTGAGTTGGTCAGATAAACGAATAAAATCAATTAAATAACCATCTTTCTTCAAGACATAGTTCCTGAATCATTTTCTTAGACACCGGTCAAATTGACTAACCCTAATTCGGTCAAACTCTCAGGATCCCTTGTCCTATTGAGCTCGAGAGTCCTTAGGGGCCAACATCTAATTGATTTTAGGTTAAGATTTAGGTAAATGCAATATGCAGGATGGTGGTTTGTGGGCCAAAAAAGGATGATAAAATTTTTATCTTATCTTATTTAGGGTTTGTGCCCTTAAGATATTTTATGAAATTATGTAATGCAAGAAGAAAAGGTGGCCAGATTTGGTAATTAATCAAAAGTAAATTGATTTATTTTACTTTTTAAGTTTTGTGATTAAGTATCTAATTTTCTAAGTAGATTATGAGATGTCAATGTAGAGATTTTTTTTTTTGAAAGTAAAATTGACTAAGAAACTAAGCAAGTTAGAAAGAAAATAAAAAGAAACTAAGAATAAGACTAAATTTTTTTTTAATAAAAAAATAATCATTCTTAAATCTCTGACAATGACATCAAAATTTGATCACTGGCGTAGATGGTCAAAAATAAAATCCAACTCAAACTATATAGATGAGTGAGTCAGGATCATTTCTATGGGGATCTAGAATGATTATTTTTTTATTTTTTTTGAAAAAAAATAAAAAAAAAAATTGATTATAAAAGGATTAAAGAAAGAATAAAATAGTAAAAATTTAATTATAAATATAAATTAATTTATGAAAGAAAATAAATCAGAGAGATAACCTAAAAATTTTGAATCCATCATGTAAATTAGATTTTTTTTTTTTTATGTTATAATATTAATTCTTGTGATTAGGATATTAGTGTAGCTTATCTCTAAGAGGTACGGACTGTATCAGTAGATCATGACTCATCTTATTGGAGTATAAACTATCTAAATTCAATTACAAAATATAAAGTTTAATCTAACATACCACGATCTATCTCTCCTAGGCACGTACCATATCCAGGGATCATAGCATGTCAGTGGATGGTTTAGGCCATGTAAGCTAGATCAATACCTTAGAAAGATATGAAATAAAAATATAATTTTATTATATAAAAATTAAATATAAAAAAAATAAAAACCCATTTACAAGCTTCATCGTATTTTCAGGTTAAAGAGATTTAGCCACACATCAAGATCTCTAGCTCCATATTCATCCTTTCTCTTGGATCCCTAAACCTCTCTTATTTTTTTTAAATTTTTCTTTGCTTTTCCACTGATTTTTTCTCCTCCCTACTCTTATTCCTAGACCTCCTATTTATAGGTAATTTTTTTACTTTTTTCTGTTAGCAAAAGGAGTTCCAAAACCCTTAGAACTCATATAATACCCGTATGATTAATTTCTGGCCATTAGATCTAGATTGGACCACCCAGATCAGCCCAAAGATATTGATTTAAATCCTTATCAGGGTCGGGAATGTTCTCAGCCATTGGATTGCATGCTTGATGGAATCTAGAGCGTTGATCAGCGCAGTTGATTTTCTATTCAAAGTCAGGACGAACAACAGCCGTTGGATCGAGTTTCAGCCATCCGATCATGCCCAGAAATCCTTCTTTTCAACCGACAATAAATGGGGACTGTCCGATCTCCCTCAGAATCATTTTAAGCTGTCAGATTGTGCAAAAAACTTCTGCCCACCTATGAGTTGCGTCGTGCGCCACGAAACTATTCCAGTGGACCGTGCCATTACTTGTATGAACCGAGCGGCCAGTCCACCATACACTGAAGCCTATAAATTTTATTTTTAAAGGTATTTTGACCTGATTTTTGCTCCAATTTTTATCTAAAAAATAAAAATATATATATATTAAATTTTTTAATAATTTGATACTTAAATTGCTCAATTAAATTAACAACTATTATTTATAAATATACTCTAATTTTATATATTTTTAAAATTATTTATTTTTATAAAAAAATCTAATTTATTTATGAAATTAGATTTTTAAGAAGATGTTAAGACCATAAATTATCAAAAATATCTAAAATAAATATAAAAATATATCACTTATCAGAGCCCTCCTTGGGTATCCCATCTGCTGGTGTGAGGTGTCACACCAGTACATCTTCTCACTCATTTGATTAGATTGCGAGGATTGAAGTTCATTCTATTTTTCTACGGCATCTGGCGTGCACTCACACCAGCACATCTTCTTCCTCGTTTGATTAGATTGCTGATAAGTGACATATTTTTACATTTATTGTAGATATTTTTGGTAATTTACGGTGCTAACATCTTCTTAAAAATCTAATTTCATGAATAAATTAGATTTTCTTATAAAAATAAATAATTTAAAAAAAATATAAAATTAGAGCATATTTATAGAGAATAGATGTTGATTTAATTGAGTAATTTAAGCACCAAAATAATAAAAAAAATTTAAAAAATTTAATGTATATTTTTTTAATTTTTCAGGCAAAAATTGAAGCTAAAATCGAGCTAAAATATCCTAAAAAATAAAAAATATTACCTCCGGTGCATGGTGGACCGGTCGATCGATCCACGAAATTAGGGTACGGTCCACAGGAACAGTCACGCGGTCTACAGGTGCAGTTCACAATGGGCAAAAGATTATGGGTGCGATCCAACGGTTGACATTCATCCCGACCCAGATCCGACAGTCCACGTTTGCTGTCGGTTTATAGGAGAAGGTTTTACGCAATCGGACGATCGAAAACTCATCCATCATCAAATCCAACAGTCTAGATATGTTGCCGACTTTGAATAGGACTCTTCTACATGATCCGACGGCCTAGATGCGATCCATTGTGAAATCAGATGGTTGAGGATGCTCTCGACTGAGAATAAGAGATAAACAATGCGATCTAATGGTCAGAAACTGATTAAAGATGCTATCGGACGGCTGTGGGTCTCCAACAACGATGTCAAAAATTGATACGATCGTGATGTTGTCATTAGGACACCATGATTATCAATCTAATTTCGACTTCAATACAAATTAAAAATACATAGAAAGTAGTGAGTCAGATCGAATCCACAGAGAAGGCAAAATTTTGATTTAAAATCTTTGATTTTATAAAAAAATAAAATAAAAAAAAATTTAAGTCAGAAAATAAAAATTAAAAGTATGAAAAATAAATCGGATACTAAGATCTACTATTTAGGTCCTAGCATCTACTTGTAAAAAAATAAAAGACAAAAATTTAAAGTGTAAAAAAATAAATTTTATATTAATTGAAATTAAAATTCAAGTATAAAAAATTTTAAAAAATAATAAAATAAAATAAAAATAAAACTATAATAAGGATCTGAAGTTGATCAGTCCAGTCTTGTTGGAAAGATGGTTGATGACCTCTCCTTCTTCCTTCATACTTCGTAGAGCGAACCGACTTCTTTTTTTCTTCCCTTTGGGTCTCTAAATCTATCTATTTTTTTCTCTATTTTTTTCTCATCTTTTCACTGATTTTTTTCTGCTCTCAAGATTTATTCCCGAACCTCCAATTTATGGGTGAAATTTTTATATTTTTTTGATAAGAAAAGGAGTCCTAAAACCCTTAGAAATCGTATAAAATCTTTTACAATTATTTCTAGCCATCAGATCTAGATTGGACCGCTCAGATCAACCCAAAAATCAGTCTTTTACTCCTTATCTAAGTCGGATTCAACCACAGCCGTCCGATCGTGCTTCAGATTGATTTCTGACCGTTGGATCGCGTAGAAGAGTCCTATTCAAAGTCGCAACACGTCTGGACCGTTGGATCTGATGACTATCAATCTAATTCCAACCTCAATAAAAATAAAAAATACGTAAAAAGTAGCGAGTAGGATTAAATCCACAGAGAAGGCAGGATTTTGATTTGAAATCTTTGATTTTACAAAAAGATAATAAAATTTTGAAGAAAAGCAATTTAAGTCAAAAAATAAAAATTAAAAGTATAAAAAATAAATTCGATACTCGGATCTACTATTTAGATTTTAGCTTCTAAAATAAATAATAGAATTTTAAAATATATAAAATAAATTGGTACTAAAATCTACTAACTAGATCCTAGCATCTACTTGTGAAAAATAAAAGATAAAAATTTAAAGTGCAAGAAAATAAATTTTACATTAATTAAAATTAAAATTTAAGTATAGAGAATTTAAAAAGAATAATAAAATAAAATAAAAATAAAACTGTAACAAGGATCTGAAGTTGATCAGCCCATCCTCATCAGAAAGATGGTTGATGACTTCTCCTTCTTCTATCGTACTTTATAGAGCGAACCAATTTTTTTTCTTTTTCTTCTTGGGTCCCTAAAGCTATATAATATTTTTTTCTATTTTTTTCTATCCTTTTCTCTGAATTTTTTAGCTCTCAAGACTTATTCCCAGACCCCATATTTATAGATAAAATTTTCATATTTTTTTGGTAAAAAAAAGAGTTCTAAAACCCTTAGAAATTGTATAATACCCTTTACATTAATTTTTGACCATCGGATCGGCTTTGGACCGCTCAGATCTACCCAAAATCTGATGTTTAAATCCTTATCAGGGTCGGATTCCACCACAGCCGTCCGATCGTGCTTCGGATTGGTTTCTGGCCGTCAGATCGTGCAAAAGAATCCTATTCAAAGTTGGCAACACGTTTGAACCGTTGGATCTAATGATGGATGAGTTTTTGGCCGTCCGATTGTGCAAAACCTCCTCTTATCAACCGACAGCAAATGTGGACCGTCGGATTTGGATCGAGATGAATGTCAGCCATTGGATCGCACCCAGAATCAGGGCACGGTCCATAGGAACAGTCACGCGCGCAGTCTTAAAATATCCTAAAAAATAAAAAATATTACCTTCGGTGCACGGTGAACTGGCCAGTCAATCTACGAAACTAGGGCATGGTCCACAGAAACAGTCACGCGATCTACAGGTGCGGTTCACAGCAGGAGAAGGATTCTGAACGCGATCCAACAGCTGACATTCATCTCGACCCAGATCCGACGGTCCATATTTGCCGTTGATTTATAAGAGGAGGTTTTGCGTGATTGGACAGTCGAAAACTCATCCATCATCAGATCCAATAGTCCAGACACGTTGCCGACCTTGAATAGGACTCTTCTGTGCGATCCGACGGCCCTGATGCGATCCATTGTGAAATCAGACGGTTGAGAATGCTCTCGACCGAGAGTAAGAGATAAACAGTGCGATCCAATGGTCAGAAATTGATTAAAGGTGTGATCGGATGGCTGTGGTTGAATCCAACTTTGATAAGGATTAAAGCAGTGACTTTTGATCAAATCTGAGCGATCCAAAGACGATTCGATGGCTAGAAAAATTCTTAAGTGTTTAATATATTTTCTAAGGGTTTTAGGACTCCTTTTTCTATCAAAAAAATATGAAAAATTTATCTATAAATAGAGGGTCTGGAAATAAGTCTGGAGAGCAAAAACCAATAGAAAGACTAGAAAAAATTAGAAAAAAAAATAGATAAGTTTAAGGACCCAAGGAGAAGAAGAAGAAAAATCGGTTCGCTCTATGGAGTACAAAGGAAGAAGAAGAGATCATCAACCATCTTCTGGATAAGGCTGGGCTGATCAACTTTAGATCCTTATTACAGTTTATTTTTATTTTATTTTATTATTTTTTAAAAAATTTTTGTATTTGAATTTTAATTTCAATTAATGCAAAATTTATTTTCTTACACTTTAAATTTCTGTCTTTTATTTTTTTTTGCAATTAGATGCTAGGATCTAATTAGTAGATCTTAGTACCAATTTATTTTATACTTTTTAAATTTTTATTATTTATTTTTATTGTAAGTAGATGCCAGGATCTAGTTAGTAGATCTTAGTACCTGATTTATTTTTTATACTTTTAATTTTTATTTTTTGATTTAAATTACTTTCTTCAAAATTTTATTTTTTTTGCAAAATCAAAAATTTTAAATCAAAATCCTGCCTTCTCTATAAGTTTGACCCAATTCACTACTTTCTATGTATTTTTAATTGTTATTGAAGTTAGAATTTGATTGATAATCATGATGTCCTAACGATAATATTGCGATCGTATCAATTTTTGATGCCGTTGTCGGAGAAGACATCAATTTTAATACTTGATTTTTCTAATTTTTTTGTGAATATAGCTTACTAACTTTTCTTATTTTTTTTATCTTTTTGCAAAAAAAAAATTCAAAAAAAAGATAGAAAGCTTCCAATTTTGCTTGATGAGATCAATCCTAACTATTTTTTTTAGTATTAATTACTATTTTTTTTCTTTTTTTTTCAAATTCACCTAAAATTCACCCACATAAATCTAATAAAAATCATATGACAAGAGTAGAAACTTAATTATTAGAATCATTCATCATCTTAGATTTATTTTTAGTGATCGTTGGAGACAAGGTAAGCTTTCAAGTTTGATTAATTTTGTGCATCTAATTTAGTTGCATAGAACCTCCTTATTTGAAATTGGCTGTGCATATTCATCTTAAATCAATTTAAAGACAGCACCTATAACAAGATAAGGTGAGAATTTTATCACCCTTTCTTAACCCAAAATTAACCAACCAGCATCCCGCATTAACCCAAACCTAACTAAAATCAAGTAGACATTGGTCCCTAGGATCAATTGAGTTCAGTTTGAGTATTGTGGTGAAGTCAAGTGCAAAGTAAGTTTACACTCACCCCTAAAACTGGTGTCTAAGGCTAGAGGTTATAAAGGCTCAGCCTAAGTGGACTCATGGTTATTTAATTGATTCCGTTAGCTTACCTGACCAATCCAATTGGTGTCTAAGGCAAGCAACGGGGGGACCCCCACAACCCCACCTCTTACCTGGCTAGTTGAAGTGAGAATAAACCCAATTTGTAGTTAGGCTAAGCCACTCTACATAGAACTGTTAGGTCTAAAAAATTCATAGGTGTCTAGGTTTAATTATCTGCTAACTTGATTATAATTAACACTTAACCACAACTAATTCTTCTCATCTTTTATCTTTAGGTCTAGGGCTTTTTCTTTCTTTTCTCCTCTTTCTTCTTTTTCTTAAAAAAAAAATACTCAATCACACATTAGGGTTTGCACTGGTATATGCATGGTATAATTTTTTTTGATTTAGTTGAATCTAATTCTGAAATTAAACGACTGATCCATGTTACACCTAATAATCAAATGGCCAGAAATTCTAAGAACCGTCTAGACAGATGAAGAAATATTTTATTCCTTCCACCTATAACCCATCGATGTTCCTATTATTCTATGGGATCAAATATTCTGACTCTAGTCCTGAGCTTGATTTGAACGTGCTAGTCCAAAAATTAGATAAAGTCGATCTTCTTATAGATAAATGCCTAGCCCTAGGTCTACAATCTCCTGCGCAATAAATATAATCTTTCAATTATCAAGAGATTTGTTCTATCTATACTAGCCCAGCCCATTATGTGAGTGAATATCCTACGGTTGCACAGTTTCTACCTTTTATCCAAGAATAAGTTTAAGCTGCTCAAGGTTACTCCAATCCTATCAATGACCCATTCTTAAATGCATATAACCAAGATTGGAAGAACCACCTTAATTTTTCTTGGAGATCCCAACAGACTCAAACCCAGACCCAAATTTCTTCTGTGCAAAATTTTCAAAATAGGCCCCAATACCAAAATTATGCTTATAATAATGGTCAACCTAGTCAGCCTATCCAGCCATCGTATTACAATCAACCGTCATACCCACTTTCTCAACAGACCAATCTAGACGACGATAGGTTTAGCCAACTTCAACAAATGATTATGATCCAACAGCAATCCCTCATCCAGTTAGAAGTACAAATAGATCAGTTAGCTGAGTCTACCATGAGGAGAGAATTAGGTCAATTATCAAGCCAAACAATACCAAATTTTAAAAACGACCAATCCACCTATCAATCACCTGGACCTAGTCATCAATCCAATGTCCCACTTAAGAATCTTCAATTTGAAGATGACAAAGTAATCTCTAAGCTTAAAAGTGATAGAATTTTTAAGGACCCATATCAAGTCCAGATGAGTGAGGCTAGTACTGATGCTAGTCAAAGTATGAATTTAGAAGAGAAGGTTAGTACTGAGGCTAACTCAATAGAAGAACCTGAGCTCGAAATTGTTATTGATCTGAGTGAAAAGGATAAAGAAAAAAAGAGAGCGAATGAGTTACCTGAGATATATAAATCAAAAGTCCCATTCCCTTTAGACCTAGAAGCCGGTTCTTCCACTTTAGAATCACCTCCTCTAGAATTGAAGTCATCTTTGATCACATCTGAGTACACATGTTTAAAATCAAGTAACACCCTTCCAGTACCCATTACTTCAAACTCAACTCCTAACCTAAAAGCTCAATTCATGAGCATTTTAGAAGAACAAATAGGAAAAATTCTCAGCAAACAAAAGTCTGTCAATAGATTTATGAATTATCTTCTTAATATTGGAAAGATAAAATTGATAAAAAATAAAATTATAAATATTTTTTAAAAATTAGTAATAAAATATTAAAATTTATTATAGACCATCTTCCTAAGATTGACAATCCAAGACCATTGAAATTTGCCAATCCAATATTTGACATGGGATAGATGAGAGAATCAGCATAGTCTGATTGAAGACGGTAAATTTAACGCTTCTTGGGAGGCAACTCAGTTTTTAGTTTTCAGTTTTATACTTTTTGCTATCTTTTGTATTTTGTTTAGGTTAATCAAGTCTTACTTAGTATCTTTTGTAGGGATCTGAAGATAATATTAACTAAGTTGGAGGGAGAATCAATTTTGAAAAGACTTCTAGATCATGTAATATCTCTCCTTTTCTTTCTCTTTGCATGCACCCTTCATTTTTTCTACTCCATAGAGAACAATGTCGATTAAGTTGGAGGAGATAATAAAAATTTTAAAATTTTTAAAATCCTCAAGTAAGTTAGTATTTAGTATTTAAGCATTTGATTATACTTAAGAATTAAGTTAAACCAAGTATTTTTAAAAGAAAATTGATGTACAGATTAGAGAGTTTGTGAGATATTGAGAGATCAAATATTAAAAAAACTCAATAAAGAGTTAAGTTTAGAACTTAAACAATTTTCTTTGAGCATTTCTAAATTTTTTTATCAGTATCAAAGAAGAGTTTACTTCTTATGAGCTTGTGTATGATAACTATATATTTCTTCATATACATATATATATATTTAAAAAAAAATTTTCAAGTACTTCATGCTGAGTAACTGGGCCTCTTTGTCTAAGCAAGTATTGAGTTTTAAAAAAAATGTATGAATGGCAAAGAAGCTTTGTTGTAAAGTTAGTTTTAACTCGTAGCCTATTTGATTCGAGTAAGTAGATCCGAGGAGTATTTTATACCTAGTGTCTTAAAGCCATCTGGTTTGGAAGTCATTGATTGAAAACTCACTATATGGATTAAACAGAAAGCTTAAGGGATTAAGACACTCAATAGTGATACAATATTAAAAAAAAATTTAAATATTAGTTTTTCATCAAGTAACTGAGCTCCTTCACCTAAGTAAATGTTATGGTTCGCGTCAAAAAGTGGATAATATAAAGATATTTTTTTATAATAAATGAAGGACAGAAGTAACAATATACTTATTTATATGAAGGTTAATAATTTGGAGATAAAGGTAGGGATAATTTAGAAAAAGTACAAAAAAAGTTTAATATTCTTAGTTTAACTTTTACATTAATTAGTATTAATACTCCAATGACATATCTCACTCACGCTCTACTGAACATCAATGGTCTTTTGAAAATTGTTTGATGAAATTTGAAATTTTAAGTTAAACGGTACTTAATTCTAAATTCTTTCTTTACTCGAGGACGAGTAAAGTTTAAGTTAGAAGATGTGATAAGTGGTATATTTTTATATTTATTGTAGGTATTTTTGATAATTTATGGTGCTAACATCTTCATAAAAATCTAATTTCATGAATAAATTAGATTTTTTATAAAAATAAATAATTTTAAAAAAATATAAAATTAGAGCATATTTATAGAAAATAGATATTAATTTAATTAAGCAATTTAAGTACCAAAATAATAAAAAAAAATTAAAAAATTTAATGTATATTTTTTTCAATTTTTCAGATAAAAATCAAAATAAAAATCGAGCTAAAATATCCTAAAAAATAAAAAAATATTACCTTCGATGCATGGTGGATCAGTCGGTCGGTCCACAAAATCAGGATGCATTCCACAAGAATAGTCACATGATCTACAGGTGTAGTTCACAGCGGGCGAAGGATTCTGGATGCGATCCAATTGTTGACATTTATCCCGACCCAGATCCGACGGTCCACGTTTGCTATCGGTTTATAAGAGGAGATTTTGCATGATCGGACGATCGAAAACTCATCCATCATCAGATCCAACGGTCCAGACACATTGTCATCTTTGAATAGGACTCTTCTGTGTGATCCGACGGCCTAGATGCGATCCATCATAAAATCGGACAATTGAGGATGCTCCCGACTAAGAATAAGAGATAAACAATGCGATCCGATGGTCAAAAATCGATTAAAGATGTGATCGGATGGCTACGGTTGAATCCGACTTTGATAAAGATTAAAACAGTAATTTTTGATCAAATCTGAGCAGTCCAAAGATGATCTGATGGTCAGAAAAATTTTTAAGTGTTTAATACATTTTTTAAGGATTTTAGGACTCTTTTTTCTATCAAAAAAATATAAAAAATTATCTATAAATAGGAAGTCTAAAAATAAGTCTAGAGAGTAAAAAAAATTAATAGAAATACTAAAAAAAATAGAAAAAAAAATTAAACAAATTTAGGGACCCAAGGGGAAGAAGAAAAGCCAGTTCGCTCTATAGAGTATGAAGGAAGAAGAAGAAGTCATCAACCATCTTTCTGACAAGATTGGGCTGATCAACTTCAGATCCTTGTTATAATTTATTATTATTTTATTTTATTATTTTATTAAATTTTTTATATTTAAATTTTAATTTTAATTAATGCAAAATTTATTTTCTTGCACTTTAAATTCCTGTCTTTTATTTTTTTTTGCAATTAGATGCTAGGATCTAATTGGTAGACCTTAGTACTAATTTATTTTATATCTTTTAAATTTTTATTATTTATTTTTATTGCAAGTAGATGCTAGGATCTAGTTAGTAGATCTTAGTATCCGATTTATTTTTCATACTTTTAATTTTTATTTTCTGACTTAAATTACTTTCTTCAATTTTTTTTTTGTAAAATTAAAGATTTTAAATCAAAAATCTACTTTCTCTGTGGATTCGATTCGACTCACTATTTTTTATATATTTTTAATTTTTATTGAAGTTAAAATTTGATTGATAATCATGATGTCCTAACGACAACATCACGATCATATCAATTGCAAAGATCAAAGTTCATCCTGCTTTCCAGCGACGTCTGGCGTGCATACGAAGTAGAAGGTCTACACATCCAGACCTTCACAAAGGTTTATATCAGATTATTTGAGATTTGATCTCTGATTTTACTGCTAATCAGATAAGGATTTGATCCTTATTCATGTAGATTAATAAAAAAAATTTTAGATGCAACCAGGGTCATCCGAAGAGAAATAGTTTCTCTTCTTTTCAATTGGTATCAGAATAGGTCTGAAATATATGCATGCATAACTAAATTTTTTAGAATTAATTATATAAAATATAATTAAAATTTTTTATAAAATATTAAATCTAATTTAAATCTTTTATATAAAATTTTTGATCTGATTTTGATTGGATTAGATGAGCCTAATCAATTGTTGATTGACATTGTTATAAATTTGTTATAACAAAATTCTATTGTTGCTGTATTTTTTATGGAATAATAATATGAATTAAAATTTATTTTAAATTTATTTTAACAGAATTTTAATATTATATTTTTATTATGAAGTAAAATTTATTTCAAATCTAAATTAGATCCATTTTGATGAATATTTAGATATAAATCCTATTGAAATTCAGCACTATACGAAAATAGATTTTATCAGAAATTTATTTCTTATGCATTCATATTTACATCTAATTAATTTTGTATATGATATCAAATCTGAAATTAATATTTTATAATCAGTATAAGATATATTTCAGATCTGATATGATGTATATGATGCATTAAATCTAATTAGATTAGATAAAGAATATAATTGATAAGATCAAGGATATGTTCATAACATAAAATTATTTTATCAATAATTATATGTTAATATAATTATATATAAAATTAGATTTTAGATCTTCGTAGTCTAGTATTTGGACTGTCTGGTCATAGGAGATTAAAGAGATTAATCTCTCTTTTACCTATTCGATGGGTTCTCTTATGACGTGTAGGAGTGTCATTGTGATCCAATTTTATGAAGAAGAAAAGTGAATAGATTTTTATGTATTATTTTGATCATAAATATATTTAGAGTAGATCTAAAGTGATTTATAACTCAATACAATAAGATAAAATTCAGATATAAAATTATTTTAGATCTAAATTATATGTTACATAAGATGTAATCGGTATTGATCTAAAAGTTTTCATGATACATGAGATGTATACATAAAGTTTAGATCATATCTATACATGTTTAATTATTAAATATATTATGAAAATTTATTTTTATGAAATGAAACATATGGTATGCTTCACCTGAAATTTTTGTAGAATAGTTCTACAGACTGAAACACACGTTTCACACACTTAATTTTGAATTAAGCTTTGAATGATCTAGATTTGAGAATTGAAGATCATTAAGACACCACATAAAATGATGGACAAAGGGTTAGCATGAATCAGGTCCTTCTAATGGGTTAGACCTAGGGTTATATATATATATGGATCAAGTAAGAAATTGATTAAATCTAATCAAGTGTTGAATTAGATTAGATTAGTATTTCTCTAAATCAATCTCAATAGTTAAAGTTTGATCAAGTCCATATGTTTGACTCTAATAAATGGACTATAATTATAGCTCCATGGTTGAGCCTGAATCTTCTAATGAACCAAATCGAAACTAATTAACTAGTTGGTGTCTAAAGTAAGATCGGCAGATTTGATCAAGTGATTTTTAATTGGGAGCTATTCATCTTGATGCATTTATGGTGAGTTAAAGGCACATCCCTCTCACTGATCTTACTTACCTGGTCAATATGGTAGATTATATTTTGATTACATCACTATTCGATTCGTGCAGATCCTTGTCATCAAGGTGAATCAGTATGACTGATTTAGGTGTCTTTAGATCAGCTCATGTCTAATCCTTTACTTGACTTGATGAAGTCAGTGGAGGATTTGCAACTTTCAGGTCATCTTCTTCTCTTATTCTCAGATCAATGAAATCAAATCTTCTAAATTATTAGGTCCATAAAATGATAAAACTATGAGATAACTTGGTCATAGCCTGGAGGCACCACATGCCTGGTGTCTATTACATATTAGAATTGTCATTCATCATATGACCATCATGATGTACCTTCAGATCAATGCTCAGATTGATCGAGTCACACTCAGGCCTGGACATTCGTTTGTTGGATACACTTGGTGTATCATGTTAATGGTTGGACCTAACTGAAATTTTTAGTGGAGGCGCCACGCACCTGCTGAAGGGATGTTTGGGGCAAAACTTAATTGCTAGAAGTTGTTTGGAGAAATAATTGGTTATGAACCTACCCATGAATGTACTAGGATTGGTCGAGCCACACTCAGATCCGAATGCAGTCCGTATGGATTCTAGTACCTACTAAGAAATTAGTATAATTCTTCAAGTTAGAGGTAAAGGCTATCAATTCATAAAAATAGTGGGAGGACCTTTAGACTAAAGTCCATATCTTTGAGATTAAAAATAATTCATGTACTAATAGACTAATATTTTTTTTTCAGTTATGGCCAATACACTACCCCTCCGTTCGCTATTGGACAGCGACAAGCTCACCGGACTCAACTTCGATAGCTGGTATCAAAAGTTGAAGATCGTCTTGGAGCATGAGAGGATTTTATATGTCCTTATAGATGAGGCACCTGAAGAATCTGCAGCCAATGCTCCTCGTGTCGTGAGAGACACTTATATGAAGTGGCTCAATGACAGCACAACTGTACGTTGTGTGATGAAGACAGTTATGAATAATGAACTTGTCATAAGTTCGAGGATACATAACCAGAGGAGATCATTCAAATGTTGAATGAGTCCTTCAGCACCCTTGATGATGCGGAGAGACACAAAACCTCCTGCACAATGTTTAATATGCGAGAAGGAGCTTCAATCATTGATCATGTATTGTACATGATTGAGCAGATTGAATACTTTAGCAAACTTGATTTTTCATTGCATGAACAGTTAGGCAAGGATGCTATTCTCAATTCACTACTGAAATTTTATCTACCCTTTCTTAGTCATTATAGAATGACGAAGCCTATGGTGAACTATCATGGTTTGCTAAGATTACTGCAGACTTTTGAGAAGGATCACAAGCTCCAGAAGGAGCCAGTGAATTTAGTGGGAGGTTCATCTGTAGGGCGTCAATCCTCTAGGAGAGAAAAGAAGAAAAAGATATAGAAATCTCATACCGTCGATCTTAAGTAGAGTAAATTATCAAAAGTTGATAAGAACTAGGCAGAGTACTTTTCTGTAAGAGGTTGGGTCATTGAAAAAGAAATTGTCCTGCTTATATGGCTATCCTTGATCCAAACAAGCCTAAAAATAAGAGAAAAAAGCAAACGGTTACTTCACAAGGTACTTATATGATAACTCCTTATAATTTTTCTATTTGTGATACTACTATCTAGGTATTGGATACTGAAATTCCTATTAATATATGCAATTCGTTGCAGGGACTACAGGTAAGTAAGAAATTTCGAGAGGGCGAACGATTTCTTAACGTTGGAGATGGAAGTCTTGTTTCAGTTCTGGCCTTGAAAATTTTGCAGCTTGTCTTCGAGTCCAATAGTATCATATTAGATGATTGTCATTATTGTCCCTCTTTTTAGATAAATATCATCTCTATAGGCCTTTTGACCAAATTTGGTTATAAATTTATAATAAAAGATGATTTTTGTGATATTATTATGAATGATACTATAATTATGCGTGGACAATTAAAATATGACATATACATAATATCATGATCTGTTAGTGTAATGTACACAGTCTGTAAACACCTAAGTTGGATAATGTTAGTGAATCCTATCTTTGGTATTGTAGGCTTGGTCATGTGAACAAGAGTAGGATTGACAGGTTGATCAAGAAATATTTTTTGAGATAGATGATTGTGAATCATTACCTACCTACGAATCCTGCCTACTTGGTAAGATGACTAAGTCATCTTTTAAGAGAAAAGATGAAAGAGCCAGCGATATCCTAAGTCTAATACATACTGATGTATGCAGACCTATGAATATAAGTGCCAGAAGAGGGTACTACTACTTTATTATGTTCATAGACGACCTATCGAGGTATGGGTATGTCTATCTTATGAAGCATAAGTCAGAATCATTTGAAATATTCAAACGATTTCATACTGAAGTAGAGAAACAAACTAAAAAGAGTATTAAGACACTTCGATCAGATCGAGAAAGTGAATACCTTACCAGTGAGTTCCTGACATATCTAAAAGAAAATGGGATTCTCTCACAGTGGACCCCTCCTGGAACACCACAACATAACGAGATGTCGGAGAGAAAAATCGAATCTTATTAAATGTAGCCCGATCCATGATGGGCTTTGCGAGTCTCCCGGTCTCTTTTTAGGGATATGCTCTAGAAACTGCCTACTATATTTTGAATAAGGTGCTCGGCAACTCTATATGAGATATGGACTGGGCGTAAGCTGGTGCTCTCACACCTTAGGATCTGGGAGTGTCCAGCTTATGTCAAGCATTTAAAGACAGATAAGCTTGAATCTAAGTCCGATAGATGCTTGTTCGTAGGGTATCCAAAAAAAACTAAATGGTACTACTTCTACCTCACTGCAGAATAAAAGGTGTTTGTCAGTAGCCAGACAGTCTTTTAAGAAAAAGAGTTTCTTGGTGAAGGAGCTAATGCCTGTAGAATTGAACTTGATGAAGTTCATGAGGTGAAAAAACTGACACACAGAATTGGATTTAACTGGTGAATCGAATTCGGAGTTAGTAAAGGCACCATTGAGGAGATCCACTTGAGTACCGCATCATTCGGACAAATACTATGATTTTCTGGTCTAGGACGGTGATTCCATCGAACTTGATGAGAACGATGAGGATCCGATCATCTATATGGAGGCTATGCAAAGGTCCGACTCCCAGAAATGGCTTGAGATCATGAAATCTAAGATGGAGTCCATGGAGATTAATGGTGTATGGATACTAGTTGATTTATCTGAAGGGATAAAATCCATAGGGTGTAAATAAATTTTCAAGAGGAAAAGAAGAGCGGACGGAAAGGTAGAGACCTATAAAGTCCGTCTAGTTGTCAAGAGATACCGTCAGCGTTATGGTGGTGACTATGACGAGATATTTTTCTTATGGCAATACTCAAGTCCATCCAGATTTTGCTTGTTATCGCTGCACACTTAGATTATAAGATCTGGCAGATGGATGTGAAAACTACTTTTCTCAATGGGGAGCTGGAAGAAGAGGTGTATATGATACAACCTGAAGGGTTCACATCCACAGATGAGTTGAAAGTATGCAAGCTGAAAAGGTCTATTTATGGACTTAAGCAGGCGTCTCGGAGTTGGAATATGTATTTTGATAAGATGATCAAAACATATGGCTTCGTTAGGAACGGAGAAGAGCTTTGCATCTACAAATGGGCTTCCAATTCTGTAGCCATCTTTTTTGTGCTGTATGTGGATGACATACTATTACTAAGAAATGACATCCCGGCTCTGCAGAGTGTGAAGCTGTGGTTATCATCACAATTCTGCATGAAGGACTTGGGATGTCATTTCTAGAAGGTTGCTTGGATTGTCTCAATCCACGTACATTGATATCTTGTTGAAGTAGTTTAATATAGATAATTTTAAGAAAGGCTATCTTTCGATAGGCCATGAAATTATTCTTTTCAAGAAAGATTGTCCGACAACTCCTGAGGAGAGAGAGCGTATCAGTAGAATACCATATGCTTCGATAGTAGGATCTATCATGTATGCTATGACATATACGAGGTCGGATGTAGTCTATTCATTAAGAGTAGTGAGTAAGTACTAGTCTGATCTGGGTGAGAAGCACTGAAAGCTTGCGAAAGTAATTCTTAAGTATTTGAGAAATATTAAAGACCAATGGCTTATCTATAGAGACATTAATATGAAACTTGTGGGATATACTGATTTCAGTTTTTAGTTAGATTGTGATGATAGTAGAAGTGTGTCGGGCTACGTATTTACCTTGAATGGAAGAGCTATTTGCTGAAAGAATTTCAAGAAACATACTGTGACCGATTATGTATGTGAAGTGGAATACATTGCTGCATTGGATGCTGCAAAGGAGGTGGTGTGGTTGCAAAAATTTATCATCGATCTGAGAATTACACCTTCTATTGATGGTCCTATTCTGCTATATGTGACAGCTCCAGTGCCATAGCTCAGGTGAAAGAATCAAAATCGCACCATCACATCAAGCATGTTCTGCACCGCTATCATTTGGTACGAGAGATCATGAATCGAGGTAACATCAAGTTTCAAAAGATCGATGGAAAGGAGAACTTAGCCGACCCTTTCACTAAAGCTCTCGGGATCAAAGAGTTCGATGATTTCAAATAAAAAATGGATATAAGATACTGCCCCGATTGACTTTAGTCCAAGTGAGAGTTGTTGAAAATTATGTCCTAAAATCAATCATGTGACGATTGAGTTTCTCTTTGTATATGAATTATTGAATATTGAATAAAAATTATTTTTATATTTTTCATCACAAAGTAATATCTTTCTTGAATTCTTGTGCTGTGATGAAGTCCTTAGAACTATATTAGTGTACGATAAAGAGAAGATTTATCGTATAGTTCTTAAACATGTTCGCGACCAAATGATATATCATTACAGTATGATGACATTTATCGAGTAGAGGTTGTTATATGCCATATGGATTGGTTGTTCTCTTAACCAAGAAGTGTGATGACACTGGTATGGCATACAGATGAGATGTAGGAGTATATCGTCACTGAACAAGTGACTCACCTACTGAGCATTCTACTGTCAAGAGCTGCTTGTGAAACATATAGGTATAAATGTCCTTTAGACCTGAGATCACTATAGTGACTTGCAAGCAACTCACTGTGCTTTGATATCAGACTGTCTAGATTTTTAATATAGTGACGGAAGGCTACTGAGTACAGTCAAGTACTTGCGAAGTTTGTGTGTGGATCAAGATGAGATTGATCCCTCTGAATTATTGGAGTTGATGTATCACTGTATTTAATCTAGTAAAGCCTTGACTAGAGTAATCCATGAAATGATTTAAAAGATTGAAATACAATGTGGATGAAGCAATCTCGGTTGACAGTTAACTTAAGATCATTTTAGAGCATTCAGGATTAAAAGAATGAATTATGCGGTAACCATATGTATGGATTTTGGAATATTCCTTTGTGACAATTTAACCTATCTGAAAGTCGGAAACCATTGCTAGATGGTATTTCAATTAGTGCAGGAATTGATTTCTATGCTATCGGTTTAGTATTTGAACCTATGGAGTCACGCACACAAGTCAGACAAAGTAGAAAGGAATTGACCTATATTTATATGTCCAATTTAGAAGTACTTGACTTGATTGAACATATAAGCTAACTTGATTGAGAATTAAGTTATGGGTCAAATAAGATTGAAGAGTTGACTATGTCTAGCTAGCACTACACATGAGGTTCAGGTTCGATTTCGAGAATGAGCAGTTTTTAATCTATGATCTATGGAGTATATGAAAGATTGGATTTAAATGCTAACTGATTTCAGATTAGATCTGAATTAATTAGACTTAATTGGGTTCAAAAATTCAAGTTAGACTTAGTACAAAAATCTTAAAGAATTTGGGATTGACAATCTTTTGAAATTATTTCGAACCAGCTTTAAATTGGATTCGAATCGGATCCGTTTTGGATGAGATATGAGAAATTCTACTTGCACTAGGATTTTTCTCTCATATGGGCCGACCAACATCTGGAATGGTACTGGTTTGGGGCGTCCCATGTGGATGAGGGAGTAGATGCAAAGTGGTTTCATAAGTGATGGCAATTCTATCTCATGTAGAAATTTTTTTTTCATGAGTATTGGACTGATTCAAATCAGATTTGAGTTAGGACTCCTATACTTATTGGGTCATGGGATTCATGTATAAATAGAGAGGATCTTTACATATGGATGCATAGCAAACAAATCAGATTGAGAGAAGAGAAAAAGAGCGAGAGAGGCATGAGAAGAGAAAAGCCCTTCTTCTTCTCCTTAGCCTCTCCCCTTTGGTGCCACCCCTTCTCCCTTAGGCATGGGCCCTCCTTGGGCATCCCACTTGCTGGTGTGAGGTGTCACACCAGCACATCTTCTCCCTCATTTGATTGGATTGCGAAGATCGAAGTTCATTCTGCTTTCATGCGGCGTCTGGCGTGGATGCAAAGTAGAGGATCTGCACATCCAGGTCTCTGCGAAGGTTTATATCAGATTATTTGAGATTTGATCTCTGGTTCGCGGCTAATCATGTAAGGATTTGATCCTTATTCATATAGATTAATAGAAAAATTTTTAGATTTAACCTGGGTCATCCAAAGAGAAACAGTTTTCTTTTTTTTTAATTGGTATCAAAATATGTCTGAAATATATACATGCACGTCAAATAGCTGTCACGTCAGGCCACTAGAAATAATAACTTGATATGATGACTATCAGAGACTTTATTACGACCTTCTTGTATCTTTTCTTAAAATATAAGAATGGCCAAAGACAGGACAAACTCTCGAATCCTTTTTGTCAACCCATGTCATTAATGAGCATTGCCTTCCCTTGCCATGAAATGACCTTATCAGGCATGATTCTCGAAATCATTAAATGAGACGCAAAAAAATCGCTGATATCTCTCCTTTCCTAAAAGTTCCAGTCTCACATATAAAAAGATAAATAGGGACCCCAAAAAAGTATGCCTCCTCTCTTTAAAAAATACTCATTTTTTTTCTTTCTGTTACAAGAAATCTGACTTGAGTGTCGGAGAATCTCCATCAGAGATGGTTTCGATGGGATTTTTCTTGTAAATCTAACCGCCGTTGACTCATCGGACTTCATCTGCTCTAGTACCTCCGATCCGGGATATATTTTTGCGTCAACACCTGCTGTTCAATATCTTATTATCACTGTGAACTTTCAAGTCAATTAATTGATGTCGGTGCACCAACTGTATACCACATATCATAGACCACGCTTCTGCTTCCAGGGATTTCCGATGCTATACAACACTCTACGATCTCCAAGAGCTTCATCTATTGCTGAAGTGGGTGCACCACCACGCCCATAGGTTTATCATTGGTTTGCAGGGATCCATCATACATTACATGAGCGCAATCCGCTGATGCATTACTTTAATTATGCGGCTATTGATTTATTTTATAATCTTCGATCTCAGTTGGGTTTATTTTTACCGATTCTTGTTCCGTTGCAATCGATTTGCTGGTTAATTTTTGTTTTATCCCAGGTTTTGGCCCACCAAAGTGCTAGAATAATGTGGCTTCGCTTTTCTATCTCCTTTTTATCCGTGGTGACGAACAGCAATAGTGTCAACATCCAGCCTTGTACAAACACATTCAAAGCGGTACGGAGTGTACCCAACCAATCCAATAGGTACTGTTACGATACGAGGTTCGGTACTTTCCTCATACCATTACATGGTACAAATGGTATGCCAACTTCAGCAGTATATTGTGTGTCGATACAGGACACACCATACCATGCTATATTGGTAAGATATTGGTATGGGGCCAAATACCAAACCTTAAGATATTGTTCAGCATGGCACTGTGGATACAAGTTTTAATGCGGAGTCGGACAATGTCCTCCAAAATTGGCTTACACTTATATCAAAAAACACTACCTGGTTTTTTTCGCTTTATATGAAACTTCTTTTCAGCTATGGGCAGTGGAGGAGTTTTATATCTTTGTTTTTTTTTGAAAATAAATGGGAGCATAAAAACTCCTGCTCTGTTAAGATATGAATAGGAGTTTTATATCTTGTTACATGAACTTAACGTCTGAATTTCTTTTGGCATTTCATTGTGAGCCCTTCTGTTGCCAAAATTTCTATAGTGAGGAGATGTGATGCTGTACATGGAGAATTGATGTTATATTGAAAACTAGGGTGGAGTTTTAAAATAAAACATAAAAAAGCAAAATTGAGGGCAAACTTTGATAGGATGCAATTTAAAAATAGCAAAAAGAAACTTTCTAGATCGTACTAAAATTCAGTTAAAATGAGTGTGAATGCAAATTTCCTTGTTTGTACAATAAACATTACATCAATAGCAAGCAATTTAAAAATAGCATGAACAAACTTTAATATTGAAATCTTGAGCTTTGGTTTTGGAAATTCTTGGACATGGATAGTGTTGAATTGAGTCTTGGGTTCTTCACTAACTGGCCAGGTATATGAGATTATAATTGTCATACTGAATTCCTCTAACATCTGGTGATTTCTGGGATAGCTACATGTTTTCTTCTATTTGCAGCATTGGTTGAAAATTTTTCTTAGATATACTCTTCTACCGTTATTGCAATTCATGAGAATGGGGTTCACTTAGTTAAATTGTATCCAAAGTTCAAAGTTTATATATCAACAGTTATGCAACATTGGCATGGCTTGCTGAGAGAAGAATCCATACTGTATGCTTCCCCAAAAGAAAAGGGTCCTTTCTTTAGTCTTTGGTTATGTTTATTAACTGTCTAAGTGTGTTAATTTTATAGTTTACATGAAGCCATGAATTATCTTTGGTTGCCTCTTCAACTGGTTGCTGACAAAATTATTAATGCTGGTGGTAAACTTTTATCGCCATCTGGTGCTGACATTTTACCAGTTTCATGATTAGAATCCTCCAGTTGGATTTTATTTCAGTTTCTGAATTCTCTTATGATTTTCTGTTTTCACTTTCTTATTGAACTACTTGAGGAAGCTGTAATTATTGATTCCTCCTTTTGGTGATCATCTTTGCTTGAACTTTATTTTTCAGGTACCAGTCAACTTTCTTGTGTCCTTTCCAGAGACTGTGGAGCTGATCTAAACATTCATTAATTACTTGGTAAGTCATAGAATTCTCTGACACAGAAAATTTGGTGAATTATTGATTTAATTACAACGTACGTTTTATATTCAGAATAGTTTGGTAAATTGACCCATGGATTTTCACCTTGGGTTTGAGTCGAATCCAAAATCCAGATAAGATGGGATCCAGGTCTGCCGGAATTTAAACACAAACAGCGGCAGAGAGGGTGGGGGCTGGTCAAATTTTGAAGCAATTGTTATGATACCATTGATTATAAAATGACTTTCAAATGTTTATCACTCTAAGGGCTTGACCGATAATTTTCTTGGAGGTTACCTGTGGTCAACTTCTAATTTATTCTGGTAAATTAAAATGGTAATAGATCTGGGAAACAAAAAAAGAGGCCTAAAAGCAGACATGAATAAGTAAATTCTTATTAGTATCATTCAAGGATTTAGATTTAGTCACTTTATGCCATGATGTACAAAAGACTGCTATACGGCCGATCTGGGCCACCAACATATAGCCAATGCCGAAAACGTTTCTTTCTGCTTTGATGTGAGTATCCTATTAAACCTATAGATCTGGGATAATTACTACCCTATTGGCTGAAAACGTCTTCTAAACCTTCTTGTTGTTTGGAACTCATTCTTTAGTCAAGTTTCAGATGCCAAGGACAAAGATGCCACTCTAAAGACAATCACAAATTACAAGTGATGGTCCACCACTTTGGCGCTTTATGTAGATAAAGGGGATCGAAAAAGAAGCAACGGTAGATTTTTATACAAAAAACAACTGTTGACACAGAAATCTATCTTGAGATCAGATTTGATTGAAGTTGGATGGCGACAGCAGGTCGGTGATGGTAAGATCTAGAAGAAAAGTCCTTGACCGAGGTGGCTCTAGCGAGGATCCTTTGACATTCAAGTTAGAAATCCGACAACAGAAGAAAAAAGTGGAGATAGGAGATTTCATCCCTTGGGGGTCCCCTATTGGCTTTTTGTAGGTTAAAATCGTATAACCGTTTGGAGAAATTATGGGGCTGATTCAGACATCATGTAGCAAGACTTCCGCTTAAGATTGATGGGGTAGTTATTGCACCTACCTTTTCTATTCCGAAGCTAATTGGATGTCGTGCTCATTTGAATTTTGAAAGAGAGCTAGATAGGATCAGCTTCTTACTGGGTCGGCTAGCATCAAGGATCGATGAAGTTGGATTGCCAAAGTAAAAAATTGTGACTGTGGATCGGATTGGTAGCTGAAGCAAATAAATCAAGAGAATCTAGTGGGGTTCAATGTATCCTTGTAAGCTTCATGTCTTCGGCCAGTACAAATGCAGAAATCAACTCCAAGTACAACAAGTCTTTGAGTACCTAAGCTGAAACAAAGCCACAATGAATAACAAACCAAGGTCGCCGACTTTCTAAAAGCCGGGATCCTAAAGCTAACCCTCCAAAAGTCGATCTCCAAATTTCAACCCTCTGAAGCCGAGCTCTTAGAGGCTAAAAGTGAAATAAACTGGCTAAAATAAGATAATACAACTCTAATATTCTTTACTTTAAAGCTCACCTTAAGTTAAAAATCAAAAGGCCGAGCCGTAGTTGGTTTGGCAAAATTCTTTCATCCTTTGTGTGTAGATCAGCAACACGAGGTTCCTCGCTCTTTAGCGAGTCAACGGCCCATGAAAAAGGTCCGTCATTCTTCAGCGAGTCAACGACCTATGAAAAAGGTCCGTCATTTTTCAGCAAGTCAACAGCCCATAAAAAAGGCTCCTCGCTCTTCAGCGAGTCAACAGCCCACAAAAAAGGCCTCTTGCTTTGGCCCATGCCCCTTGCTCTTCAGCGAGTCAACAGCACATGCCCCTCGCTCTTCAGTGAGCCAATAGTCTACTATGGCGCTCCTTATCCGCAGGCAAGTAGAGCAAAGGCCAAGATGACATCAACCCTATACCTAGGCAACTGGAGCAAAAGATGCCACTTGAGTAAAGATTTTCTTGGCACGTCTTTGGCAATCCTAAAGTACTTCTTTCATCCGATCCAATTTTGACTCAGACTCAAAAGTAGGAGGGCTTATGTTGGGGGTGATTTTGTATTGACCGAAGATGTGAAGCTTACAAAGATACCTCACGCCCTACCAGATTCTCTTGATTTATGTGCTTCGACTACCGATCTAATCCACGGTCAAGATTTTATACTTCGACAATCCATCTTCATTGATCCTTGATGCTAGCCGACCTAGCAAGAAGTTGGTCATATTTGGCTCTCTTTCAAAATTCAAATAAGCACGACATCTAGTTGGCTCCAGAACAGAAAAGATAGGTGCAATAACTATCCCATCAATCTCAACCGGGAGTCTCGCCACATCACGTCTGAATCGATCCCATGATTTTTTCAAACGGTTACACGACTTTAACCTACAAAAAGGCCAACAGGAGATTCTTAAAGGATGAAATCTCGTCTCTCCACTCCTCTTCTATTGTTGGATTTCTGACTTGAGCATCGGAATGTCCCCGTCGAAGTCACCTTCGGTCAGAGACTTTTCTTATAGATCTTGCCATCACTGACCTGCCATCGCCATCCAACTCCAATCAAATCTGATCTTGAGATAGATTTCTGCGTCAACAGATTGATGCTAGAGGAAGGAGTCAAACCCATTTACGGAAAGAAGTAAATATTCAATAGAAGGAGTTTCATCGCACTACTTCAACACTAGTGAGATCCAGATTGTCTACCTTCAAATCGATCAAATGATTAGATTTGATTAGTCAACGGCCCCTCGGGACTATCCTAGTCAAGTTCGAAGTTGGGGGACTGCGGACAGAAAAGAAGATCACAATTGGAGAGAAGATCATGAGGATCTCTTGATTTTTGAATCATTCGCATTCTCTTATTTTAAAATTTAAATTTTGAATTCTTGGCAGAATCCAAACACGGAAGGAGATCACGTAAGAAAAGAAGATCTAAGTAAAAAAAGATATCATGATATTTAAATAAAAAATAAGATTTTAAAAGTCTTTGCCATAATAAGACTCACGTTTCCTCCTCTATATTTTTGAATTCTTAGCAAGATGTAGGGAAGATACTATATGGGAAAAAAAAAGGCACCCATGCCAAGGTTAAATTTTGAATTCTTAGCAGATCCAAACACGGAAGGAGATCATGTAAAAAAAGAAGATCCACGTAAAAAAAGATATCACGAAATTTAAATAAAAAATAAGATTTAAAAAGTCTTTGCCATAATAAGACTCACGTTTCCTCCTCCATATTTTTGAATTCTTAGCAAGATGTAGGGAAGATGGCAACAAAAGCGACTACATGGGAAAAAAAAAGGCACCCATGCATTCAACCTCGGACGGTGCCAAGGTCACCATGCACGATCCCCTACGAGTGACTGTGCCCTTTTTGCACGTGCAAGTGACCCCAAAGCAGGTTCCCTTGAGCACCAGCAAGCGAGCCCAACCCTTGTCGGAGCCAAAGTATTCCCCTGGGTCCTCGTGTTCGACATCGCCAAAGTCACTAGTAGATGACACCAAAGTTACTCACTCAGTGCCATAGGATCTGCCCTCAATATGAAGTGCGTCAGCATCTTGCATTGCCTTTGTACCACATGCATCAAGAGGTCACTGGATTTATCCAAATTTGCTCGCACCTGGTGCATTCACCTAACTCCTCTCTTGTCCCATCCTCCTACAAGCAGCATAATCAAATAAAAAATAAGAAATGAGAAAGTGAATGAGAGAGAAAAGTGGTGGAAACAAAGAAAGAAAAAGAAAATATCCGGACGTGCATTTGACTTCGAGCGATGCCGAAGCCACCAGCTAGCTATCTTCATGAATGTCTTGTGCCTACACCAAAGCCGCATGGAATGCCTGCATCTATTAGCCTTGCATCGGTTCCATTGGACATGATTTTAAAAATGATGGGGCCGAAGCTCACGTCAAGGAGCTACTGTCTAAAAAAAAAATATTGAAGATGTGATTTGATGGGCCAATGGTTGAGATAAAGTAAAAGCACCGCAGAGATGCTAGGCTAACATGGTGATGGGAGCAAAGACAGGAAGGAGTTATTGCAGTGAAGTTTTGAAAACCAAGGTGTAGCCAACTCTCTTCAAAAAAGAAATCATAATATACACCATGATATCATGCCTTTACCGCAACACCACACATCCCATCAATCGGTGTCAAAGGCTCACATAAGAAGCCACCTGGGAGTTTTAGTAGGGAAACTACAAGACAAAAGTCTACCTTTGCCGGCCCCTCCATGGTCATGAACTCTGCTTATCCCCACACCTATTGGTGGACCGAAACCTCCCCGCGCATCTGACTAAAGCTGGTCAGAACGATGTTAGATCCTCCTCTGACAATGCCGAACCTCATCAAATCCGTGGGCCTCAGCGCTCCTCCTGCACGTGCATATTTTCGATAGGCCGAAGTCCTGCCACACCGAAGTCACCTCCTGCAACGTTGAAGCTATTCGAAGACTGCACGCTTTAATGCTCTCTACGCCCAATATGGCATTCCCAAGACTCCAAAAAAAAAAGAGAAAGAAAAAGAGGAGGAAAACTTCCACAAAATTTTCATGGTAAAAAGCTCCCAAACCTCCATTATTTTGTTTATTTTTCTTCTTGCAGGTCTAGCACCCAATGCCGAAAAAATGAAGAAGAAGAAGAAAAAAAGGAAGAGGCACAGAGCAAGCAAGGCGTGGTGGCATCATGACCACCACCACCAAAATAGCCCAATCCCACTGCTTAGATCTAACCCTCCCCTACTCTCGGCACCAATTCTGCCCAAATCTAAACTCTTAAAGTCTCCTCCACAAGTGACAAAAAAAAAGAGAGAGAGAGATAAAAGAAAGAAAGAAAGAAAGAAAGAAAGAAGGAAGAACAAAAAGGGATGGGTGACGTAGTGAGGCATGCATTAGTCTTCTGTCAGTTTTCATTATTTTATTTTCTTCTCAAAGGCTATGGGATCTTGAACATCTGAGCCAAGAGGGAGCTCAAGCTTTTCCTGCTCATACTTTGACTAGTACCAATCTATCTCAGACTCGTGATCGATGGTGCCAAGACAGCCATTTGCTGCCCAAAAGACCCCCCACAAGCAGCCAAAAAAAAAAGAAAGACGAAAAAAGAAAAGGCTGGAGAGGGCCCAACTGAACAAGGCTCCTTTCCTATCCTCATGTGCCCAATCGAGGTAGGCATCCGAAACAAGATCCCCGCTGGCCAGCAATTGGCTTCTGAGGCTCCCCTCCCACGTGCGCCTGGCCCCGACGGTCATGTGCTTAGTTGGGTCCATGGATCTCAGCTCCCCAGGCCAACCAACGCCACCAACCCTTTCTAGTGCCCAGGTCCAAATTTCTCCCTCTCCGACAGTGCCGATCATGTCTCACAGTGCTGATCCACCTCTCACAGCATCAAAGATCTGTGTTCGGACTCGTCTTGTTCCCCATGACCTCGTCCCACGATGGGCCCAGGGCCATCTGGCATGCCCACAAGCCTCACTGGCACCAAAGCCTCCAGCTTCTCACCCCCAAGCATTAGTGAAATCTGTCCCCGCCTTCGCTATGGTGAAATCCAAAACTGTCATAGGCCCGAGGCCCTCTAGTGCACTCTCACATAACTCAAGAGTCCCCCAAAGCCGCTTACAACGAACCGGATGTAGGTTCAACCGAAGCCCAGGCGATCTCACCACCCTCTCCACCCTATTGATGAAGATGGTGGTAATCATGGTAGCCACGGTCTCATGGCATCTCCGCAAGCTCCAATCTCAGGTGGGGAGCAAAATGCCCATGAACTACGCATGAAGAACTTGTGGGGGGCCTCCATCTCCTACAACATCTTCATGTGCCCTGAGTGCTCCAGCAAACAACGCGGCCTTAGCATCCCCTTTGACTTCGTTTGCTCTATCATTCCTCATCCGATACGACATCCCCAAGGTACCATCGATAGCATGGCCCCTGATGCACATCTGGCAGCCTACAAGCATTGCCCAAGGCATGTTCCGAGTGGTGAGGAAGGAAATCATCTATCCATTACAACAAAAAATCAAGAAGGGTCTGGCTAGTGATGCACCATGGGTTTTAGCCTTAGGGGCAAGTTCCATCTACAAGGTGACGAGGGTGACCATGAGGCTCAGTAATGGGATGGAATCCGATGGAGAATCTACCTGCAGATATTTCGAAGTCGAATTCTGGCTGAATCAATGTCAGATCGAGGCCAATCTAAAGTTAAATCGAGACCAATTAGAAGTCAGATCCTGACTAATTCGAACTCAAATGAAGGCCAATCCCAAGCTCAAATCTAAACTTTCGAAGTCAACTCCAGCCTAAGTGAAGTCAAGATTAAGGCTAATCTGAAGTCAGATCCTGACTGATCTGAACCTCAATAGAGGCCAGTCTGAAGTCAGATCCTAATCTGATCTGAAGGCCCAAAATTAGGTTGATCTGAGTCAGATATAAGTCTAATTTGAAGGCCTAAGTCAAAGCTGATCCGAAGCCAGGCCAGAGCCAATCCAAAGCCAAATCTAGGCTGATTCAAAGCCCAGATTAAGCCCATTTGAAGTCAGAATAAGGGCTAATCCGAAGTCAGATCTAGGATGATTTGAAGTCCAAATTATAGTTGATCCGAAGCTCAGATTCAGACTAACCCAAAGTCAAATCCAGGCCAAATCTAAAGCCAAATCTAGGCTAATCTAAAGTCAAAATTGAGCTATTCCGAAGTCAAAATTAGATCAATCCAAAACAAAGATCAACTTTAAGTACAACAAGTCCTTGAGTACCTAAGCTGAAATAAAGCCATAATAAAGAACAAACCAAGATCGCCGACTTTTCGAAAGTCAGGATCCTGAAGCTGACCCTCCAAAAGTCGATCTCTAAAGTTCAACCCTCTAAAGCCGAGCTCCTGGAGGCTAAAAGTGAAACAAACTAGCTAAAATAGGATAAAGCAACTCTAATATTCTTTACTTTAAAGCTCAGCTTAACTTAAAAATTAGAAGACCAAGCTGCAGTCGGTTTGGCAAAATTTTTTCATCCTTTGCATGCAGATTAGCAATACTAGGCCCCTCGCTCTTCAGCGAATCAATGGCCCATGAAAAGTGCTTCTTACTCTTCAGCGAGTCAACAGCCCACAAAGAAGGCCCCTTTATTTTCAACGAGTCTATGGCCCATGCCCTTCATTCTTCAGTGAATCAACAGTCCATGCCCTTCGCTCTTCAGCAAGCCAATGGCCCACTATGGTGCTCCTTACCCTCGGGCAAGTAGAGCAAAAGCCACGATGACATCAACCCTATACCTGGGCAACTAGAGCAAAAGATGCCACTTTAGTAAAGATTTTCTTGGCACGTCTTCGACAACCCTAAAGTACTCCCTTCGTCCGATCTAATTCTGACTCGAACTCGGGAGTAGAGGACTTATGTTGGGGGTGAGTTTGTATTGATCGAAAATGTGAAGCTTACAAGAATACCTCGGGCCCTACCAAATTTTCTTGATTTATTTACTTCGGCTATCGATCCGATCCATGATCATGATTTTTTACTTTGGCAATCCATCTTGACCAATCCTTGATGCTAGCCGGCCCAGCAAGAAGTTGGTTCTATTTGGCTCTCTTTCCAAATTCAAATAAGTATGACATCCAGTTGATTCTGGAACAGAAAAGATAGGTACAATAACTATCCCATCAATCTCAATCAAGAGTCTCACCACGTCGTGTCTGAATCGATCCCATGATTTCAACAAATGGTTACACAACTTTAACCTACAAAAAGGCCTATAAGGGACCCCTAATGGATGAAATCTCCTCTCTCCACTCCTTCCCTTCTGTTATCAGATTTTTGACTTGAACATCAGAGAGTCTCCGTCGGAGCCACCTCCAGCCAGAGATATTTTTCTTGTAGGTCTTGTCATCACCAATCTGCCGTCACCACCCAACTTCAGTCAAATCTGATCTTGAGATAGATTTCTACATCAACAACAACCAAGGTCACTAAACTAACAAACCAATCCCATTGCTATGAAATTAAAAAAACCATCCTAGTCAAAAACCTGCTCTACTTCGCCATCTTCATCAGATTGAATTCATGGATATCTATATGCCACTCTTAACTTGTATCCCTACTATCTTTATATTGCATCTTGAGATCACTTTGCATAGTTTTCTATCCCTTTAATATTCCTTGATGCAGCATGTGGATTTCCTTAAGTATGCCCAGTATGAACTCTACTCTTTTTATGAACTCTACTATTTTTACTATTTTACTCCATAATATTTAATATTGAAACCACATATTCCATTCATCTTGCTTATTCTCTTGGATGTGCCTATATTTGTCAGTCTCTTTATATTGCAGAAACAAGACCAAATAGATATAAACATTAGAGGGAAAGAAAGTCCAGAGAAGACATATAGGAATTGTAGAATGGGAATGATGATTGACAAAGATTATTATCCTTCCCTTGGTTGACTTAAAAGAAATTAGTTGAAATTTTTAGTTCATTTAAAGAAATGAGGACTAGGTCCCTTAGTATAAACCTTATAACAATAAGTTCTCTGAGGCTTAAGCAAGATATCTTATAACTTTTACCTAAATAAGACCCTAACCTAACAATAGGAAGAAGAAGTTTATTTAAACTACTCTATGGTCAACAATAGGGTCAATTAGCCTTCAGCCTGTTAGCATCTTAAATAGAACAGTTTGAGTTAGTGGTTCTCTCAGCGAAACCTGTTATACTAGTAATAATGCATGGATAATATTGTTACTGATTTTTATATGTTAGTCATAGTCTTTATATTAAGGTGTGCAGGTGCTAAATTACTATCAGTCAATTATTTCTATTAACTTCTCCACTTTATATATTGAATACATCCTATTTAATCATTATTATTTCTGCCATTTATAATCAAAAGTTTGCATTGCCAATATTTCATATATATACGGGAACCTGATACTTAAATTTGTTTATTTTTCTGATGCTAAATTTATCTTCATTTCACTAATATAATAACTGAATATAAATTGTGTAGGAGATTAGTTGAAGATGTCTCTGCATTGTATATGACCCATCAAGGTCCAGTCAAGGGGTTTTAGCCCTCAAGGCCTTGAAGCTATCAGATCAATTCATGGATCTTTTACCAGCATAATAGTTATAGCGGAGATAAAATGTGATGCTTTCTTTCACTAATGTATGACTATGGCCTTTATTTGTACTCTTGTGCACAATCTTTTGTATAGGTTGAGGGAATTCTCATGGTGCATGTCTTTGAGGAAATCCCTCTATGTTTTTCATATGTATTGCCTGCCATTTCATATTATTTGCGAATTTTCTTGCTGTTCTTATTTAAGATCTTGCAGACAATGCTTGACGCTTCTCCATTCGATTCTTTCATGTTTACTTGTCTGGCCATTCTTATGGCCTTTAATTGTACTAACATGTCAGACATTTTCTAAATGTTACAACATAATGCATTGGCCCCAAAATGATAGCATTTATTTTTTTTCTCTTCTCCTTTCTTTGGTTCTTGTCTTATTTCTTTCTTCATCACAGATTAAAGTTTTTAATTCTGCACTTATCAGTGCATTCATGACAGAGCCGAAACCTGACTCTCCTGTTGCTCAGGTGTTTTAATTTCTCCATCTTTAGATGTTCATTTTTTCTGACAATGGAGTTGCAGTTTGAGTTGCTCCAGTTAGAATATGTCAATCATTTTGGCAGTGTGATTTTGATCACCTCACTTGTAGATTGTTGCATTCATGGAGAGGTACTTGGATTTTTTGATTGACTGTATGGTAGATCTATCTTCAGAACAAAATCAGGTTTGACTTGTTTGTTTAGAGGTTTTATTCTTGATCTTGTAACATTACCAGATGCTATGATGTTTCCAGTTCATTAATGCTCTTTCCTCCTTTCAGTTCTAAAATTACTTCTTAAACCTCTGAAGACAACAAGTACAGCGGCCAGCCAGGATTCAAAATTGAAGGTAAGAGTTGCCCCAGATGATGACATTCTTTAGATGTTTTTTTTTGTGATTGTAGCCTATACAAATAGACACCACATAAATTAAATGGATAAATCATTTGTGTTTGTTTAAACTATATTTCTGTCTTCATCACCAAATCCTGATGTTACATGGCGGAGAACATGGCAAGGAAAGCAGCTGGAGAACAACCACTTCCTGAGGAAGATCCATCATATCCCATCTTCGAAGCAGTAACCGAACCATATCGCCTGGATAGCTATGTCATAACTAATGAGATAGCCAACTCCTGCAACCAAATCAATAGGTAAACCACCCATGTCTATCAATTATAGTCATCATATTCCCTTTGTTTATCCAGGGCATTCGCTGCTAAAAAAACTGGAACATGAGGAGTTTTGTTCCATTAGACATGGTACTTTTTAATATTTCATCCATTAACATGTCTTCTCAAACTAACATATATATTGAAAAATGAACTAGGAACAGTCATATAATTACTTTATATTTTGACACCTGCGTTTTGCTTCTATTGGTTAAAAAGGAAAACTAAGAAAAAGAATCACATCTACTGGTGATGGTTTTTTCACCTCCCATGGTCCCTCCATCATCCATGCACAAGAGCAAGTTCAGTGATTCTTCTTGCCTAGAAGCCGTTTTCTTTTCAGAGAAGATTTTGGTTCAGGTTGGTTGAAAGGAATCCGTGGAAAAGTAAAAGACAAAACAAACAATGTCTTTTTCCTTAGGAAAGGAAACTCCTATTCTCCATTTGTGTGACTTTCTAGGGATTTTTTTAAATATTATTTTTTTAATATTTTATTGTAAAAATACCCCTAAGTGAACCTTATTTTCGGATTTACCATTTCGGTGCCACCTAAGCTAAAATCGTCAAAATTGAGTCCAGATGATTGCAATCATTGGTTGAACTCTTGAGTTTGAATTTGTGATGCGGACAAATTTAAATCATAAAATTATAGGCTTAATCCACGATTTCATAAATAAAATCATGGGCTCAACCCACGATTTTATTGAGATTCGTTGTTTTTTCTCTCCTTTTCGGATGCCCGAGCGCTTGTGCATGTGTCTGGAGTCCTCGGTGCCTGCACCTCATCCTTCCAGCTCCACCCAAACCACACCACCACGCCCCCTCCCCACCCCACACCGGCACCCGCACCCCACCCTCGTAGCTTCATGCAAACCACACCACCTTCGCCCCACCCCATCCTCCTCGCTCCGTGCAAGCCACCCCCCTCCCTCTCCGCCCCGACGCCTGTGCCCCACCCTCCCGATGAGCTCCTTCATGCTCCCCGACACCCACATCCCGACCCCCCCTCCTCCTCCCACTCCCTGGCAAGTGCATCCCGCACCCCCCCCCCCCCCCGCACTTGAGCTCTCCATGTTTCTTAGTGTCCGTACTCTGACCCCCCTTCTGACTTTTCCTACGACTGCGTACACCCTCACCCCATCCCACTCTCTATGCCCCCACCCCATCCCACTCTCTGCCGCCTGCGCCTCCCCTCCCCCCCACAACACTCCCCATGGCCGCCGCGCTCACATCCCCCACTCCTCCCCCAACTCTCCGATGGGCTCCTCCGCCCTCGCTCCCTTCCCACCCCTCCATGCGGCACGCCCACGAGTCCGCCCCGTAGGTCTTCCATCCAAAAAAAAAAAAGAAAAGAGAAAAAAAAAATTTGTGAAATCATAGGTTGCATCATGATTTTTTGTGCCACATCAGTCGCTTAAAATCGTAAATTGAATTCATGATTTCAGTTGATTTAATTTTTAAATCATGGATTGAACTCATGATTTTGTATGTGACACCTGGGAACGATACATTCAGAAATAAATTTCACTTGAAGATATTTTTAGAATAAAATATTAAAAAAAATTTCAAAAACTCCATTTCCCAGCAAGTTTGCTGATTTTGTAGAAGGAAAACGCAGAATTCACACCTACAAAAAGTTGTACTTTCGTTTTCTGGTGCTTTTTCCTTTTACGGGGAAAACAAAAGGTTCACTCTTCTTGCTAACGGAAAAGTTATTTCTATCTTTTGTGCTTTTCCAGCAATCGAAACCAACACTAGACTGAACTTAGACGCAAAATTTGGTTTCCAGCCCTATTTTCCGGGGAAGAAAGATTGACGGTTACTAAAACAAGCTGGCCTTGCTGCAAGCTTATGTTTGATAGGCTTATAAACTCTTCTGTGGATTACCAGTGTAATATATCTACGGAACTTCCATTTAAAGGGTTTGGAGACTTTAGTAGTGTTTGGAACAAATTATGTGCAGAAAGACAGTTGAAATATATCTGAGATGGAAATGAGTCACTATTAAATAGTGGCCTGATCTATGTGATTGATGTTCTGGTGCATATTTGGTTAATGAAATGGGGCAGCATATTTAGGGATGACAAAATTAATCCGACCCGATGGGTATACACCCTACCCGAACCCGGTCAAACCCGAAAAATAGGGTTTGACTGGGTTTGGATTTGGGTTTGGGTAAAACCCGAAAATTATAGTACGGATATGGGTAGGGTATGAGTAGTATTATTTTCTATCCGAATCCAACCCGAACCTATGGATATGGGTAATATCCGAACCCATATCCGAATATATATATATATATATATATATATATATATATATAATATATATATATATATATGTATACACACATATACATATACATATATACATATCGAATATATATATACATATACATATATATATATATATATACATATACATATATATATATATATACATATACATATATATATATATATACATATATATATATATATATATATACATATATATATATATATATATATATATATATACATATATATATATATATATATATATACATATATATATATATATACATATACATATATATATATATATATATATATATATATATATATATATATATATATATATATATATATATATACATATACACACACATATACACACACATATATATGATCTCTCTCTCTTTCTCTCTCTCTCTCTATATATATATATAATTATATATATGTATGTATGTATATGTATGCATGCATATATGTATGCATGTATGTATGTGTGTGTGTTAGAAGTGTGTATGTGCGTATGTATGTATGTATATATAATTGGTAATTCTATTTTTGATTGATAATATGCATAAAATTATTTTACTTTTTTTTTTATAGAATGGATGGGTATGGGTTGGGTATGGAGCAGGTATGGATTGGGTATGGGGAAATGAGTTACTCACGGGTATCCCCGAACCCGTTGGGTATGGGGATGGGTATCTCTTTTCTTATCCGATTGGGTATCGGGTAGGGTTTGGGTATAGGGTATTAAGTTCGGGTTTGGAGATGGGTAGTATACTATCGATCCAAACCCTACCCATTGCCATCCCTAAGCATATTTGTGTGTTGATCCTATGTGAGATGAGGACAGGATATCACAAATGGCTTAGGAAAATTTTTCCCCTTCTTTTCATCTAATTCAGGTGTAATTTTTTTTTTTTTCTATTTTGATAATTAGACTTTTGTGCGTTAGACGACATCAATTTCGAACCTCTAGATGTACCTTGGGCTTCGTATGCTTTTGTACTGGCTCATTCATTTAATTTGTGAGAAAATTTTCTTTCCTGATGTAATATTTCCTGTGCGAACTATAATTATTTTCTCTTTAACTGTTGATCAGTCTTCTTTTGATGAGGTACCGCTTTCGAAATCTGGGCATCTGTTTTACCAAAGCATTCATTTCATTTTACAATCAAGATCCACATAATATGAAAGTTTTGATTGAGCTTGATTTGGTATATCCTTCTTAATTTTAACAACCTGTAGAGCCTTGAGAAGTGCCCATGTAAAGATGACTTTTTTTGTTGGCCTGATAAATTGTTTGAAGAAAACTCTTTCATTTTATATCTATTTTAACATAATTAATTGTCCGAAAGTTTTTCGATCTTAGTTTCAACTAAATTACTGCCATGGAATTAAGGTGTTGTTTGCTATAATTAAGATTTCAGTCTGCAACAATAATATTTTCTGATGTGCCACGAAATCTTGCAAGTGATAAGTTAATTAAGCTTATGCTTTTTGATGTGGGCACAATTTTCCCAAACACGTTTTATTGCACATTATGCTTTTTGTAATTGCACATTATTTTTCAATTTTAAATATGATACAAGATGACAGTTTATCTTAGCTGAGCTAGATGATATCTAAACCTCGGCCACATGATGACCCGGTTTGCTCGGTCATTGTCGAGCCAAGATAATGAGTCGAGATTTATGGTGGTGGTAAAGTGCCAAATACTTACCTTATCTATTTCACATTCCAAATGTACCGCAGAAGTAATGGATAATGGCCCACCTTGGTTAGATAAGGTAGAAGTAGCATGATTCACTCTGCCACTCCCATCTGTATTTTCAAAAATGATCAGCCACCCCGCCTATAAATAGAAGGGCACAGGAGACCTCCAAGTAAGCTTTCAAGCCAAAATTCACTCTTTTCTTTCCACTATTTTCTGGTAACTAATTTGAGAGTCAGAGGATCCCTATCGGAAACAACTCCAATCAGAGACTTGATTTATAGGTTCTCTCCCATCTAATGTGGAATCAAGCTCCAATCTATGATGACCCCTTCTAGAAAAACCATGCTCCTAAAGAATCCGACTAGTGGAGAATCAGTTCTCGCTAACTGACCCAAGGTGGGTTCATCTTAGAGAAGGCATCACAAAAAATAAGATGTCGGTAGAGCTTTCATTAAAAATAAGGACATGGTATATATCATAATTGTTTATAGGTTAAGTTACAATGACCATATTGTTATGCAGGGACTGGACTCCTTGCATATATTTCTTGGAGAAAGTGATGACCTCTTCAATTTTCTGCTTCTTGATCAACGACTTCCCCATCCTCGGCTCGTTAGGTCTAGTGCCGTTGTCGATCTACCCTTCAATTATGATGTTTATGATGCTCTATGGTGGGTTGCGTATTCGAGTCTCCTTCAATTCGGGGTTGCTCATTTCGGATCTCATCTCATTCTTGTTGAGCTTTGAGGTACTTGTCAAGATGCTTGTGCCGAATAAGCACTTTAATCTCATCCTAGCTGAATGACCTCTTCAATACTGTGCCCATGATCTTAGTGGTACAGATAATACTTCATTGGATCATGTCTGATTGGTAGAGCATGCATCCTCCTTGGCCTCAGTAGCTAACCATTATCCTTGATCTTCATTAAAATCTAAACTCTTGGAGTGTTTAGTGGAGTGTAGGTGGCAAACCGCCTCGATTGAGATCATGACTGCCGACCTCAAGGTGGCATCCTATATTGGTGAGCTTGTAGGGGAGGTCCATAAGCTCGCGACCTTCTTGAGCTTCTTCCTTGTCGGTCATTATACTTCGGCCTATCCCTTTGCCTTCTTTTCAACATATTTTTTTTCTAGTGAGTCTCCATGTAGTTTATAGGCCTCCTCAGCATTAGTATTCTATCTAAGCTAATATCTCTGGGAAGTCCTTAAGATACCTCTTCTTCAAAGAGAAGCAAAATTGATACTTCATAAGGCCCACTTCAGGGCCGACATGGCAATCGATTAGTTTAGGTCACGCACTTTTAGTGTGGCCACATTGAAGCAGCTCATGTAGTCCTTAAGGTTCCCACTGTTTAATATTCATTAGGAGTTGGATCTGTGATGTTGTTGCCGGCTACTGATAAAGTGGGCTACAAATGGCTGACCTAGTTGCTCAAAAGAAAGAATTGAGCCAAGCTACAGGCTTGAGTATCAGTACCGAGCCACTTTTCATATGATGGAGGGAAGGCTTGGCAGAGGATCTTATTAGTTACCCAGTATAAGAGCACAAGGACCTTAAAACTTTTTAGACAATCCACTGTGCCCCATCGTATGCTTCTAGCTGTGGCATTTTGAAGTTGGCTGAGATCGGTTCATCCATAATTTTTCTACTGAATGGTAGGTCAGCATTGAAGCCAACCTCCCCATGTTGCATCGAGGTCCAACCTCGTAGTACTTCAATTTGCCTGTGTGCATCTCCTAAAGTTTGCAATCCATGTTAGCATCTCAAGTAGTACAATGCTCAGGCTGTTGTTGCTATCAAGGTGCTTGATGTGAGGTTGGTTGATAGGATGCAGCTGCTTACTGAATGGCTTGGACAGCTGCATTTAAAGTCTAGGCCTACAACATAAGCAGGTTGAATTGCTCAGAGGCCACCTCCTGGACTTGCTAAGGGAGTAGAGGCTGATTCTTAGATCATGGAGGTGGCACTTTGGCCTGGGGTAGTACCTCAGTTAGCTATGGTTGCACCTCGACTAGACGAGATGCTATTCTATTGGACCATCGTGAGGCATTTGATCCTCCTCTTCAAGATCTCATGGCTACAAACTCTTCTTTCTTTCTTAAACAGGCTTGGAGCCATTCCTCTAGCATTAATTTGTTGCTACTGACGTCTAACTTGATGCTAGAGCTGGAAGATCTGGCTAGGTTGAAGTTTGATCCACATTGAGAGGGGGAGAACTTGTAAATCATGTCCTTGATTAGAGTTATTTTTGGTGGGGACACTCCAATGCTCAAGTCAGTTATCGAAGAATAGTGGAAAGAAGGAAGAGAGTTATGGCCTGAGAGCTTATCTAGAGGTCCCCTATGCCTCCCTATTTATAGGTGGGGCAACTGGTCATTTTTGAAAATACAGAAAATACAGTCGAACCAAAATTATAAAAAGAAGAAGAAAAGAAAAGCCCTATGCTTTAGCTGGAGGGGCGCTTTCTTCAACTCGATCGGCAGCTTCTTGAGCCTGACCTGCCACTTGCTCAACAACAGTAGCCTATGGCAAGGGGAACCCGAAGATTTATTACTCTTCGAGGTTGGGTCGGGTAGGAGATTCAGTCAGACATCATCATCATCATCATCGTTATCATCATCGAATGAAAAGGAAAGGTCTAGGTTGAGGTAACGACCTGTGACCTTAGCTTGGCACTCTCGGATGCCCACCATGTGAGACTCCATGGTGAACTCAACCTTCTTCTCCACAAACTCTTCAGAAGTTCAGAAGTCCTCCATAGCCTTCCAAGCCAAGTTCACCGCCTCGGCCTCCGCCTTGGCAGCTTTTACTTTGGCCGCTATGAGCTTCTCCTCTGACTACTTCAGTGCCTCCTTCAGGCACCCAACCTCCATCCTTATTTTGGTTAGGACAACCTGAGCTTTCTTCTCGGCCCTCTCCACTTCGATGACCCTCTCCTTAGTTGTGTTTGCCTTCTTTTGGACCTCGGCCATCTCCAACCTCACCATTTTGGCAACATCTAGGAAGTGCTCTAGGTAGTAACTAGAGCCTGACTCCAACCTTTTCACATTGGCTGGGAGGACGATCTCACAGACGAGATCCCGTGCTACTTGCTAGCTCTTAGTGTAGAATCTAACAAAGCCCAACTATACTAATGCACAGTCCCTACTCGACCTCAGTAGAGATTGCTGTTGGTGCCAAACTAGAGACATCGAGAGCTGACTAGGAGGCCTCCTCTCATCAGGGGGCTGAGGAAGCACCAGATCAAGGTGGGAGTGCCGCCTCAAGTGGGAGTACCTTCATCAGGCTAACCATCATCGCGTGGGGTCAATAGGAGGGGCACCATGGATTCTCAAGATGGGGCTTTGGTCAAGCTCGAGACAATCCAAGCAGTTGGAGTTGCAGTGTAAGGGTGTTTTGATGAATCCTCAGTAGTACTCGAGGCCCTTTTCTTTTTCTGCACTGCCCTATGCAGCCTCCCTAGGTCCTCAATCTTCATTCCCACAAGAAACCAAGGCAAGCACGTTAGCACAAATGATAGTGAAAGTCAAAAATGAAAAAAGGTTAGATAAAATTAAAGATGTAGGTGTTCACCTCATGGATCAACTTGGCTAAGGCCGATGTTGTACAAGATTGGCTTGGATAGCAGCTCCTTTAGGAGAAGAATCTTTTGGCCGAGTAGAGTCTTTACATCTTGGTGCTTAGCATTGCCCAGCATCAGAGGTCAGATCATCGATTTTTGAGGTCGGTCCCATGAGAAAAAGTTTCAGTCCTCAGAACTAGAAATAAAAAAGAATCTCTTTTTTCACCCATGAACGGATGAAGGAGTACCTCGGATCAGGCCATGCCTTCTTTGAGGTGATAGGTACCACAAATTCCACTCTATCGGATGCTTCTTAAAGTAAAAAAGGCCCAAAAGAGCAAGACAGTGAGTTGGACACTAATCAAAATATAGTGGGTGGTGAAACCCACAATGAACTACCATGAGTCTGGCACCACCAAGCTAGGGGCAATTTCAAGAGAATAAAATAGATAAACAAAGAAAGGATGAAGGGATAGCCTCAAGCGGGCTCTGATGGTCTCCTCGTAGAGATCGAGCTGACTTCATGATGGATCACAAATCCTGCTGTTTAGGCCAAGAGCTTCCAACTGATACTTGGTTGAGATTTGGAACTGAGCTCAGATCAGCTCCAAGTCTTCAAGGACATATTGAAAGCATCTGGGGCCGAGAATTTCTTCATCTCTGATCTCAAGCTCCTTGGAGTCATCTTTCGAGGAAGAGGACACCTTTTGGCTCTAAGATGATTTTTGGTTAGAGGACCAACTCCTGGCCAAGCTCAAAGTATCACTCATCTTGGCAAAATTTTTGAAAGAAGTTTGAAAAAGAAAAATAAGGAAATAGAAAGAAAAATGGAGGACGGGGCCGATCCAATTGTTGGAACTCCTATTAGAGGATTATCAAAAGTCGCCAGAGATGTACCAGAAAGTAGCCGAACTCTTATCGAAAATCATCAGACCCTAGCAACAATACGAAGGAAGTGGGGTCACATGCGGCGACCCATTATTTATAGATAGTGGGGACGGCTCAAATCCGATGCCAGAAACAGTCGAGCCATTAGATGGTTGCCACATGTTAGCTTGGGATTGACTGAACCAAGTTCCTGTGGATCTTTGCCCCCACACCTGAGATATGTGGTGGTTTATTTCAACCTGTGAGGCACCACCACATGTCCAGATATTTATAAGAGTAACAAAAGCCAAACTAAGGTAACTATCACTTCATTCATTACTTTTACTCTTCGCTCGAGCTACCAGTAGTTTGGACTCAAGAGTAGAAGGCATCTGATACAGGATGATAATTTACTTGGACTGAGCTTGATGATATCTAAACCTCAGCCACATGATGACCTAGTCGGCTCGGTCATTGCCAAGCCAAGGTTCATGGCATTGGTTAAGTACTAAATACTTGCCTTATCTATTTCACATTCTAAATATACCCTAGAATTAATGGATAACAACCCACCTTGGCCAAATAAGATAGAAGTAGCATGATTCACTTTGCCACTTTTGATTGTATTTCCAAAAATGACCAACCACCCCACCTATAAATAAGGAGGCACAGGGAACCTCCATGTAAATTCTCAAGTCAAAGCTATCTCTCTTGTCCACTATTCTTTGGTCACATACTTGAATGTCAAAGGATCTTTATCAAAAACAACTCCAGTTAGGAACTTGATTTGCAAGTTTCCTTTGCCCGGTGTGAAATCAAGCTCCAACCTATCTAGATCTACTAGCTCTAGTGCCAAGTCGAACGTCAGTAGCAACAAAATCAACGATTTTAGGGTTACAGGGCAGAGCTTTAGCAGATTATATTGGATGAAAGTTTTACTTGAAAATTGACTGAAGTTGGGTATGAGGATTTGAGCAGTCATTAGAATTGGATCTTGTGTTTGGTAGTCATATGGTTTATTGAATGAACTAATGCCAATGTTGTCAGCCAATTTTGTTGATTTTGGTGGCTGAAAATAGTTCTTGTCAGAATCATGGTCTATTTATGTTTGCATTAGCAGTTGCATAATTTATTAAGATAGCCAGCCTAGGCGAGCAGAGAATGTTATGCACAGATTTGTTTCTTGTTGGGTCACATGGGGAGTCAGATTTCCTGAATCTCGCTATCATGTTACATTTGTTTCTTGATCGTTGAGTGGTGTCTAGGTTTTCGTACAGACATCCTCTAGTGATGCCCAGACTAGTTGAATATGCTCAAAATCCCTGCTTAGATGCCCACCTTGTATTCCAATTGATACTTGTCACATAATATGGAGGCATGGTTTTTAATTCAGATTAGCCAGCACAGCCATGCTTCGAGCTATTGCTTTGGTGCTGCTCACTTCAATGTGGCACATATATTACATTTGAGACACATCAGAACTTTGTGAGTTGATTTGTCATGGCCAATTTGACTAGAGGCAACCATATGATGATACTATTCTCCAAATCATTCCATAGATGTGCATTCAGCATCTCATGATCGATATGAGAACAAACATGCAAATCTTTTCGCCGGCCAAGTTATCATTGGTGGAAAATATCATAAAAGGGTGTTTGGTTCGCAATCAAAATTAGAATCAGAATCGAAATGATCAAATTCTCTGAAGCATTTGATTCGTAATTGGAATCGGAATCGAAATGAAAATTTAAATTTTTAGTAGGAATTGAGTTTTAAGAAGATGCTCGGTAGTTGGTTGGAGGGAGTGGGGGTCTGAAATCAAAATGAAAATGATTGACTTCCATTCCAACCGTTTGATTGGAAGAAGTCCCATTCTGATTTCGATTTCGGGGCGGAATTGGAATGATCCAATCTGTATAGAATTCCATTCCTATCCTCCTTTATGGATTCAAATTTTCATTCTAATTTCAATTCCGATTCCAATCACAAACTTAGTGCTTCGAGGAATTTAATCATTCCGATTCTAATTTCAAACCATTCCAATTTTGGTTCCGATCGTGAACCAAGCACCCTCTTAGATAAATTGGACCATTTACATTCTATCCTGTAATCAGAATCGAAATCGAAATGGAACTTCTTCTAACTAAAAGGTCAAAATGAGAGTCATCCATTCTTATTTCAATTCTAGATCCCAACTCTCTTCAACCAAACATCTTCTAAAAGTATTTACCTAATTATTGAAGTTGCAGCTTGTCGAGAGTCAAGACACGTGCTCAACATGCAGTACACGCGATCATTCACACAAACTTTTTCAATCGGTAAACTGGACTTTTTTGCAACTTATTTCATCTCACAGGCATATAATCACTCAATAGAAACCGCACAAACATGGGGAAGCAGCTGTTTCCTGAGGAAGACTAATGCTCATATCTGTCGATCGTCGGTCTACACTCCACAATCTTTGCAATCCAATCTCCAAGAGCATGGCTTGCAGAGTAAATATAAATTGGCCATACAACCACAGCAGGTCCGACAAAATATTTCAAATATCAACCAAAAATGGACAGTACTTCATACACGTGCTAGGATGCAAGCGACACAGCCCTTAAAATTATTGGAATCCAAGGTCTGCCATAACTGGCCTTCTAATATTAGTGGGACTCTAGGGGGATGAGAAGCCTTCGGTCACCCAAGAAAAGAGCTCCAGAAAGAAACAGCATGTATTGGATAAATAGAAAAAAATCTAACTTGAGGTTGATGCAACGGTAAGTTCTCATGCGTGTCCAAATATAATATCCTTTTGGATGGTGCTTGGTCGTTTCGCCCGACATGCTTTACTGTACATATTGACTAACAACCAGTAGTATATATTGGAAAATCTTACTTTTCTCAATCCAGTTGGTGTTATGCTGATGCGGCGAGAATAACTCAAATGCGAAACATTATGATGGCCACAACAAGCATGCTAACCAAAGCTTGAGGGTCGTTGTAAATCATGCCCCTTTGGGGAATTACGTCAAGGATGAGGACATGGTCCATGGAGGCAGTTGCATTTGGTTGCACCAGCACGCCATTCATGATGTGATCTACCCTTTTCTAATACCGACAGAGTAAAAAAGGGAAAGAGAAATAGAAGCAATGCGAACGATTTCTTGATGGCCAAACCATGCCACCAATTTGTGGTCCCGTCTTTGTTCAAGTGGTGGCTGGCGTACATGCATAGGTCCCACTCGCTGCACATGGTTTTCGTTGGTATCACGCAGGCCCAGCGTAGCATGTGGGTCCCACAATTTGCCAATGGATATAGTGGGGATTTAAATCCTCTTCACATTAGGTCAAAAGTAGACTGGTCAAACCTTTCGGTCACAGTCATCCATGTAGTCTTTTTTTTATCATAAAAAAAAAAAAAAAAAAAGATGACCATGATATAAAGGTTGGACCATGGTCATGCATGTATCAAATGTAACAGTTGCGGCTGCATCAATGATGCAGCATATTGTCTCGTATACAACTCAATTTATTTTTGTTGGAGTAAACCGACCGACCTCCGTAAACCAATCGATCTCCGGCACACACCGACCGATGTTCAACTCTGACCCACCAAATGAACAGACAATTCTGGAAGCAATTACCGACTATATGTCGGCTAAGCAAGTCGACGCTACTCTCGACCGACCAACCGAACACCCCTCATCGAATCAAGATCGATAGACGGTCGATGTTCGGACTCTACAGACAATAAACTACTTCGACCGTCGGTATCTCAGAGTTGCTAACCGACTCCCGACGCACAGTCGGTCGGTTCATTCAAATATATCATAACCATCACGGACGGTTACTCCACTGATACCACGGCATAATCTAAGGAGATTAATAACCCACTATGAGATTACTGTCCTGTGATTCTACGCCACTAAATGTGGACCATATCCGATAGTTACGACGATCTACTCTATAAAAAGGGGGTAAGACAACAAGTTTCAGTAAGCTAATTTTTAGACGTTGAGCTCTGTCACCGTTCTCATTCTACTGTTGTCCAGTCTCCCTCTCTGACTTAAATATCGGAGGGTTCCATCAGAGATAACTCCGGTTAGTGCGGACTTCATTTTGCAAGTGCTCGTTCCCGACGAACAGGTGACGAGGGGATTGGCAGTAACAGATTAGCACGTCAGGTAGGGAGAAAACAGCGGCAAGAAGGAAACTCGCAATGACGAGAACCAGAGCTCAACGATCAACGGTGAGCGACTCAGCGAGATACTCTTCCCATCGGGAAGAGGCCCCTCCCCTGCCTCCGATAGCAGAGCTCAGTTCTCCATGCCCCGTGGTTACCACAGACGCTCAGATTGCTGCGATCGTGCAACAAATGAACGTCTTCGCGGAGGCAGTCAAAAGCCTCCAACAACAACAAACCCAGCCACCACAACCGCCGACGGAGCAACCGGTGGCGCATTCAATGCCTTCCAAGCATAGCTACCATCATCTATGACGATCTCCATCTCCTTCACCAGAGCGGCGATCTCGACTCTCTCAACGGGATGAGCAGCGGCACTCGTGGCACTCTCGATGCGCCACCCACTATTCACGACGCCCCTCTCCTTCCCAGTTAGATCGAGCAAGGAAGGGGAAGCGACCGCGAACACCATCTGCTTCTAATTCATCGGGAGGATCAACCTCCGGAGTCTCCCACCACCGATGCTTTAAAATAATGAATGTAAGTTCGAGAAAATCGACCACCGACTCGTCCAGCTCCAGATAGATGGTCAGAAATTGTCAAACAACTTTGATTTCCATACCACCGAGCCTCTCTCCCGACTTATTTTAAATGAACCGATCCTGACTTGGTTCAAAATGCCGCATGTGGAGCCCTATGATGGTTCCACTGACCCAATGATCACCTCGAGAGCTACAAGGCTCTCATGACAATTCAGGGAGCAACCAACGTCCTCCTGTGCATCAGCTTCTCGGCTACACTTCGAAAAGCTACTCGGGCTGGTACTCTAGGCTTCGGTCAGAAAGTATTCACTCCTTCGAGCAGTTAGAACATTCTTTCGTGGCCCATTTCAGCACCAGCCGAAGGCCGTCACGAACCTCGGACAGTCTTTTCTCGATCAAACAAGGAGAGATTGAAATATTCCGAGATTTCGTGGTCCGATTCAACGCGGCCACACTTGAGATCAGGGACCTCAACGAAGACATGGCTATATCGATCATGAAAAGAGGTCTGAGGGGATCTTGATTCACGTACTCACTGGATAAAACCCTCCCTCAGATGTATGCTGAATTCTTAGAACGTGCGTACAAATACATACATGCGACGAAGGAGCTTTTGACCGTGCCAGATAGAAAACAAAGATCAGAAGAAAAAGCAGAAGAAGAGTGGGGCTTCAGTCGAAACAAATAGGTCCCCATTTAATAAGCAAGCCTCACCTCAACGACGGAGTCCAAGGCCGACACATAACAGGTATAATTTTATACTCCTCTGTCTGCTCCTCGTGCACAGATCCTCATGGAGATCGAGGAGCGAAATATCTACGACACCCTCCACCGATGAAAGCGAAGAATCGTGATCGAAGAAGTATTGTCGATTTCACCAAACCATGGCCATGACACCGAACAATGTATCCAGCTCAAGGATGAAATAGAAGCCTGATACGACGTAACTACCTCAAAAAATATGGAGGGAGCCGCCGACTCAACCCCCTCTCGATCGACGACCTCAAACGACTGAGGAAGCTGTGAATAACCAACCGACCGTGGGAGTCATCAACATGATCACCAGACGGTCAGATGGGGGGAAACTTCCGACGAGGAGTCAATGAAGCGACCAAGACTCTATGATGTAATAACCTTCTCGGAGGAAGATGCTCAGAGAATTCAAACTTCCACGATGACGCTATTGTTGTTTCAGTAATAATAGCGAATTATGATGTAAAAAAGATACTTATTGATAATGGAAGCTCAACTGACGTTCTGTTTTACTCGACCTTCTCCCAAATAAAATTATCGATTGACCGACTCAAAAAATCTCGACACCATTAGTCGACTTCACTAGAGATGCGGTCATAGTGGAAGGAGAAATCACTCTCCCCCTAACCGCTGGGATTGAACCACAACAAAGTACCATCTTATAATCTTTACGATCATCCGAGTACCCTCGATCTACAACGCCATACTTGGAAGACCCAGACTAAATGCCCTAAGAGCGATAATCTCGACATACCACCTGTTGGTCCGATTTTGATAAAAAATGATGTCGGAGAAATACACGGAGATCAACAACTCATCCGACGTGGTTTCACGATCTTCACCCAGAATAATAAACTAGAGGACTCCCTATCGGTCGACAAATTAGATCAAAGGGAGAACTAGGAAAGGGGTGAGCTAGCCGAACAATTGACTTCCATCCCGATAATAGAAAATCTCGAGCAAACGATCCGAATCGGATCACAATTGTCCGACTCGGAGTGACAACAACTAATCAAATTGCTCAAAGCCAACGCCGACATCTTTGCTTGATCGGCCATGGATATGCCTGACATTCCTCCGGAAATAATGACTCATTGGCTCAACATCAATCCAAACATCAAGCCAGTGAGACAAAAAAAGCGATCCTTTGCCCTGAAAGATAGATAGCCATCGATGAAGAAGTCGACAAACTACTCGTAGCGGGCTTCATCAGAGAAGCCACATATTCAGACTGGCTCGCCAACATTGTCATGGTGAAAAAGACCAACGAAATATGGAGGATCTGCATCAACTACACTGACCTGAATCGAGCTTATCTGAAAGACAGCTTTCCACTACCAAAGATCGACCAGTTGGTAGATGCAACATCGGGTCATCGACTACTGAGCTTCATGGATGCCTTTGCTGGATATAATCAAATCCGCATGGCACCAGAGGATGAGGAACACACGGCTTTCGTAACCGACAAGGCTTATACTGTTACAAAATAATATTTTGGTCTGAAAAATACCGGAGCCACTATCAACAACTCGTCAATAAAATCTTCAAAGCACAGATCGGATGAAACATGAAAGTGTACGTGGACGACATGCTAGTAAAAAGCACTCAGACTTTGAACCATATTTGAGATTTGGAAGAAGATTTCAACATGCTCCGACGACACCAAATGAGGTTAAATCCGACCGAATGTGCGTTCGGAGTGACCTCAAAAAAATTTCTTGGGTTTCTTATTTTGCAGAGAGGGATCGAAGCCAATTTCGAGAAAATAAAAGCTATCATCAATATGAAGCATCCAAACACGAAGAAGGAGATACAACAACTGAATGGCAAAATCACCGCACTCAGTCGATTTATCTCTAGGTCGACTGAGAGGTGTCTACCATTCTTCAAGACTTTGAGGCAAACGAAGGACTTCTCCTGGTCAGATGAATGCCGATAAGTCTTCGAAGACTTGAAGAAGTACCTGGCTTCTCCATCTTTACTCATAAAATCAAAGGTCGGAGAAATACTATATCTTTACTTGATGACATCGATAGAGGCGGTTAACTCGGTACTCGTTCGGAAAGATGAAAATTAAATTCACCGACCCGTCTACTACACCAGCAAAGTACTCCACAACATCGAAGTCCGATATTCAAGAGTAGAGAAAATGATCTACGCTCTGATCATATCGGCACAATGGCTTTACCCTTACTTTCAGGCACACTCCATTGTGGTCCTTACCGATCAACCATTAAAAGCGATCCTACACCGTCCTGATACATCAGGACGAATGACGAAGTGGACGATAAAGCTAGCGAATTCGACATACAATACCGACCACGGCCATCCATGGAGGTACAAGTTCTAGCCGACTTCATCATAGAATACACAATAGCCGACAACAAGTCGGAAGATGCAACTACGAAGGAGGCTGCAACCCCCAGCCCGACCTAAGGTCGACTTGGGTGCTGCATATCAAGGGGGCATCGAATGCTCAAGGCAGTGGAGCTAGCCTCATTCTCACTAACTTAGAAGGGATAGTCACCGAGTACGCCCTTCGGTTCAACTTCAAAACTTCAAATAATCAAGTCGAATATGAAGCTCTCTTAGCCAGTTTGAAAATGGCTAAGGAGCTCGAGATTGACAGTCTGAAAGTCTTCACCGACTCTCAACTGATCGCGAGACAAGTCAAAGGCAAATTCGAAGCTTAGGATCCGATCATGACAATATACCTTTAAAAGGTGAAAGACCTCGTGATGAATTTAAGATACTTCGAGATCTTCCACATACCCAGGATCAAGAATGCTCGAGCCGATGCACTTTTCAGACTGGCAACGACTGCTTACAATTCATTGGGCCGAACATTCGTGGAGTGTCTGGAGCAACTGAGCATCGATAAAAATGAAAAAGTGTTGCAGCTAACAGCCGAACCTAGTTGGATGGATCCGATCGACTGGTATCTATCCGACGGAGTCCTCCCTGAAGATCTTGTAGAAGCAAAACGAACCTGATGGGCAGCTTCCCAGTATGTGATGATGGATGGTCGTCTCTACAAAAAGTCATTCTTCCTTCCCTTATTGAATGCCTAGGACCGATCGATGCCGATTATGCACTTAGGGAAGTACATGAAGAAATTTATGGAAGCTACTTGGGGGGCAAGTCCCTAGCCTACAAGATTTTACGACAAGATTACTATTGGCCCACCATGAAAAAAGATGCGGCTGACTTGGTCTGGAGGTGCGAACCATGCCAGAAGTATGCCAATATACAGCATCAACCCGTCAATCAGCTAACGTGTATTGTCACACCCTGGCCTTTCGCTCAATAGGGAATCGACATACTCAGTCTTTTTCCTCCGACGTCTGGTCAAAAAAAATTTATAGTGATCTCAATCGACTATTTCACTAAGTGGGTAGAAGTCGAACCCCTGGCCCAAATCACCGAACGCAAAATGGAAGACTTCATCCAGAAATCCATCATCTACAGTTTCGGACTACCGCATACCATCATTACTGACAATGGACGACAATTCGATAATTAGGACTTAGAGAATTCGTACGAAGTTTCATATTATACATAAGCTTACATCAGTCGGGCACCCGAATCAAACAGAGAGGTTGAGGTGACCAACCGAATAATCTTGCACGGGTTAAAGACCCGACTGAATGAGGCTAAAGATCTTTGGGTCGAAGAGTTATATCCATCTTATGGGCGTATCAGACAACTCTCCGTATACCGACTGGAGAGTGTCCTTTCAACTTAGCCTACGGGACGGAGGCGATGATCCACTCGAGATCGGATTACCATCGACAAGAGTTGAGTAATACAATGAATCGAATAACTCAAGTGTCAGAGAGCAACTTAGATCTCCTACCAGAACTTTGACACGAAGCTCAACTTCGCATGGCCACGTACCGCAGAAGATAGCTCAGTACTATAATACCAAAGTCAAGCTGAAAGTTTTCCGACCAGGAGACTTAATTCTGAGAAAAACAAAAATTTCAAAACCCTAGATCAAGGAAAGCTATCTCCGAACTGGAAAGATCCTACGGGATATCAGAGACAAACAGACCAGGTGTCTATCGGCTCGAAACCTTGGAAGGTTCGGCTATTCCCCAAATATGGAACGCTGACAATCTCAATTGTACTATCAGTAATCCTTGTACGCACTTGAAAATACAGTTCGGTTCTGAAATTGTAAACCAGACTTCTAATGAAATGTCGATCCTCGTTGTGGAGGTCGGATCATCGATGTCACAGCTTGGGGTCTGACTTTTCAAAGAAGTCAAAAACTTTCAGCCTGACCATCGACTGCATCTCGACTCTCCTGCAGAACCAACCTATCTACTTCAACAGGAGGCTAGCACCGGCCACGCAAATTTTCTCCACAAAAGTCGCGCCACCCCCATAGTCAGCTTTTCATTCAAATGGCTGGCTAATTTGCCGACTTGGTATCAACTAAGAAAGACAAAATACCAAAACGATCAAGATCGGATTGGAATTATACCGACATGACCACGGCCAGTCAGAGATATTCGACTTGCCACCATTTATCAGATAATACGATGTGAAAATCCGATCAAGATTCAAGTAATGGATATATGACTTACTATCATTATCCTAACAAAATATGTTGGAAACTACATGACTAGCAGACCTTACAATCTGCGGAATAGTCGTATCTACGATCTACATTCAGAGATTACTCCACGAACGGACATCACAGACATGTCACAAACAAAAATTCTATCTTGAAGAAAAATATTTTCATTCATTATCAGAAAAGAAAGTACAAAATTAGACGAAGTCCGATTACAACTTTCTTTACAAAAAAAATAAAAATAAAAAAAAATAAAAATATCGACTAATCTTCGTCGCCGTCTTTCGTTCCATTGAAGAATCGGCGGACCCACTTTGAATCGGCTTCTCCAACAAGCTTTATCTTCCAGCTCGGGAACAGTACAAATCGGATCAGACTGCGAAGATGGTTGCCGATCATACTGCCCGACCAACCACACCAACAACCTGATCCACTTCTACATGGAAAATGCGATCAACGACCACACCCTCCTTGTGAAGCTCGATCGGCAACCGGAGCTAGAGGCAAGCTTCAGATTTTCGTCCGCCGATGAAAATGACTTTGATTATGCAGCTAAGATAGGGAAGCGGAATACACGGTAACAGATCGTTGACCCCACCATCGGCACCAGGGGTGGAAAGTTGACGTTGGCTAGAAGCACAATTTCATTTCTGAAACTGACTTACAATCAGACCACATAACAGAAAAATCTCCGAGTCCAACAGGGAGCGTCGGCTGGAATCTCCAACCAACCATCCCCTGCAAGAACCTCATCCATCAAAACCATTTGGGAGGCTCTGAAAAATAACAAAGAACAGTTTTTACTCGAGAGCGGCTCTCTGACAAAGCTCTCCCATCAAAAAGGATGAAATGAGAGATGAGTACCTGGCTGACAGCGGCCCCTTTATATAGGAATGCTGACAGCCCAGATGAAAGTGGTCAGATCGAGAACACACTGGATGACGACACTGGTAGCATATGGACCTATCACCGGTCGACAGTTCGATGCACCTACCCAGGTTGAACCATGTCATCCCTATCCGCTGAATGTCTCCAACCCAATGGCACCCTGACACGTGGCAAAAATCTACATGCCAGAATTAAATCCCGCGATGCCGATTCACCTTCCCAATGTAACAGCTGGTGCCGGCTCACCTTCCCGATACGACATCTGACACCAGATCCTCCTGTCGATACGACGGCTTGAAAGCGACAATGACTGTTCGGCCATACTCCAATGAAAATGATGTCAAGCCGGGATTCGACATGACAGACAATAACTCCTTTCATCCGAGGCTATTAACCACATGACGACGCACGCGATGATTCACCATTAGACTCGAGAGTGGGGGGGCAACTGTTGGAGTAAACCGACCGACCTTCATAAATCGATCGATCTCTGGCACACACCAACCGACGTCCGACTCTGACCCACCAAACGAACAGACAATCCTAGAAGCAATTATCGACTATATGCGGCTGAGCAGACCGATGCTACTCTCGACCGACCAATCGAATATCCCTCACTGAATCAAGATCGATAGGCGGCCGATATTCGGACTCTACAGACAATAAACTACTTCGACCGTCAGTATTTCAGAGTTGCTAACCGACAACCAATTCCGACGCACAGTAGGCCGACTCATTCAAATATATCATAACCGTCACGGATGGTTACTTCACTGATACTGCGGTGTAATCCATGGAGATTAATAACCCACTACGAGATTACGTCCTGTGATTCTACGCCACTAAATGCGGGACTATATCAGACATTACGATGATGTACTCTATAAAAAAGGAGTAAGCAACAAGTTTTGGTAAGCTAATTTTTAGATACTGAGCTTTGTCACCGTTCTCATTTTACTGTTGCTCAATCTTCCTCTCTGACTTAAGCATCGGAAGGTCTCCGTCGGAGACAACTCCGATCATATGGACTTCATTTTGCAAATGCTCATTTTCGATGAACAGACATGAGAGATTGACAGTAATAATTTTAAATTGGAACCAACTCTATCTAGAGTATAATAATTGGTTTTTGTTTTCATATCCCGTAACATCTTCTCTATGCTAAGTTCACGTTGTATCGTTTGCACAAAAAAAAAAAAAAAAAAACAATTTTTTCAGCATTGGATCATATTTTGTATTGATTTGAAGACAAATCAATCTCTCCCTTCCATCCACCTATCCACGTCTGAAAATAGATGTCGTTCGATCCAACGATTGGCATCATGAGAGAAGGAGAGCCATTCTTTCCGTTGAAAGGTGCAACTGGACCCGTATGGCGCTTCTCCTGAGCTTTCTTTACCCCGTTAAGCACTAATTACATGCAATTGGAGCCATCCCCCGTGCGTCATCGCCGTGTACCAAGACCAATACCACTAGTTTCGGGAACAAGCTTCAACGGTCAAATTCCAACACCGCATGAATCCAACGGAACCCCAGATCCCGTTGCATCCCCCGCCCGATACCCTGAGTCAGTTACCGCCTTTTAAACCTCGCCTCTGACCCAGAAATAGAACCGAAGCCGACCCTCTTAGAAAGCGACGCTCGTCCAAGAAGTCGGCCTTGTGAGAGCAAGGAGGAGAGTTAATAGCCATTGAGGCCTTGGATTCGATCGAGAAACTGAGGACATGATCCTTGAATCGGGGGAGAACGGAGGGAATCGATGATTGGAACCCTAGCGAGGAGTTTGGGAGGTGGAGGAGGAATCGGAGGAGGCGGAGAGCTCCTGTGCCCACCGACGAATTTCGCTATGGTGGACCGGGGGATCTATAGGTCGGGATTCCCGAATTCGGACAATCTTGGATTCTTGGATGCCTTGAAGCTGCGATCCATCGTGTGAGGATTCGTTTCCTTTTGTCTCGCTTTCTTGTTTTTTTTTTTTTCTTTCCTTTTTTAATGCGTCCTTGGGTTGGATGAGGTGGGGTTAGGGTTTGGGATTTGGGAAAGATTGGATTTTGATTGGTGGGATGTGGAGTTTTGGGCAGGTACCTGTGCCCGGAGCCGTATCCGGAGGTTAATGCGGAGTTTGTGAAATCGCGGGGGATTCGGCTTTTCCAGTTCGGGATCGAAGGAAGCAAGGTAATCTCTTTTCCCCTTGTTTATTCTCAGATTTTTTTTTTTGTTTTCAAATAATTATGTCATATTTTACTTCACTCCTGTATCGTTGATGTTCATTATTGCGTATGGAATGAGAAATTTTTCCCTTCATGTGAATATAGATTGTTCTGTGAAGTTCTTATAGGGCATTTGTCTTAATTTGTGTTTTGCTTTAATCAACAACTTAGAAGTTCAGAATAAAAACAAGAAATTTGATGAATCCAAGCTTTTTGCAATTAGAGATGGAATACATCATTGAGATTTATTTAATGAGTGATAGCATGAGGTTGAGAATTGATACATAGGAATTGATTCCTTTGTCTCAGACAAACCGACAATTCTCTTCTATAATCTTACTAGTTTATTTGCGGAAACTTTGATAACTTTAACTAGAAAGCATGTTCCAAGAAATACCATTTGTTTCCACAACATGCAGACTGCTCAGTAGCATGTATTGTCCGGTGATATTTATTGAGGGTGTGCCTTAATAGGTTGATGTCAATTCTGGTCAGAGGCCCGCATAAAGGCACGAGGCAGACAAGAGTGCAGGAGCATGTAGTAATAGGAAAGAGAGCCTGGCAAGGAGGGCAGATGAGGAGTTAGATTCTTGAGGAATAGATAATGTAGCCAAGCATGATAATATTGGCATCTTATGGTAGCTCACAAGAATCGGCGATTACTCTAAAGGAGGGGCGGGTATATATATATATATATATATATATATATATATATAATATATATATATAGAGAGAGAGAGAGAGAGAGAGAGAGAGAGAGAGAGAGAGAGAGAGAGAGAGGTGGTTAGAATTGGGTTGTATTGCATTGGGACTTGATAAGGCTATTCTGATGTTGAAGAAGTGGGCAGGCACATGGAAGTATGATGTGAGTTGTGGGTCAGATGCACCTTGTGGTGACAATTGGGATGGTGGGGGCTTGAGAAGGGCATATGCTGGTAGGTGCTTGGTGAAAGGCCTTCAAAGGGAAGTGAGATGGTGAGCGTATAACTGGTGTGAGGTTGGCTTTGTGTACAGAGGATTGGAATGAGCCGGTAATTTTATGATGGATGTTGGGCACTAGATGGTTGGCTTGGATTGCATAGGATTGGGATGAGATGGTAAGTGTATGTACTAGATGTGGGCCACAAGATAACAATCATGATCATACGGAAAAAGAGAGATAACATGGTGCTTGTAGCCGTTTCAGAGATGGAAAGAAAATAAAGACTGGGAGAAATTGGGAGTAACATGGTTTTGTAGATGGATGAAGATGGGTAGAAGATGTAGAAATCAGGCTTTCAAGTACAGGACACAACTTGGGATTTGAGGGGTAGCAAGGGTGCTGCTTATTGAAAGCTACCTTGGAACTGAAGACCACAATGCATCCTGATTGAAGGTTGTTGATCCAGGATCTGGTGTCACAGAACTTTTATGAAGAATATAATTACAAACAAGACATATTTTACTAGATTAAAGCACAGCCCCAGTTATATACTTGAATATTGGATCTTAATTTAGTCCTGCAGCAACATATGCATCCTGTTTAATACCATTAAGTATGATGTTATTTTAGTGAGTATTAATTATCATACTTGAGTTTCATTGATTTAGTGATAGTTATCATACTTGAGTTTCATTGATTTGTAGAGTACATGATGATGCACATGTACACGTAGCACAACTAAGAACCAAAATTCTTAATGGTATCTCAGCTTATTAATGTTATAAAGTTTTTGTTTTTGTTTTGAAGTTTTGTACTTTATTCATGTATACATTTTGAAAAAGTTGTTAAGCTAATTTACGCTTTCATGGATATGCCTTAATACCTTTTTTAATGATTTATGTTACCAAAACTTCAACGTGTCTGCATCCGCAGGAGCCTTTCGTAACCATACCTAAGGATACCATCATGGAGGCTCTCAGAGTCTTACTTGGTACTTAATTAAGCGGCATTAATATAACTTTCAGATTAACTCTCTCCCATTATTTCATAGGTTATTCCAGTCTTTGAGCAACCCATTTGCTTACGTCCCTTTTATTTTGGTGTCTCAGATATAAGGAATCATCCAGTTCTGATTCACTGCAAACGAGGAAAGGTATGAAATTTAGGTCAAACCAACTCGTTTTTTTTTTTAGTACCTGCATACATTTGTTTGACTCGTTCTCCTACCATCGGTACCATGTGTTGGAAAAATACTCACATGTGGTTCGTTGACATGCATCAATGCAGCACCGGACAGGTTGCCTTGTGGGCTGTTTCAGAAAATTGCAGAATTGGTGCTTATCCTCTGTGTTTGAGGAATATTTGCGATTTGCTGCTGCCAAAGCTCGGGTATCAGACCTGAGGTTCATCGAGACATTTGATGTCTCGTGCATGATGCAGTGTGTGCTTGGTCTCATATATCGTTACCATGGTTGTGGTTCCCAAGCCAGACGCATTAGTTACCGAGACATGTCATGATACAGAGCTATCTACCAATCTGTGCTTGATAATCGTATTTTTTTTATCATGGTTGTGGTTCCCAAGCCAGAAACCTTGGTTACTGGGACAGATTATAGCACAGAGCAATCGACCAACCCGGATGCTTTGCCAACAAAAATTTATATCATAGATCTCTGTTCAATTGCTTCCCTGATTTTTGTTTTGGTAGGGAGAAGCATGTATTGAGATTGTACTATCATATCTGTTCTGTTTTCAATCCTGTATGCAGCATGTGTCGGAAGAGTTTTTTTTTTTTTTTTGCTGTGCCTATGAATATTAGATAAATTGTTCATTTGACTTGGAAAGATGTAGCTTGTATGCTCAAATAATTTTTTGCTTTTTCTCTTGCTACGAAAAACTGTGGAAAAGTTTATTTTTCCAATGTTTGTGTTTGGGAAAAATGTCGCGGTATTTACAAGATGAAGCTTTTTGATGAGGTTAGATTGATTAAGCATCTCTGAGCAGGTATCAACTGGATGTGCGTTCTTCAGGGCTATCAGTCTGGCTTAAACCAGTGGGCATGTTATGGACATAGCCATCGTTGATCGGTAATAAGTAGACAGAAAAATGTGAGGGAAACATAAGCCTGTCTGTTAAAATAAGTAATGGTAAAATATTTATTAGGCTAATTACTACCAAAGAAATGCATTGCTATTACCATTTCATTGTTGCTTCGCTTGATGCCTGTTAGGCATGTAAAAGTCAAATATTTGCGAGGCATTAAAGCAGTTTTTTTCTGTCTACTAAGCCATAAATCAAGTGGACGCTATGATTGTTTTGTCCTAACAAGAAGTTACAGCAAGAAATCTATCTTCAGCTTTTCTTATTAATTGCTTTTCATGTATATTGCTTTTTAAATCAAATTAAAAAATAATTTTTGCACATATGTGCCCCTCAAATGTCTCTTATCTGTGTTTCACACTTCAAAATGTGGATATTTATATATATTACTCCCAAAAGTCTAAATGTTGCATGCATGTCCTTCTTGTCCTTTTAATTCAAGCTCATAGTCTATGTAATGTGTAAATTAAATAACTATTTTTTTTTTAAGGGTATAGAAATCAAATTTTTGAAGGATTATCAAAAGTGTAGGCCATATTTGGTTGTTACGTGCGGTACTTTTGCTTTCAGTTCTAAGAATAGTTTGGTTGGGTTAAAAATTAATACAGCTTATCTAACTCTTTTTCTGTCTGTTACATGTGATTTCACGCTCATAGTTTAGACAAATTTTATGTAAATTAAGTAATTAAACACTTCTTAACGTCATAGACAACAAATATTTTGAAGGAATAATAAGGTGAAATTACTTCTCCCTCGGAGGATGCCATACAATTACGGGCCTCATTTTGTTGTATGTGCGGTAATTTTGCTTTCAGTCCCAATAATGGAGTGCTAGTTTGGTTGGGTTAAAACTTTGCTTATCCATCGGTTTTATTGTCTACTGGATATTAAAACCCGTGCAATGCACGGAGTAACAAAAAAAGAGGAGTATACTAAAAAAATATATATATATTTTAGTAAAACTAATCAAAATAATAATTAAAATTAATTAATTAATCTAATATTGAAAATGATTAATAAATAATTCTTTCTTTTAATAATTAATATAATTTTTTATTAAATTATAATAAATAATGTTAAATATTTAGAATGTCACTTGTCAAATACTCATAATGTCATTTGTCAAAAAATCACCAACATGATCCTTCCTATTAA
>NC_025999.2:78159540-78164540 GCF_000442705.2 Elaeis guineensis
TCCATCTATCTTGAAGGGAGTAGCAAGAAATTGGTACTCGGCACTGAAGTCAGGTACTACCTTCTCTTTTGATCAGGTGAGCCACCAGTTTGTTGCTCATTTCGTCAGCAGCCAGCGTTCCCGGAGAGGTTCGGAGTCCCTCATTAATATCAAGCAGAAGGAGGGAGAATCCATCCGAACTTACGTCAACCATTTTAACGCCGCTGCATTGGAGGTCCGAAATTTGGACCAGTCAGTTGCAATGGCCGCCCTGAAGGGCGGTCTTTAAAAGAACGATCTTCTATTTTCTCTGAAAAAGAAGTATCCCAGGGACTTCGCTGATTTGCTAGCTCGGGCCGAAGGATATGCCCGAGCAGAGGAAGCCTTCAAGATGAAGGACGAGGAGGCTGCAAAGGAGCGGCAAGCGGGAGACTCCAGCAAGCCCGCAGCTGAAAAAGGACCAAGTGAAGCTTGGCCACGTTCTCGAACTCCCTCCAGACACAAGCGTGCCTAAACTCTTCCCTGGGCTCGTAGGCAGAGAAGCCCGGACCGTAGAGTTCGGCGGGGCTCTCCCCCAAGAAGATTCCACAGCTACACCCCTCTCAATGCATCGAAAATCCAAGTACTGATGGAGGTCAGGGAGTAGCTGCCAAGGTCGGAAAGGATGCGCACACACCCCAGAAAGTGCAACCCTAACAAGTTCTGCCTCTATCATCGTGACCACGGCCATGACATGAAGGAGTGCATTCAGCTCCGAGACGAGATCGAGGAGCTCATCAGATGAGGTCGGCTCGACAGATTCATTTGACGCCGCCTGAAGGTAGGAAAGATCGGTCGAGGGCCCTGCCACAACCGGAGCCGCCAAGGAGGGAGGAGCAGCCTGAAGATCGACCTCCAATTGGGATCATCAACTCCATCTCTGGAGGACCTCGACGGGGAGCAGACCTTTCACGACTATGGGATTCAAAAAATCTATGAATGTATTACCAATAACTCTGCCTTAAATAAAAGTTTCTTTTATATTTGCATATCTTTTTTTTGGCATGAGCTCGTAACGACAGGGAGTAGCTCCTTCCGACAATCGAAACAAGCGTGTTAGGAACAGGAGGAGAACCTCATCCTAACATGAGCAAAGTCGAAGGTCCGATTATTTAAAGATCGGATGGGGGGAGAGGCCCTTGCAACGGCCCTTATGTGCCCCCACAGCCATGTTAGGAACAGGAGGAGAACCTCGTCCTAACATGAGCAAAGTCGAAGGTCCGATTATTTAAAGATCGAATGGAGGGAGAAGTCCTTGCAACGTCCCTTATGTGCGCCCACAGCCATGTTAGGAATAGGAGGAGAACCTTGTCCTAACATGAGCAAAATCGAAGGTCTGGTTATTTAAAGATCGGATGGGGGGAGAGGTCTTTGCAACGGCCCTTATGTGCCCCCACAGTCATGTTAGGAATAGGAGGAAAACCTCGTACTAACATGAACAAAGTCAAAGGCCCGATTATTTAAAGATCGGATGGAGAGAGAGGCCCTTGCAACGGCCCTTATGTGCCCCCATAGCCATGTTAGAAACAAGAGGAGAACCTCATCCTAATATGAGCAAAGTCGAAGGCCCGATTATTTAAAGATCGGATAGGGGGAGAGGCCCTTGCAAAGGCCCTTATGTGCCCCCACAGCCATATTAGGAACAGGAGGAGAATGTCATCCTAACATGAACAACATCGAAGGTCCGATTATTTAGAGATCGGATGGGGGGAGAGGCCCTTGCAACGGCCCTTACATACCCCCACAGTCATGTTAGGAACAGGAGGAGAACCTCATCCTAATGTGAGCTGAAATTGACTGTGTCAAAAATAGGAGAAGAACCTCATCCTGACACAAATGAAGATCCAATCGTTTAAGATCAGACGAGGAGGAAAGCCTCCTCAATGGCTCCTCTACACCCCTACGACCCCATTAAAAGAAAAGAGAAAACCCTCACTCAAATACAAAAAAAAGGGGGAGAGAAAAAGGAAAAGCGACGAGCCACGTCAGTGATAAAGAAAAAATAAACTACATCAAAGACACAAGGAACCTCGTCTCAACAAGGAAGGAGACTCTTGTCAAAAATCCTCAGTCTCTAAGAGGGAACCCAACACTGACAGGAGAAAATTGACTTCCTCAAGGTAACGAGAAGTTCGGGCCCCCAAGCTCGAGCACCGGGAGGAAGCATCAAACTCGAGTGACCTCGAAAAGACCTTCGATCATGAATAAAAGAGGCAAATCAACACAGCGGCGATTAGGAACCTTCAAACAACGTCGACATCGAACAAGACAAAAGACAAAAAAAGTTTGGTAAATGACAACTTAATGCAAAAATAGACAAGGTAATGAAATTTTTTTTTTTCATTTCATTAGTGAAGTGTACATTACAAAGCCTTTGAAGGCCAAACAAGAAAAATGATAAGAAAAAGAAAGAATACATAGAATAAAAGGTAAAGAAGCTCTAAGGAAGCCCGACTTCTTCAGACTTTGAACTCTCGGTTCCAACCATCATCGAGGATTGCTTTAAGTTTTCAACTTCTTCTTCCAGTTCTTTTTTTCTTAACAGTATCTCCCGATACATTTGGTGGAACCGTCGACTCTCGCCCTTCGATTCTCGAAGCCTCTTCCTCAGAACTTCGAACTCTGCCTCAGCAACCTTGACCGCCTGCTGCTTGTAGGTCAGCTGAATCTTCAGCCGCTACAGTTCGGCCTACTCCTGCCCAAGAGCCACGGACAGTTCTTCTATGGTCCCCCTCAAGGAGCGGAGCTCGTCGGAGCCTTGTGCAGAGACGGCCTGGACTCTCTCAGATAACTGTCTCTGAAGGCAGGCAACCTCATCGGTTGCCGTCTTGAACTTCCTTCAGTAGTCATCTACTTGTCCGCACCAGCCGACTCGGTAGGTGTTGTAGTTCGCCTCGATGTCCTGTAGCTGCTTTTGAAGGTCGGAGAATTTCTTTGACCAGTCTCGATCGTGGTTGGCCTGAGTTGTGAGCCAGGACGAGCTCCCTTCCAACTGGCCGATCTTCTCCCGTGCAGCCACTAGCTTGACCTCAAGAGAGCTGATCTTGAAAGCCTGAGTCCAAGATCGGTCGCTAGCACATTTTTGGAGTTCCTCAAGCTCCTTCACGAAGTCAGCCTTCCTTCAGGTGTAGTCCATGAAGCCCTTTTTGTGGAGGTTCCAAAAGCGAGCAGCTTCCGCAGTGACTTTCGAATGGTTCTGCCTCAGCCAGTGAAGTTCGTCATCCAGCTTCTTTGATTTCTTCGTCAGGTGACGAACTTCCCTTCTAAGGTCCCGGACCATCGACTTCACAGGAATCTCCTATGGTAGGGGAAGAGCTTCGATGGGACACTATCGTTGGAAGACAGGAGCACCACAACACAAATCAGTGCCAGAAAATAAAAGAGAAGAAAAAGAATGCAGAGTAAAAAAGAGGAGCCCTCTGTAAAAAAGAGTCCGATTTCATTAATTAAATAGTTCTTAAGTACAAGAGAACGAGAAAAAGTTGCAACAAAGAAAAAAAGAGAGAATACAAAATTAGAGGTTTCCGACCTCTTGAGCAGAAGTGGGGGAGCTTGGTGCCCCGGGAAGGTCGGCCGCGGCAGCCACGTCAGTCGAGGAAGTCTCGACTGGAGGAAGACCGGCAGCAGCTTCAGAAGGCCCGGCTTCATCATCAGACACCTCATCCAGGAAGCCGAGGTCCAGCTCGAAAAACTTTCTGACCACCTTCTCTTGGCAGAGCTCAAAGCCCTTGATGAAGGCGGCCTGGCCGAACTCGACCTTCAAATTTCTCATCTCGGAGGAGGTTTTGAACTCCTCCACTGCCCGGACCATTGCCTCCGAGACCAGGGTCGGGATCTGCGCCTTCAACTCAGAGACCTCGGCCTCTGCTTTTTTTTTCTCCTCCTCCAAGGTGGCCCTCAAGTCTGTCGAGGTCTGCCCCTCCTTCTGCAGTGCCTCTTGGAGACTCGCAACCTCAGCAATCTTCTCTTCGAGGAGGGCGGCCTCGGCCAGGCGACCTTCCTCCGCCTGGGTAGCCTCCTTCCTAGCATCGTTCATCACCTCGATGCTGGCGATCAGCTGGTGTCCAATCTGCAAGAGCGGCCAGGGAGTCAATATAAAAGCCGAGGAATAAGCAAAGTAAAGAGGCAGGAAGAAGGAGTAAATTGACCTACCTCGAGAAAGGATCCCAGAGAGTCCCAGACCCGCTGCTCAGGATCGACATGGATGATCCTGTGGATGACCTCAGACAAGATGCACCCGTCGACCAATCTCTTTATTAGATCCCTATTGTTGAAGGGATTCTCCTTCGGATCTTCTTCGGAGCCATCGGCCCCCTCTATGGCAGCCCTACTGCTGCGGCTCTTGTGGGCCAATATCTTTTTTCTCCTTCTCCGTTTGGCCCCTGGTGCCTCTTCGAGCCGGACCTCTAGAGCGAGAACCTCGATCGGGGGACTCCTTGAAGAGGCCTGGGGTCTGCGGGCTCGACGTCGGAGGAAGCGTTGACGGCAACGATCGCCTGAGCAGGCGTGGCCGGGCTGGTCTCTTCTGCCTTGCCCTCTTCGTCGCCCCGAGGATGCTGCGCCTTTCCTTTTGTGGGTGTTGAGATCCTGGGCTAGCATTCGAGCTGCGTCAGCGTCCATATCTACAGTAAATGAGGATCGACACAGCTAACAAAAGAACAAGAAGAAAGGAGAAGCAGCGAACGACAAAGAAAAAAAAATGTATATATATATAACAATACCGGCAGGGTTGAGAGGGCTTAGGTCGATGTTGAGCAAGAGTTATTCCTTCAGGAGGTTGGAGAGAAGAGGAGCTAGATAAGCCTCAAGTTTATTGGAGGCTTCAAGGTCGTCCTGTCCCAGGCTAGAAGCCCGACGGACGAAATCCCTCAGGGAGCCCCAGGGAGGCAACCCCAACTCCAAGGTCGGGCATCGAACGTAGAAGTACCTCTCCTTTGTTGTGGATAGAAAAGGAGGCACCTTTCAACAACCCCTTTCTATCA
>NC_025999.2:78172040-78301312 GCF_000442705.2 Elaeis guineensis
CGGTCGGCGCTCTTGCTTCCAAAGTCTGAGATCCATCTCCCAATGGCACTCACATTGTTCTCCTACCTTCTCAGCTTTGTCCTCCTCCCATCGGAGCCCAATAGAGGAGGCATAAACAAGAAGCTCTTCCTCCACTGGTAATTCGACCTCAGGCCACTCCCATAGGTTCGGAAGATCTTAGCAAGAAGAAGAGCTCAAAAAGAAAGTTCACGACATCGAGCACCATCTTGATGAAGTCCAGAGTGGGTCTCACTACAGCAGCAACGATCTTAGCTTCAATTTCCAACCACCATTCTCTTAGACCATTTTAGATAAACGGATCTCAAATTGATTCAACATACTTCAGCTGGAGCCATATGATGGCTCCACGGATCTTCTTGATCACATATAGGATTATAGACCTTATGATGCTATAGGGCATCTCCGATGCCCTCCTTTGCCTTATCTTTTCGGCAATCCTCAGGAAGTCGACATGGGCATGGTACTCAGGACTCCAACCGTGGTCCATTCATTCGTTCGAATAGCTCGGCAAGCTATTCATTACTCATTTTGGTAGTAGCTGAGCTCAACCAAGAAATTTTGATGGTCTCTTCTCTCTCTGACAAGAGGAAGGCGAGTTGCTATGTGACTATGTTGCTAGATTCAATGCCACCATGCTCGAGATCTGCAACCTCGATGAGTCAGTGGTGATGTCGGCACTCAAGCGAGGGCTGCAAAATAAGTACCATATTTTCTCCCACGATAAGAATTTCCAACGAGACTATGCTTACTTGCTGGTCCGAGTTTCGAAATACATCCAGATAGAAGAAGGCTGATGGTGTGCAAGCAGGTAGAAGAAAAGAAGACCTCTGACAAGAAGAGGGGTCAGAAGGATCATCGAGCAGTCCAAGCCAAAAGGGAGTCTTTCCAACCACCAAAGAGCTATAGGTCCAAAAGCCCATCCCATCGGTTTGATAGCTATACCCCCTTTATTCATTCTCCGATCCTAGATCCTGATGGGGATCGAGGACTAGAGGTATTTACGACGATCCGAGCCAATGAAGGCCCCTCTGGATAGGAGAAGCAAAAAAAAGGTCTATCGCTTCCATTGTGACTATGGCCATGACATCAAGAAGTGCCACTAGCTCAAAGATGAGATTGAGGTCTTGATTCAGAGAGATTACCTCAGCAAGTATATTCGAAAGCAACAAAATCAAATACCCAATGAGGAAATCAATGCCATCTTTGCCTCTGCTGCCAACATAGGGGGCAGGAGACCAAATTAAAGAAGAATAAGAGACAATACTCGAGAGGGCATTATTTTCTTCTTTGGTTTTCGAGGGAAGTATATTTCTCGCACTAATGCCATCATCACAAAACTGACAATAGTCAGCCATAATGTAAATATAATTCAGTTCATAATAAAAATTTGATTGATATTTTATTTTATCATACCTTTTGAAGGATAAAATTGTCAGCCGATCCAAGGGAGACAGACAAAATTGAGGCGAAGTCAAATGAGGCTCAGCTCCAATGGCAGTGCCTTCGAGGTAGCCTCGAAAGGCTCCTAGGGCTCGTAACAACCCAACAAGGAGCCAACTTTGAACCAACCAAGGAGATTGGGTCCCCTATTGGACCTCTCATGTAGATGAGGCCTCGAATCTCCTAAGGCTCGAAGACTGAAGGTGGTTTGGTATCTAAGAAAGGGTGAAAAGCTCTCTAAGGCTTTTCAGAATCTGAAAATCCTACTAATACAAAGATCTGAGGATACTCAAGCCGACACCTTGTTCTATCAGGCCATGTGGCACTTCTTGCCTGTGAGTAGATCGAAGCGGAGGTCATAATGATGAGGATGAAGGAGCTAGCCGTCCTGAGATCCTGTCAAGCTATATGGCACTCTTTGCCCACGGACAGATCGAAACGGAGGCCACAACGATGAGGATGAAGGAGCTAACCCTCCTAAGACCCTGTCAGGCCACATGGTGCTTCTTGCCCATGGACATGTCGAAGTGCAGGCTATGACAATAAATATGAAGGGGCTAACCCTCTGAGAACCCCATCAGGCCATATGGTGTTCCTTGCCCATGGTCAGCTCGAAGCAGAGGCCACGACAATGAGGATGAAGGGGCCAATTCTTCGAAGATTTTGCTAGGCTACATGGCACTTCTTGCCCACGGACAAGTCGAAGCGGAGGCTATGATGATGAGGATGAAGGGGCTAACTCTCTAGGAACCTCACACGATCCACTGAAGCCATTAGGGGCTAAACATCCGGGGACTCCATATGGTCTACTAAAGTCAATAAGGGCTATCCTTTTGGAGATTCCATATAGCCCACTGAAGTAGATAGGAGCTAACCCTTCGAGAACCCCATATAGCCTACTGAAGCCAATAGGGGCTAACCTTCTGGGGATCCCACATGACCCACTGAAGCTGACAGAAACTAATCCTTCAGAGACCCCACATAGCCTACTGAAGCCAACAGGGGCTAATTCTTTGAAGACCCGACATGGCCCCATAAAGCTGACAGGGGCTAACCCTCTGGGATCCTACACTGCCTGTAGAAGCCGACGATAATGACAATAGAGGGGCTAACCCTTTAAGAATCCCACCATGAAGAATAAGTAACTCTAGAAGATACATGAAGAAAATATCAACAGAGATACTTCATTCAAAAGGTTCGTACATATTACAAAAAAGTTTATTACAAATCAATTTCATCCAAGCAAGGCTCATTACAACAAAGAAAAGAGAATACAAGGTTCGAGCTTAGCCGACATCTTTAGATGAAGAATCGAGCATTACTCAACACCGTCCTCGATGATCCACACAAAGCGGAGCCCTTTCCTAGTGGTTACTAGCCCCTGCTAAAGAATATCGAGGATGGCATAATCGATTCTCCCTCGAAAACTGTTCACCTCTAGGATATTTCTTTAAGAAAGGTTAGAAAGCTACCTTAGGGAATACAAAAGATGACCCTCTAGAAAGGTCTAAGACCTTTCTGGAGAAGACAATGCATCACCAACCCCCAGATGATAGTCGTTGTGGCTTTGCAGTCGGAGTGGCGAAACTTTCTAGCACTTCCATGCCAAGCTAGAATGTTGACTGGTGCATTTCTCTGAAGCACTCTACGATTGGCTAAAGGAAGAAGAAGACTCCCCCAGATGAAGGAAAGCTCTGGCATTTCCTTGATGTCGGACGAGATGATGTCACCATGATATTTTGAGAGATAATCAAGGTATGATCGGTCTTAAGCAATAGGACCCCTATTTATAAAAGAAAATTAGGTCTAAGCACATTCAAATGCCCCATTGATCATGTGACAAGTGTCGCGATCCGAGAGGCTTCAAAGACTATGCCTCTTGAAGAAAAGAGCACTAATGATCTTTTTCAATGTACCATCCTTATCAGATGGCACTAGCATTAAAGGTAGAGCTCCACTAGGCCTCTAGATCGTATGGTTCTCTGTTGCACAATCCTTAAAATAAATCATATTCTCTGATCTGTAGAAGGTGATATAGCACTCATCAAGATCCAACATATGGCATACAAATAAGTCTACAATGTTGAAAAGTTTACTCACGATGTAGTGACGAAGTAAGCACTTCAAGGAGAGTCAAGAGAGACCCTGGCTCAAGCATAGAGATTGACCTATCGGAGCCATCCGAGTCCTTGACTGTAATAAGAGCTAATCAACACAAACATCATAAAGAAGTAAAAGACTTCATCTGAAAGGTAAACACAATGAAAGTGTATTTTTCATTAACTAAAAAGCTTATTGATAGAATTTTGTCAAAAGAAGGCACCAAAACCAAATACAAAGAGGAGGAAGAAAGAGTCTTCATTCGAAGAAAATATCCCAACTTCTTCATCATTGTTGCTGGGGTGAAGGCATCTCAGGTCCAGCTTCGGGACCATTCGCTCGCAGGCGTGCCTTGCAGCTCTGGAAGCCCTGAATGAAAGCAGCCAAAGATGCCTTGATGATTTCATACTCAAAATCCATCGAAACCTTGTATTCCTTGATGCACCTAAATCTGACCTCAACAAAAATCTCTACTACAACCTCGGTGACCCTCCCTTTGCCTCCAAGTAAAGAAGGGTCCACCTTGAGCCTCTCTAACCCACTTAACATTGTAGAGGGAGACAAGGCCTAGCCCTTAAAGAAGAGGAGCCTGAAGCATCTTTGATGCAACCGATGTGGTAGCTTGCGGCAACTCGACCATAATCGACTCATCCCTAGTCCCACTAGGGTTTGTGATAGATCAGGAGCAAGAACCTCCGATTGAGTGCTCCTCATCCTCTTGGACGAGGACTCTCTGCTCAAAGAGCTTATCTTCGTCTTCACCACCAATTTGATGGATGACAGCGATAGCTTCATTACTTCAAGATAAGAAAAAAAAATTTCATCCGACAGCTACAACAACCAAAAAGCAACTAGCAGTCAAATGACAGAAAGTTTAATCAAATAGGTGGTGTATTTATATAGACTATCGACAATATGGATCTGACCATCAAATCGTCAGATTTTATCGTTTGGCCAACCTTGGGAGCAACGGATCTTACAGCTCTTCATCGCACCCTTCTCTCATCAAGCCACTGAAAGACGAGTGCCGTAAAAGTCAATTGTAAGAATGTTGTGATGGGATTTTTCTTTGTAAGTTTTCAACTCATGTAATGATATTTATTATTTGATAATAAAATGAGATATTAATTCATCATTTTAGCTGCATCTTATCATATCTAAGATTACGATGAACCCAAAGATTAAAGCAATGATTTTAGGAGACACAAATAGGTCATGCTAGTGAGACCTAAAATTTTAAAATCTTAATCTTAAATATTTCTGATCGTAGAAGTATTGAGTTGAAAATCAATATTTTGGATAGACTGACACATCCTATGTATACTTGACGGAGAGGGTGGCTGATCTCACTAGCCATTTGTATGAGATACTAATACAAGGATGTGGGTGGTCATTTGGATATGAGTCCACTGAATTGACTCGATGATAGAAAATATCTTATGGAAGTCTTATTTGCATGTCAAAGATGGTTCTCTAAATAGGAGTTGTACATGTGATCCTTAGACCTGAGATAACCATGAAATCTTGTGCACATGAACCCAAATTTTGGTTCATATCTAGGCATGATATTAAGACATGTATGGGATATTCTAGATACGGTAGAGTGTGTATGAATATTATGAGTCAGTCAATATAGAATCGATCACTCCTAGTAAGAGGAGATCGCATCCTGTGAATTCTCATCTCTAGATGACTTGAAAAAAAAAATTTAGCCAAAAGCAAGAAGGAGATTAGAAAGAATTTTTAATACTTCATCATCAGAGTCATCATTGACTAATCAAAAATTGATATAAATATGTGTTTGAGTTTGATATAATTCCATACTCATGAACATATTCGGGATGCAGGGATGATCGAAAGATTGAATTGCACGGTAACTTGCTACTGAAGGATATATTTGGTATTTTATCAAATTTTATATCTTTTGGATAGTCATGATATATTGCTAGATATCAATCTTGACTTATAAATTTGATCGAATTAAAAAATTTAATTCGATCATCAATTAGAAAGGATTCTAATTGTTGAACTCGGATTAACTCGATTGGATCTAAATCAATTAGATTGAAATCTAATCAAATTTGATCAACTTACATCCGGACCTACTGCTAGCTAGATATGGAACCCAATAGGTCACACACATAAAAAATTGGCCAAAGACCCTTTTGATAAGGTTGATTGAAATTCTGGATCCAATCCGGATTTTCGGTAAGAATTATAGCACGTGTAAAAATCCTAGCTTCTTAGGAGATCAATTTGGTCTCATACCTTGTTAATTTGCTAACCCAATTTAGTGAGTAATTGGGTTAGGTCATGCCACCTAGAAGCAGCCCAAAAAGGGGTGCCACATTTCAAGTTGACACCAAAAATCAAGAGTCCTCTTGGATGAGGACTCATGGCACAAAGAAAAGAAATCATGTGCATGTTGGCGTGACCAGAAGGAAGAGTCCTTCTGGCTTGAGATTCAAATGCATGTGGTAGCTCACATCATCCTCCATCCTCTAGTGCACATCTCAATGCATAAGATATTTTTTTTTTTGAAAAGTATGAGGTGGAGAAAAATTGGAAAGAAAGAAGGTCTTCGCGCAAGCACGATGAAGTCTCGCGACTCTTCGCATTTTGAAGAGTCCTTCTATAGATCAAATGCAATTGAAATGAAATGTTACTTATTAGATAATATTTTATTTTTTATCAACTTTTTTATAAAGATTTATCTAAAATATTTTCAAATTTATCAGAAGGACAAACGGACGTCAGAAGCCCCTCCTCGCATGCACGCGCGTGGTGATAAGGATTCATGTGAAGAGATGCGAGGAATGATCCTTTCGTGGGATTTTTTATCTCTTTATCAAGCGATCTAAGATCAAAATTAAATCCTCTTGCCACATGGCAAGTTCTGGATTTTTTGATTTGAGAAGGGATGCAAAAACATCCCTCCTTTAGTCGCGCATATGTGTGAATATGCTGATCGGCGTATCAGGTAGAAGAGTCCTTCTATCTGAAAACTCTTATTTTTCCTGATACACAGATTAGATAAAACTTTTGAGTGGGGCATGTCCTTACATCTGGGCATCCCTCTGACACCTATAAATAGGTGTGCGTGCCGAGTATTTGAGGCAATTCAGAAATACTTTTCAATTTATCTCCGTTGCTCTCCTTTCTTTCTTACAACCTATCTTAGTTTTAGGACAAGACTTTGAGATTTAAAACAAAGCCTAATCAGGTCCAGAGAAGAGTTGTGAAGGTCTTAAAGAAAGAGATTCAGAAGTTTCGAGAAGGTTCTAAGAGGGTCAAGTCAGATTTTTTAAGAAATCTGACCGATACGAGGCTAGTCGAGTTCTAGAAGCTAAAACTCTTGAAGCAAGGTGAAGGATGAGCACTGTCTTTAGTTTGATTTTTATGTGGATTACCATTGGAGGGTGGATACTTAGACGCCTCATGAAAATTGAGATGAGCACTACAGATATTCTTTTTATCTTAGTTTATATTAATTATGCTTTGATTGTTACAGTCAAAGATTTTTGGACATTAAGATTTTGGTGTGTCAGGTAATTTGAATAAAAACTTTAAACACCTAGCTCTTTTGCTGCGCCACCAGAACTAAATCGTGGTATCAAAGTCTATCTTGATTGATACAATTAAAGGTTAAAATATTATCTTGATTTTGATCAAGCTTGAATTTTTGGTTTGATTCTAATCAGGTCAATGGTTGAACCCATTGAACATCCAAATCCTAGCATGTCTTAGAGATATATTTTAGGTACATAATATTAAATGCATGATGTACGTATAGAATTTCTTCTTAATAGCTTAGTACTCGAATTGGAGTTCATCACTAGACTGTCCGATCATAAGAGCAAGTAAGATTCAAAGACCCTCTCTTCCTCTTCCATAGGATACTCTTATGGCATGTAGGAGTGCCATTGTGATGTCCCAAGAAGAAAAATCATGAAAAGAGTATTTTATATTGATACATGTTATTCATACTTCATGTATATAATATGCTTAAGTTGCTATGTTATAATCATGTTGTATGATTATGGTTTCATATCTTAGAGATATGATTAGATGCCATGATGAGTTGTTATGTTTATAAAGATACAACTATAATAGTGCATCATTATGACTGGATGAATTAGGATGTGCATGAGACCATTAAAGCCCTCCTAAAAATCATATTAAGTCGTAGTGTTGTGAATTAGTAGCTGACCTATTTTTTGAATCAATTAATCAATTGGTAGCTAAGGAGTGTTTCAAGTGCAGTGGTTCTTTAATTAGTTTCATTTGCTGGTCTGATCAATTTATTGGTGTCTAAGAAAAGCAACGGGGGCACCCCCACCAATCTTAACACTTTTTTGATCAATTGAATTAGTTCGAATCTTGAATGAAGGTTGTTCAGTATTTTGAACACTACATATGGCTTCCTTCATGCCTAGTCAATATCCTATCAAAGATCATAATAGGTTTGTTGTGATATTCACAAGACTTACTATGAGAATTGATGTGGGGTTGTCTTGGTGCATATTATATGCTTTATGATATATTTGGATATATTGCTTTATTGTGATATCCATAAGGACAGTATTTTTCAGATATGACTGTATGACAATGAAGGATCTGACTTAACTAGAAAAAATTATAGCTTATTGTGATATCCATAAGACTATGAATATTTTTAAAGGCAAGGATTATGTTGAGAATTGCATGAGATGCAATTGAATAGATTTTTCTACCTTTGAACTCATTGAGATTTATTGTGATATCCACAAGGCTTCATTGAGTGATTAGGGTCTCAACACCATTAAGAAATCAGATTAGGATTTCTCGTTTACCATAAGAGAGGGCTATGGTATTTGATAAAATAGTGAAAGACATAACTAATTAAAAGACATCATCTAGTTATACATGTCAAACATGAGTGGTCTGCTTATACTATTGTTCTTTATTTATATAGATTTAAATCTATATTATGGCTTCTTTATTTTTACTGTATGAAATCATAAATAAAAATATGTTGATCGATCCAAACTATGTGGATTGATTGAGGAACTTGTAAATTAGGTTCGTATCGGAGAAGAACTCCAATGTTCTAGATATTTTTGATCCTGGATCGGTCAGCAATAATGTTTACAAAAATAAGAAGGCAAAAAAAAATTTCATGGATATTATCTATTGATTTTATGGTAAATTTGGACATTGGAAGAATAATTACAAGAATTATCTTGCAAGATTGAAATAGGGTGCAAGTATAGCACCAAAGGATATGTATATGATACAGACCTATATTTCATTGAGTGGCTCAAACTCTAATACTTGGGTATTGGATACCGTCTGTAGATCGCATATTTGCAATTCATTATAGCGACTACAGAATATCAAAAGTCTGAAAAGATATGATCTTGAGCTTTATGGTGCAAGTGAAGAGTTCATTAGTATAAAAGCTATGGAAATCTGTATGCTTGATTTATCTTTAAAAAAAAAATTTAGAATTAAAAGATTATTATTACATACTAAAGATCATTAGAAATATTATTTCTATACCTTTGTTATTAAAATAAGGTTATGAAATAAGGCCAATGAAAAATGGATGCTACATTTTTTTTCTAATAAATTTTATGGCAGTGGTTATATTGATAATAATCTTTTAATTTTTATATTCAATGAAAATATTTTTTATATTAAAAGAAATATGAAAAGAAAGAGAGAAGATGCAAATATCATATATCTCTGGCATTACCATCTTGGTCATATTAGTGAGTCAAGGATAAACAAGTTATATAAAGAAGAATTCTTTGATCTGTATGATTATGAATCATTGAAAATTTATGAATCTTATCTCATGGGTAAGATGACCAAGACTCCATTCTCTGGACATGGAGAGAGAGCAAATGAGTTATTAGCCCTAGTACATACAGATGTATGTGGACCGATGATAACTCAGACCAGAGGAGGATACTCTTATTTCATCATCTTTACGAATGATCTATCAAGATTCGGATATGTGTATCTTATGAAACATAAATTCGAAGTCTTTGATAAGTTCAAGGAGCATCAAAGTATGATCGAGAAATAAACTGAAAAAATATTAAGATTTTTCAATCTGATCGAGGAGGAGAATACTTATCTAGTGAATTTCTTGATCATCTTAAAAGTAAAGGTATTCTCTCTGAATGGACCTCCCCTTATACACCCCAATTAAATGGTATAGTAGAAAAAAAGAATCGCACTTTGATGGATATGGTACGATCTACGATGTGCTTTACTGATCTTTTAATATTTTTCTAAAGATATGTCTTAGAGACTGCCGCATATATTTTAAATAGAGTGCCTTTAAAGTCTATTGAAAGTACACCATATGAGATATAGAAGGAAAGGAAGCCTAATCTTAAACATCTTAAGATTTGGGATTGTCCTGTATATGTCAAAAATATTTTTGGACATAAACTTAGTGCGAGATCAGACAAGCGCAAGTTTGTAGAGTATCCTAAGAAAACTAATAGATACTACTTCTACCACTCTACTAAACAAAAGGTATTTATTAGCAGACACAGTACTTTTTTGAAAAATAAATTCATCCAAGAATAAGACAGTGGGAGAAATATTAAACTTACGAAAGTTCAGAATCTACAAATCAATTCAAAAATATCTGTGGTTGAACCATAAGAAGATTCTCAATCAGAAGTACTCAAGGATAAGGTATATCCATAATACACACCTCCTTTTCGAGGGTCAGATAGAGTGCATCAAGCACCTCTGAGATATGATTTTATCATTGAGAATGATAATTCAATCAACATCATTCAGGATGATGATCCACCGACCTATTCGAAAGTTATCATGAGTAGAGACTCAGACAGATGGCTGAAAATCATGAAATCGAAGATGGACTCGATATACACTAACCAAGTGTAGACCTTGGTTGATGTACCTGAGGGTGTGACTTTAATAGAGTGCAAGTGGATCTTCAAGAAGAAGATTGGAGCAGATGGCTAAGTAGAAACCTACAAAACTAGGTTGGTGGTGAAAATTTTCAAACAAAAGCAAGAAATTGACTACGATGAAATCTTTTCATAAGTGGCTATACTCAAGTCCATCAGAATTTTGCTTGCTATAACGGCATACTACGACTATGAGATTTGGTAGATGGATGTCAAGATCCCTTTCCTCAATGGTAATCTTGAGGAAGAGATCTATATGACTCAACCAGAAGAATTTATCTCAAGTGGGAGGATAAATCAAGTATGCAAGCTAAAACAATTTATCTATAAATTGAAGCGGGCTTCGAAGAGCTGGAACATCCGATTTGATATGATAGTTAAAGAGTTTGACTTTATTAAAAATGAGAATGAACCATGTGTGTATAAGAAGATAAGTGGAAGTGCTATTATCTTCTTGGTTCTGTATATCGATGACATACTGCTCATTGAGAATGATATCCCAATGATGCAGTCGGTCAAAACTTGGTTATCGAATAAGTTTTTCATGAAAGACTTGGGTGAAGCATCCTATATACTAGATACAAAGATCTATAGAGATAGATCTAACAGGATGTTAGGCTTATCCCAGTCACGGTACATAAATCTCATGTTAAAGAGATTTAATATGGAGGTAAGTAAAAGAGGTTATCTGCCTGCAAGTCATGGTATACGTCTCTCTAAGAAAATATATCCTAAGACACCAGAGGAGAGAAAGAGGATGAACGAAATCCCTTATGCTTTGACAGTGGGATCAATAATGTATGCCATGCTATGTATCAGGCCTGATGTAGCTTATACTTTAAGCATAGCTAGCAGATTTCAGGCTAATCCAGGAGAGGATCATTAAAAAGCTGTGAAAAATATTTTGAACTACCTAATTAAGACTAAAGATATTTTTCTCATATATGGAGGAGAATCAAAGTTGAAACTAGAGGGATATATAGATTCTAGTTTTCAATCTGATTCAGATGATAACATGATAATATTAAGATACATGTTTATCCTATATAGTGGAGCAGTGAGTTGGAAGAGTTTCCAGCAGCAGACAGTAGCTGACTCAACCACTGAGGCAGAGTACATCACTGCTAGTAAAGCCACTAAGGAAGCTGTTTGGATGAAGAAGTTCATTATGGAATTAACAGTCATTCCTAAGATTGAAGGACCAGTGCCACTATATTATGATAACACTGGGGCCATTATACAAGCTAAAGAACTTGGGTCTCATCAAAGATCTAAGCACATCCTCAGATGCTTTCATCTTATTCAAAAAATTATAGAAAAATAAAATGTTGTCCTTGAACTAGTTGACACAAAGAATAATATAGTAGACCTATTCACTAAGGCCATACCACAGCAACTATTTGATTGTCATCTTGATTGTATGGGATTGAAATACAAAGGCGATTGACTTTAATGCAAGCGAGAGATTGAAAGAAGAGTGCCTTAAAAGTCAATCGCAAGTATATTGCAATAAAATTTTTCTTCATAATTTTTCAACTCATATAATGATATTTATTATTTGATAATAAAATAAGATATTGATTCATCATTTTAGCTACATATTATCATGTCTAAGATTATGATGAACCCCAAATATTAGAGCAATGATTTTAGGAGACATGAATGGGTCATGCCAGTGAGATCTAAAACTCTAATCTTAAATATTTCTGATCATAGGAGTATTGAGTCGAGGATCAATATTTTAAATAGACTGACGCATCCTATGTATGCTCGATAGAGAGGGTGGCTGATCTCACTAGCCACTTGTGTGGGATACTAATACAAGAATATGGGTGTTCATTTAGATATGAGTCTATTGAATTAACTCAATGATAGGAAACATCTTATGGAAGCTTTATTTGCATGTCAAAAATGGTTCTCTAAGTGAGAGTTGTATATGTGATCCTTAGACCTAAGATAACTATGAAATCTTGTGCACATGAATCCATACTTTGGTTCATACCCAGGCATGGCATTAAGACATGTATGGAATATTCTGGATATGATGGAGTGTGTATGAAAATTATAAGTCGATCAATATAGAATCGATCACTCCTAGTAAGAGAAGATCGCATCCAGTGAATTCTTATCTCTACATGACTCAAAAAAAAATCTTTTGGCCAAAAACAAGAAGAAGATTAGAAAGAATTTTTAATATTTCATCATCAAAGTCAACATTGGTTAATCGAGAATCAATATGAATATGTGTTTAAATTTGACATAATTTCATACTCATGAACATATTCGGGATGAAGGGATGATCAAAGGATTGAATTGCACGGTAACTTGCTATTAAAAGATATATTTGATATTTTCATCAAATTTTATATTTTTTAGGTAGTCATGATATGTTGCTAGACATCTATCTTGACTTGTAGGTTTGATCAAATTAAAGAGTTTAATTCAATCATCAATTAGAAAAGATTCTAATTGTTGAACTCGGGTTAGTTCAATTGGACCTAAATCGGTTAAATTAAAATCTAATGAAATCTAGTCAACTTATACTCGGACCTACTGCTAACTAAATGTGGAACCTAATGGGTCATACACATAAAAAAAATTGACCAAGGATCCTTTTGATAAGGTTAATTGGAATTCTGGATCCAATTTGGATTCCCAATAAGTATGCTAGCATATGTGAAAATCCTAGCTCTTTGGGAGATCAATTTGGTCTCATACTTTGCTAATTTGCTAAGTCAATTTAGTGAACAATTGGGTCAAGTCGTGCCACCTGAAAGCAGCCCAAAAAGGGGCACCACATTTCAAGTTGACACCAAAAATCAAGAGTCCTCTTGGATGAGGACTCTTGGAGCAAAGAAAAGAAATTGTGCGTGTGTTGGCATGAGCAAAAGGAAGAGTCCTTTTAGCTTGGGATTCAAACATGTGTGGTAGCCCACATCACCTTCCATCCTCTGGTGCACATCTCAAAGTATGAGATGTATTTTTTCTGAATAATATGAGGTGGAGAAAAATTAGAAAGAAAGAAGGTCTTCACGCATGCGCGGTGAGTCTTGCGACTCTTCACATTTTGAAGAGTCCTTCTGCAGATCAAATATGATTGAAATGGAATGCCATCTATTAGATAATATTTTATTTTTTATCAACTTTTTTATGGAGATTTATTTGAAATTTTTTTAGATTTATCAGAGGGACAAATAGATGCCAGAAGCCCCTCCTCACGTGCGCACACGTGGTGATTAGGATTCACATGAAGAGATGCGAGGAATGATCCTTTCATGGGATTTTTTATCTCTTTATCAGGCAATCTAAGATAAAAATTAAATCCTCTTGCCACATGGCAAGTTCTGAATTTTTCTAATTTGAGAAGGAATGCGAAAACATCCCTTCTCTGGTTGCACGCATGGGTGATGTGCTGATCGGTATATCAGGTAGAAGAGTCCTTCTGTCTAAAGACCCTTATTTTTCCTGATACATAGATCAAATAAGGCTTTTGAGTGGGGCATGTCCTTATATCTGGGCATCCCTCTGACACCTATAAATAGGTGTGTGCGTCGAGTATTCGAGGCAATTCAAAAACACTGTCTAATTTGTCTCCAATGCTCTCCTTTCTTTTTTACAACCTATCTTAGTTTTAGGACAAGATTTTGAAATTTAAGACAAAGCCTAATCAGATTCTGACAAGGATTGTAAAGGTCCTAAAGAAGGAGATTCAGAAGTCAAGAGGAGGTTCTAAGAGAGTCGAGTCAGGTTCTTGGAGAAATATGATCGATACGAGGCTAATCGAGTTCTAGGGACTAGAACTCTTGAAGCAAGATGAAGGAGGAGCGCTGTCTTTGGTTCGATTTTCGTGTGGATCATCATTGGAGGACGAACACTTAGATGTCTAGTGAAAATTGGGATTAGCACTATGGGTATTCTTCTTATCATAGTTTACATTAATTATACTTTGATTGTTATAGTCAAGGATTTTTGGGCATTAGGGTTTCAGTGTGTCAGGTGTTTTGAATAAAAATTTTAAATATCTTGCCCTTCTGCTGTGCCATCGAAATCCAACAACTATGTGAGACAACCTTCAAAGTATGCCTAGAAACTACCACCACCTCTCATGTGGCAAGTCCCGGCAAGTCCAAAGGCAATCCCCATATTTCTTCTTTTGGAGCATTGTTCTGTAACTCCTCGAACTCCCTCCCTAATAATGATGGCACAAGTCATGAAATGATGCATCATTAATCCTCAAAAACTCTTTCAAAGAATAGTAAAGTAGATGCATTCATGAGAGAACCAGATCAACAGTTCAACTACCAAGACAATTACTTCTTTCATCTGACGTTGAAAGATCACTTCGAATTTAGAAGTAGGGACAAGTATTGAGGATGATCCACCGACTGGATCAACCGTTTCTATGAAAAGCATCCAAAGTGACTTGACAAAGCCACACCAAATGCAGGCTCAAGACCTTGACCTTGTGCTCATTTCAGACCACCTACTCAATGGGCCATCTGGATGAAGCTCATGACAAATACCCATGACTAACAGCCTTGATCCTATAGTTGGCAAGTAGACTTTTCTCTAAATAAATGGCTGGAATGTGGCCCAACAACTTAGAGAATCAAACCTAACAAATATATAGATTCTGGCTAATAGCCTATAAGCTCAATCTTTAAATAAAAAAGGTACAAAGAAGATCCCAAGATAAGCAAGCAAAACTACAAAGAGGATTAGGAGAAGGACATTCTGCTCTCTCATAACCTCTCTTTCTTTTCCTTCTATTGTTCTCAAAGCTTTGGCTAACTTAAATATTGGAGGGTCCCCCATCAAAATACCTCCAGCAAATGTGGACTTTTCTTGTAGGTTCCTCTCTCACTTTCGGATCTCAGATGGCACCTAGCTCCAACCGCAGTGCTCTTCTGAAGCCTTGTGGCAACTAGAGCTAATCTATAGTGGAAGATAATGGTTGATGCGGTAAATTTTGAAAACTGTAAAAATATTTTTAAAATCTTTTTCTCTACTAATTCTTGATTTGTTCTTTGAAGCCAATATTTCTTGATCTCCGATTACTTAGAAGCATGGAAGAGAAGCCGTGGTGGACAAAATTGTGGTGGATGGAGGCGGCATGTAAGGGAAGGGGGCAATGCGATGGATGAAAAATGAGGTTCATGGTTGATTCTCTTTCAAAAAAAAATATGGATGAGAGGAGGTGAAGAAGTCATTGGCGTGGGAAGGCAACCAGGGCAGAGAGATGGTTGGCCATGAAGGCAGCAAGTGAGGAGAGGGAGAGTGCAATGGATGAGAAAGGAAGTCAATTCTCTTTCAAAAAGAAAATGAGGGGGTAGAACAGAGAGATAGCCAGTGTAAAGAGGTAGCTTGTGCATGCAGACAATGGATAATGTGATAGATAGGGCCGATGCAGAGAGGTGGCTAGGCCAGTGCTTGGAGGCTGTTGGCATGGAGAAGTGGCTAGTGCATGAAAATTCTTTAATCAGGGAAGACCCCCCCACCCACCCCCAACAAACAAAAAAAGTACTATAGATTGATTGATTTGATGAAATGCCTTGATTATTTCTATTTAATGGATAGTCAGGATATTTTCTGTATTTCTATAAGGAGCATAGTGGCAACTTTACTTGTTAAAATGAAAGAGGTTAAATTGGGTATTTAATCTATTTATTGGTTCGGCTAGTCAAGAAAATCTTTTGGATTCTCACGCAAGATTTGCTTCGAAGCTCCTTTTCCTCCCTAGTCTAATGCACTAACTAGCTTTCTATATCTTTATATGACTCTCACATACATTCTTTTCTGTATGCACTATTTTTAGCTTGCTCCACTGATAATATTTTTATAATCTAAAGTTATTTTCTCTAGGTATTATCAGAACTCAGCAAAGCCAAGGTCCTAAGCTGCTTCTTCCCATAATTCTATGAGAAAAAATGGAGCATCCTCAAAGCCAATCAAAGACAAGCACTTAAGCATCAAAAAGTCCTTGCTATCTCCAAGATTGAATCCTATCCAAATTCCCATCATTGCTGTATCCTAGCTCCCTTCTTCCACAAATCTCCCCCAAGGCAATCTTAATAACAGGAGGCTTGGAAATCAAATTCAATACAAATAGGTGAGATAACAATCTTAAGATAGAAAGCTAAGGTTATAAATTTGACAATACAAGCAATATAGTATTTAGAGATGAAAAGGGATAGAGCTTTTGTTGAGGAGAGAGAAATGTATAGGTTTTCAAAAACTGATTTTGAGAGTGATTTTGTTGACTCATAATTTGGCATAAATAAAATTTAACCCAGTACCATTAACAAGCACCATAGGTTACCACTAGGAGAAGGATTTGATTTGGATCTTTGGCTTAAAAGACATGGACGGTCCAAAAAAATTGCAAGGTTCCAAAAAAATCCTAAATATTTTAGATGATTTAATATATGTTATTATAATAATTAAATACTTAATTAATAGATTGATATTATGTAATGCTAATATTCGTATATATTATCTTAATTTTATATTATGTTGTATATGTTTTTATATGTTAATATTGTAGCCTACTTAACATAGACTAATCAATGTATAATATTACAAGCTGATCTACTTGTATTAGCTTAGCCTACCCAACATAAATCAAGATAATGCACAATAACCACTATTAGTTCTAGCCAACTATGGCTTACAAATATGGCATGACTATTCAACCTGATTTAAATACTATTTAGGGCTTGTTTGGCAACATCCTACCACATTAAGAAGATTTGCAAATAGAGAGTGGTGTAAGGAGATAAGTCATAGGGCATGATGTTTTTTTTTTTTTTTTCATTATTATTATATTTTCTAAAGGGTTTGAGATCTATGATCTTGCCAGTTCTCCTACCATATTATACTCTCACCTTTCCCTCTTTGGATTATCATGCAACTTGATTAAAGTAAAATATGAAATATCGTCCCACTTGTATTAGATGGAACCTATTCAATAAGACAATATACAATGACCACTGCCAGCAAAATATGTATAAATTAAGCATGATTTTTCAACTTGGTTCAAATATTATTTAGGGCATGTTAAGCAATATCCAACTAGATCAATGGATAATAAAGGAGAGCGATATAGGAGAGATAATAATGGAGTGGAGAGAGGGAGGGAGGGTTGGGGGGGGATGGGGAGGGGGAGAGAGAGAGAGTAAGAGGTTGCAAGGTTGGTGGTCTTTTATCTTTCTACAGGGATCGAGACCCATGGCCTCCTCGTGCTCTCCCTCCCTCTCTCATGCTCTATCCATTTATTTCTTCTCTTTAGTCTATCTTGTTGATCTAACAAGATTTACCTAAAAAGGTCCATATTATTTAATTTTTACATATATTTTCTATAATATATTCTATGTATTTTGAAATATTTTAAATAATGGTCATTGTTTGGTGCTACCTTTCAGAGTCTTCTAATTATATGATATAAAATAATAGCAGGAAATAAGATTGTTAGACCTTTATTTAAATATCATAGTGGTTATACAATAGGTAGAAAAATAGTTTATCTAAAAGAATAAAATCTTGAGTCTGTATGTTGACCATTGATAGCTTTTTTTTTTTTGGCTGAACATTGATACTAGTGAACTATAGCATTACTTTTTTTTTTATTTTTGTCATTATTTTTCATAATGACCTAGATCTACCAACCCTTCTCGGCTATTTGAGAGAAACCAAGTCTAAATTAGCATTTTCAAGATTTGGTGGAATTCATATCAACATGAACCTTTCTTTATCAAATACAGTCGAGTTCTAGTTGGATAATTGAAATCAATTGCATCAAGATGGCCGGACTTTAAAATAAAAATATTCGAAGGAAAAATTTTTTAGTATCTTTCTTGAATTCAATTGATCCTTCTCTCTATGATTTTTCTCCTTTTCTTTTTTGTTGACGGTTTTGGGGAAAGGGATTGAGGCTCGCTACTAACACTATGAGCCTAGAAGCATTTGGACCAATGATCTGATATAGATTGATATCTATATTGCTCTGGCACAGGAGGAGTCTAATAATGGCTATTAACATCTAGTTTTGTTTATCACAACAGAAATTATGTATCTAATACAAGAGGTTTTTTTGACGTATTTTCTTATTTTATTAGTTATATAGTCGTATATGTTATAGCTACTATATTGTTGAAGAAATCATTAAAATTTGCTTGATGCTTGATTTTGAACTTGGAGGCAAATTCTCCTTAAAGGAATTGTTTCTCTTTTTTTTTGGGTAAAAGAGTGCTGCTCATTAATATAGATGAAAAGTCGAGGATACGGACCATATTACAGAAAAATAGGCTTGCAGCCAACAAACAAAAAAGGGACAAGTTTCAGATAATAAGATCCAAAAAACTGATGCCATAATAGATAAAAATCATTGTGCTATAGTACAGAGCAAAGTGGAAAACATCATTGAGGAATTTGAACAAAGCAGGCCACTGGAGTTTTAAGTGTTATATTTGAGACAAGATGCAGAACTACCTTTCAAGCCATTGGTTTTTGTATCCGAAGGAGCAACAAAAGTCTGCTTAACACCTAGGCAAAAATAAAATTGATAGACAAAAAGGGCATGTATTCTGGAGAAATCCACATAGTATCATTAAGCCACCTATTAGAAATTGATATGGATACCTATCAAAAATAAGGATAATGCAAGAACTTCCTTGATAAGCACAACAGCATATCACAATAAATCCATGTGAACTGCAGTAGCCTATCTAGATAATTCTGAAACAAGAGCCTAGTAATAGACTCCGCATGATGACACTATATGTCTATGCCAAATAGATGACATGTACGGAAAATGATGTTTTGGAACCCAATTAGTAATGTAGCTTATAAGTAAAGCCATAAGATCCACTCTATCAATTTGTGAAAGAAACAGCACCCGTGCTGAAAAAATTGTATGCCTTGTGAACATGCATCTCTACGATGTAAGTATAATAAGAAGTTTGAGCCTAAGAAAATCATCCAAAGTATTCCAACTGAAAGAGTTGTAGGAATATGAATTGATCATCTCTTCAATAGAAGAATTCCACATCATATAGTAATCTCATCTGTTTCAGAACCTCGTAACCATATCTCTGCCAAGATTACCAACCTACAACTCTCTGGACTAGCTATTGATACGATGGAAATTGGTACCTGCTTTAGTTTGAAAAGTCCATTAGAAGTCTACTAAGTGATTAATATTTAAGTTTATTTACAATGGCAAGAGTATGAATTTCTCTTATTTATTTATTTATTTTTTCTGATAAGAAGGTGCATGAGATCAGTATAAATTTCTTATTATTTTCTTGAACTTGTAGGTCCAATCTCCTCAAAGAAATTGATCCCCACTTTGGTACCATAATGCCATATAATATAGTATTGGAGCTTTTGATCTCACCCATCTCAAATCCTTGTCAACAAGACTTGCAATGAAAGATGAAGCAATTGAAGGAAATGACAAGAATAAAATAATTTAAGAATGTGAAGGAGACTTAAAGTGCCATCAGTGATTTGTGAAACTGGGTCACCAACTGGATCTCAAGTATAAATAATCCTGAAGCTCGACCTTATCATCAAAGGATTCCTTGGTGGACATATGCCTCTATAGAAGTCCTGACTCGTCGATTTGTTGAAGTTGGAGGTAGTATTCAACCATGACCTATTTGGAGTTTTCTTGCTTCAATGGAGAAGGTTTTGCTACCAAAAGGGAAAAAAATTTATTCAATATATGACTAAGCACCACTCAATCACGAAGGACTCTTGGCTTCTCTTTAGAGGATATCATACCTTCCAACTCATAGATAATTTTTCTCAAATTAGAATTTCAACAAAAATTAAAAGACCTACCAAATTTATAATTTTTTTTCCACTCTCCCTGTCCAAACATTTTAGGAAATATAAAGTCGAAAAATTAATTGATAGAAAGAGAAGTAGCCTACCACCCTCTCAATCTGTTGATGAGTAGTATAATTTCATGTCACAAAACACTTGCTATAATTATTACCAAAACAAAAAATGCTTGCTATAATAAAGATGACAAGTCTACATAAGAAATAGTAATATATATGTTGTTATTTGTGTTTGTTCTTTAGTTTATTTCATTATCTTTTAATTGGAGAGCTAGTGAAGGGGGAATTGAAGTAAACATGTAAGTGTTTTTTGTTGTATATTTAGATTATTATATTTTGTTCTCCTTCATCTCTTACTATCTAATTTACTTTGTCATAACTATATACTATTTGCATTATCATTTTTCCATTTTTAATCTTGTTATTCAATAGACATTTTGGTTTCCTCTAAAATTAAGACTGATTTTCTCTTGCTAGTTGTTAGAAAATGCAAACTACAAACCAATATCTTGGATAACAAAAATTAAAAGAAGACAAAAAATATTGAAATATTTTAGGTTAATTTTCACAAAATAATCTTCCAAGTAGGGATTACTAATATATTTCTTTGCTATAGTATTTAATGATCCCATAAGCACAAGTGAGAGTGTCTTACATCAATTTTTTTGAATGTTCTAGATTTAAAATTTTTAATCTTCAACATTCAATTGGAATCTATATAATTAGAATCAAGAATAGTAATATAATTGGAATATATTAAGGATCTCTATATTCAATTGAAAGTGTCTTTATAAGGTCTACCTTGAAAGTTGATAAATCTTCAAATTAGCTCCATTTCAATCTATCTAAGAATATTACTCGTGGTTCAAGTAACTTGCTAATTAGATGACAAGTTTGATTCAGGAAAATACCAAATTACGTGATTAGTGTTGTCGTGTAGAAGTTGAATCATAATATTTGTATTTTTTAACTAACAGATAGCCATTAGCTCGATTGCACGAAGAATGCCAATTTTCTAAATTAAATATATTAGATAAAATTTGATAACCTAACCATATTTTGATGCCAAAAGATAAGCAGCAAATCCTCACAACTTTTACTTGTTGAACCAAGCAAGAGAGAAAAAAGAAAATATGGGTTGCAACTTGTAAAAGGACCAAAAATAGGCCTACATCGTTGCTGGTAAGCTTAATGGTGGAGATGGATGAGAGCCTCTCTTCCTTCTCTTAGCTCAATAGTTGAATCATTTCTCTTAATGTTGATGCTATTGGTAATAGTGATGTCAATTAATTGATATTGCTAGTCAAAACAAAGTTGATGGTCACCACTATAGTAGCCAAGGCAATGATGAGGACGTAAGGTTAGTGGACCATGATGCTACAACTATAGGCTTAATATTCATCATGACAATATTGATAAAGATACATTTATTTTTTTTTGTAAAATCACCATTATTACTCAAATCAGACATAGGTTATGTCAAATACATGATAGGTCAAAAATTCATCAACCAGAATACAACATGTTTATTAAATAGGTCAATAATTTAAATTAAAACTTGATCATTTTATTAAATAGATAACCTGGCTCAATCTATAATAAGTTGAATTAAGTTAAATAGGCTAAACAATTAAGTATTCCCATCTCGCTTCCGCGGTGGTGTGTGTGTGTGTGAGAGAGAGAGAGAGAGAGCATATATCTTTCCTGTACAATCACTGGCCGTACCAACTTTTCTATCCCCAAGATCCCCATCCTTGCAAACCTTACCAACTCTAATGGCTCTTTTGCTTCTTTGCTTGTCTGCCATCTTTTCTTCTTGCCAGAGATTCTTGTTGATTCATGTAGGGCTTCTTGGAAAAGCTAATAGGATTGGACTGGATTTTTTTATTGGATTGTGAATTGTATAATCTATTTAAGTAAGACCCATGTCAACCTAATTTCTCTCCCAAATCTTGCGGAGATTTTTTTTTTCATCCTGCAGTCCAATAGGCATATAGATGAGATTGAAGCCAAGATGAGGATGGGCTTTTAGAAAAAATGAGCCGAACAGACTAACAAACCCAATATAGAGAATCCAACCCAATCCAATTGCATTTCCAAAATAGATCCTTATATAAATTACTCATTCTTAATATTTTGAAATATACAACATAAATTATATTTTATATAATATTTTCAATTTAAATAAATTGCTCCCTATGATCCAAGGACCTTGACAATATTTGCTCCGAATGTAATTAATTACAACTACCAGTGTGCCAGTGGCTCACGTGGAGTAATTATTATTATTATTTTTTGTTTGGTAATAATAACTCATCTGGAGTTAACAGCGACGAACAGGGCCCAGACCTCGGTCAGGCTCAAATTTGTGGCCGCCCCATGTGCCACTTTTGTCCCACATCGTGGGTCCTGATAAACTTGGACGTGGAACGACAGGGACGCCGCGGTCCAATTCATTTGATTGCACATCGGTTACTTATGTTGTCGTTGTACAGTTCATTATTCAGGCCCCACAGACCGTAGCCAACCAACGGCTGGGATGAAATCATCAGAGTTGTACTGCATCAGCTTGTATACCGTCCAATTAAACGGAGGAGAAAATAATCCGTATATATTCATTGTCGGATGAGTTCACCGTGATGCAGGATTGCGGCCATTTAATAATAATAACAATAATAATAATAGAAGATTATGGTTACCGAAAGACATCAATATTTTAATATTAGAAAATATTGCCTCTCGGATGTTATATGTTTTAATAGATTATTGTTTGATTAAATAATATAATTAGATATATTAAATTATTTTTACCTTCGTGCCCAAAGATTGCTGTTATATGTTATAAAAACAATGTAATAGCGAATGGATAATATTATGGCAAAAAATACTATTTCTTATTCAGGTGTTTGATATATGTGGATCTACATTAAAAGCATTAATGTAATAAACTATTATATCACATCGTTTCATTGTTATGGTGCGGATGATAAAATAATAATGCATTAGTGCATCAAACTTATCGATTATTGGAATCACTAAAAAATTTTATAGATGTTGTTAGATTTAGAGTTAGGATAGTAGTGGGAGATTGGTAAATATGAAAATTGTTTGCAAAGGTTCAAGTTAGAAGTTGTTTATTGATATTCATTGATATCTTTTGGAAGATGTTAATTGGTCGAGTTGGTAAAATTATTGAATGTTGGTTGCTTATGATTCAGCTATCATTTGATGTTAAATTTGAGTGGTCTCATGGATCTATACATTTGAAAGAGAACATCTACTTGGATGGTAGTACTAAGTTTATTAATCTACTACTTTCATGGGTGCTGAAAATTTTAGGTTTGAGAAAGAAGAATTCTGGAGTCATTTGTAACAAAAAATTGAAATCATTTTATTTTTGAACCAAAAGATGTTTTAAAACTAAAATATCTCAATAACATTTCTTAATTGATTTTGGCATTTTGTACTGCTATAATTGTTCAAGAACTTTAAAGCCCATAAGTAAGATCACCGTCTCAAATCGTTGGAATCAGATATGATTGGTCTACATTTTTTCTTAATTTCATTGGCTTTATCCACTCATATGAATTTGCTACACTACGTTGCTGGTAGAACTTTTAAGTTGTAATAAATATTTTCTTCCAACTTCTGCTTTCGCTAAATTTTGAAAAGAAAATGGATATTTGGAAAGGGCTCCTTGTCATAGGATTGCTCATTCCTTGTGGACCTTTTTCTTAAATTAACTTCAGCCATAGAAGGACATTGTGTTAATAAGCTAAAAATGATAAGACATTCGAGGGCTTTGTAAGAATATGTTTTGAGTTCTAAATTTCTTAACATTGGATCAAATAAAATAATGAGTAAAAGATAACATAAAGAAACGAAACAACTCTTTTTACGTCCATCTTTTTCTTCATAGGATATTTTGCAACAAGAGATAGAGAGAGAGAGAGATTTGATCTTATCTCTGTTTGTGATATGACCAAAAAGGGCAGCGTCCCGTCACGCCAATCCCCCCGTATACCTTCCCCTCCTTCCAAGCGTCAAAACGTTGTCCTCACCGGTCATTCTCCGTCCTCAGGAGGGGCAATTCCGTACTCTTGGCCCCTCGCCCGGCCTCTAAGAAATTGGACACGTGTCGATCCAGTACGCCCGGGAGGACCACGGCCGTCCAGCGAGCTCGACACATTCCCACCTCCCTTCACCCCGTGTCGTTGCTCCCTTTCTCCCAAAAACAAAACAAAACAGAACAAAAAGAAAACCTTAAAATAAATACTAACCATACGAAATAATAATATAATTAATTACTACGAAGCTTTACTTCATTTTATTTCCTGGCCTTCTCAAAGTGAAGCTCCACCGACTCTTACCGTCTCTTCCAGCGTTTTCTTCCAGCAATTTCCGTGGTTCATTCGATACGGTCGACTCCCTCCCTCAAAATTTTCTACCCCCGTTTTTAGGGGTTTTCTTTTATTGGTTTTGGATCGGAGATCCGGTAGAAGATTTGAAGGTCTGGAAGCACTTTCCTTTTCCTTGGGTTTTAATTGGTTTTTTTCTTGAATTAAATGGATTCTTTTGCTGATACATGGATGTGGTTTCTCCGCTTCTGCTGTATTTTAGGAACAATTTTTATAATGATTTTAAGTGATTTTTATTGGCGGGCTTTCTAGAAGTTAACCTTTTTCCTTGAGTTATTGATAATTTTTGATGACGATATCGCTTCTTGTTTTTAATTTTTAAAGTCTTTGGATTTTATGAACGATGAAGTAGGGGGAGTGGTGGATCGAAGTAGTTGATCTGATAACTATTTAACCATCTATATATAATTTTTTTTTTCTGAAACTTATCCGAGTGTTTTGCTGTTTAAATTGTCAGACTTGGATCGGTGGATCTCAAACTTATAAATCTTTTGCGTGGGTTTCCGAGAGAAGACATATTATGTATTCCTCGGCAATTCTTGTTCATTCTCTTGTGAAAGATTATTTATGTTTACACGCTTGTTTAGGGGATAACGATTTGTTAGTGGGATCCATTTTTTAATGTAAAAAAAATTGGTTTTGGTTGGCAGATGACAGTGGGTTTCTGCTTTGGCCTGGCTTTGGATGACAACGAGAGAGAGCACGCTGGTCGGCAACCATGCATATCGTCATGACTGCGTACTGGCGTGCTTTTTCTCGTTGTCACTCAGCTCCACCTACCAAAGATGCTTCCCGTTGTTCGTGGACTAAATCGCGCTAACCGGCGTCAGTGGTTTCACCAATTGAATGGTATCTCGGTCCATGATCGAAACTCACATTAACTGGATATATGTTTCCCGTTATTTGTTAGGTAACTTTTACCTGTTTTTTTTTTTGAGTAAAAGGAAAGTAACTTTTACCTTTATCTGAGCCAACTTACTTTATTGAGCGATTGATTCTCCTTGTCAAGTTTCTAAATCTGATGATTTATTGGGTTATTTTTGTGTAATTTAATCCAATAGAAGCATCAGAAACTTGCAAACAATCATGGGAGTACATCTCCTTTAAAAATTAAAGCAATATTTCATATGCATATTTGATATGCGTCCCCCAATACCAACTTGCTTGAGCATGCCATGTTTGTTCTTGTTATGGGACATCTCATTGCTTTCATTTATAAGAGATACGCTTCTGACTTATGTTGGTGTAGCAGGCTTCTGATAGTTGTGTGTTGACAGTGCTCTTTTGATTAGATTGAAATTTGTGTGGGCTGAAAGTTTCCTGGAGTTCCTCTTTTCATGCGTTTATTGCTATGATTTTCTTATATTCTTCCTTTTTTTTTTTTTTTTTTTTTGCTCTTGAGTTATTTGATATTATGTCTGATATTTTAGTGCTTCTGTTGTGATGACTGCTAATTGTCTTTGATGCATATCTACTCTTTTTAAGCTACTAGTTCCCTGAAACTGCAAATGAAATCAACCTGGAATTCATTTCATGTTTGTGCCACTTAGCTTGTGCCCTCTTTTGCTTTAGCCGATCTGGATTGTTGTGTTAATTTCATTTTGATACCTTCAGTGCTTAATACTTAATATAATGATATTCTTCAGAGATCTGTCAGTAAAATGGGCTGATGTTTGAGAGTTAACTGGACAAAGTCTGAAACATAAAGGGAAGACACTAGCAGCTTTTGAATCCACACATTTAACAAATGAATTTCATAGTTGGTGATGGTGGCTGCATCATTTGATATCCATAAAGATGCGTATGGTTTATGGAGCAAAATCAGCAGATTATGGTATCTTCAAGAAGCTATCTGTAGACATTAGTGTTTTCTTGGTCGGTCACAAACTCCTGGTTAACAATACATGACAAGATCCTTCCATCAATGCCACACAATGATATTCCTTGGATCAACATGTGAGAATCAAACGCCTCCAAGATATTTAGTGAATTTTGATGTAAGGAGAATCTCCACTTTTGCATGGGAACTCACAATTTCTAGCATTTCTTAAAACCTACTGTAAGGTGTCCAAAGTCTTTGCAGGAAGTTGATAAGACTGTGATTCAAAATAAGCCTTAGCATTGTAAACACAAAATTTAATAAGCTCAACTATCATAATTTTTCTCACCATAAAATGTGCTAGACTTGATTGGGAGTCACCTTACCTAAATCAAAACAATAAGATATAAAATGCCATAAATGCTTTCATTACAAATTTGATATATATGGAGTCACAAGGGTTGTGCCTCTCAAAGTGGTAGTGTACTAGAATGAAGTGAGAGGAGGTACAAAATTAATATAAAGGGAAGAGAATATTAAGAGTAGGAGATGTCAAGTTTACCAACATAACTAAGCAAACCTTTATTTGATTTCTCTTAGTCATTTGCTATGCCAATAATTTAAGACATCTTTTCAAACTTCTATTTACATGCTTATTGAAGAGGGTACTCCATCTTTTCATCAGACGCTACAAAAAAAGCTGTTTTCAAAAAGCAATCTATGCAGTGCATGTGCTTACATGGCCCTCAGGTTTCCCAGCATAGGATGTAGTCTGCCTTTGTATATTGACAGGGTGCATGGTGGATGCTTAAGTGGTCCTCATGACATTAAGCACTGGATATGCATTCTTCCATCTCTTTTTCTCCGGCTGAATTTATATTCTCTGTTTTTTTTACTTATCTCTTATTAGGAGTCCATTTGTTTTTTTTTTTTTTAATTTTTGTAGATATAAAGTGCCTAGCGAACCACGTAAGCGGCTGCATACCACACAGGCATCATGTGGCACCCCAACCACCTCCATACCATGACCTTATTTTGGAACCTTGCCAAAGACTATTTGAGTCTAGCACCGCATACTTTTTCAGAAGGCAGAAAGAGTCCTTTTTTTCTTGTTCAACGTGTTCATCCTTTTGTTTCACCTCTTCTCTAATTTTATATGAACCAATAGATATGGTGTGAATTGAATAATTGATATAAAAGAAAACTGAAGGAAAAACACCGGAGAAGTGTGAGTGGATGAGATATCCCTAAAGATTTAGCTTAAAATAAAACTAGCTTATAACCTGCACAATGCGTAGGGTGTAGTTTTTTTTTCTTTTCCAACTATTCTTGAAATATAATATAGAATAGATATCAAGGTTTTACGTCCTGACAGGATGGGGGGTGTCCCAGCCATCCTGTCCCATTTTTATGAAAAAAAGGGACTGGTATGAGGCCGAGACTCCGAAATCCATCTATATAGGAAGAGAAGAAGAAAGAGAAAAGAAAGAAAGGAAGATAAGAGAAAAAAGTGAGAGAAGAAGAAGAAAAAAGAAAAACAAAAAGAAGAAAAAGAAGAAAGAAAGAAAAAAGAAAGAATCAGGCAAATGAAAAAAATAAAGAAAGGAAGGGATAAGAAAATCAAATAAAAATAAAAGAAAAGAAATAAAAATAGAAGAAAAAGAAAAAAAGAAAGAAAAGAAAAAAAGAAATGAAATGAAAGAAGAAGAGGAGAGAAAAGGAGGATATCTAATGGGATGTATGACTGGAACAGCTGTCGGGACGAGACGGAATGGGACAGCGGGATGTCCTGTTCTATGGAGATACCAAGATTCCTCTGTCCCATGAGATTTAAAACCTTGATAGGTATAATAGAATAGATAAATAAAATAGAATGAAAATATAATAGATATTAGAGCCTAATTATTTTCTAAAATAAACTTGTGATATTAATATTATGATATATTATCAGCATACATAAATCTAATAGTATATGTATAACTATCGATACAATAAAATTTGTATAATAGTATAAAATAATAAGATCACGATTCAACTTGTGTATAAATGACTTAATTACTAAATTAGTCTCTAAGATTTGGTGTAAAAATTATTTCAGTTCCCAACCTTTAAAAAGTTGCAATTGCATCCCTGACATTATCAATCGAATTCATTTAAGCTATTACTATCACCATTCCATTGGTAATCAAATGGAATTGTATAGGTGGTATATTTTTTATGACATGGCAAGGGGATGACACTTACGAGGCTAAGATGTGGTGGAGAGTCTCAATTAGGAGGAAAATTGCCATGTCAGTGGGTTGTTGGGGGGAGATTTCTGCCAAAATAAGATGGAAGGAGCTCTGATTGGAGAGAGAAAAGAGCTCCTATAGTGAAAAAAATAAGAAATTGAGAGAGAGGGAGAGGGGGAGAGAGAGAGAGAGAATTTATCTTGTTTGCAAATATGGAAGCCCCTAATGTTCATCCCCATTTGTTTTTGTGGAAAAGTGCATCATTGAAGACTTCATGGATAGAGGCCAATCTAGGAAGAAGATTTCTCTATGCAAGAGTCGGATTGATAGTCTTTATTTTTTTCTTTCATTGAAGACTTTTGTTTTTTTGTTTCTTTGTTTGATGCACTAAACACTTGACCCTCTTATTTTGTTTTTAGTTCTAGCAATTTGGTGCATGTGGGTACTTTACTTGGTATGATGCTCTAGTCAGTGATCATGAGATATAGGTTGTCATAGGGCTTCTGTGAAATTTTAGGAGAATGGAGATGGAAAATATAGCTGAAAAAATAAGAGACAAATGCTTCAAACTATGTTGTTTTCTTGTTGAAGTTTGCATTGGCTTCTGTATGTGTTCTATTGTTTGTCTTCTTTTCTGCCGAGTTGGAATATAAAATTGCAGCGGGTTGTGATGGCTATGAGCACCACTGGTGATTTATGGCTTATACCTTTTTTGTATGGTGTAAGCTGATATAGATGACTTGCAATGTTTATGATGGAGAGGATTATCTTTTTTGTAGATCAATTAGGGTAATATAGATTATGTTTGCAACAGTAACCCTATAATGACCACAATGACATGTAATCAATTGCTAGTTTTATGTTTTTGAGTAGTAAAATGCCTTGCTCCATTTCTTTCCCACTATGGAACATTGAGCATGTGGGATAATATGATAACATGCTGAACCTAGGTATTTGGCTCAAGACTAAAATTTCATATAATCAATAATAGGAGCACAATTGTTACTAAAAACTTTTCAATTTCATTTCTTTTCTATGAGATAAAAATGGTACACAAGAAGTTCGACAATTCATTGCCAGCCTTTATAGTTTAATACCAATCTTTACCCAAAAAAGGCATCAACATATAACATCTGCCTATATCAACCGAAAAATACCCAAAATAATTATGCTGCCATTAACAAGGAGTGCTTCCTGCAACACAAAACAGTATATCCCAAAATTTAAAAAATCCTCAACTTCATCTATTCTCTTGCATTGCTACATTAGTTGGTTTTGGCAGTCTAGAAGGTTTTGGAATCTATCAATGAATTCCCTTTATAGGCTTTTGCTTGCAATGCAATGGGTTTAGTTGGTACTAAATATGGTGCCATTGACACTTTCTGGCTTTGCTGCATGCTTGAGGTTGTTGTGGGTTGAGCTAGAGTTTATGTAGATTGACTTGTGCTGGATATCATGGCATTGTATCAAGTATGGTAGATGGTGCAACTCTATTTGATTGTAATTTTTGATACTAGCTAGAGTCCTGAAATGGAAAATGACAATAATTAAATTAACATGTAAGATATAGGAACACATATGAATGATAAAAGAAAGAAATTATAATAGGGGCATGGGTAAGATCATATAAGGCATCCATCTAATGGTGATTGTTCCCTGCAACATATGATAAACCCCCTCCATAGGTAGTCTTTTGTGACCTTTATTTCAAAAAATTCAATATGTAAACTGAACTTATAGATGGTATTTAATTAAGAGATTAAAAATTCTATGTGATCATCTTCATTTATAAACTATTATAGGTGCATTTTCTCTTATTGGTCCACTTGATTGACTACTTGATGGGAAATGTAAGCTGCTTCCACGAGTCTTTTTATCAATGAAGTCAAGAAATAAGTCATGTATCAATATAAACATCGTACTTAAGAAAGATGTGTAAGCATTGTACTTAAGAAAGAGATTCGTATTAAAAAAAAATGTTAAAAATATGAATTACTTTTATAATTGCATTATTTCCTCTTGAGCCACTTGGTTGATTTGTTGATGGTGGTTCTAAGTTCCTACCAATGCATCTTTTGCATGTCCTCTTGTTATACCTTCTCCACCGCATTGTCCACAGCATAGTTTGAAGTTCCTTTTGTGCTTGGTTGGATTTTATGGCTCATCTGGCTCCTTCCTCCTTGGTAGCTTGGGCCTACCTAGTGTCCTCTAGGAATCATAGGAGATTTTATTTCTTCCATACCAGATTTTAGCTATCGCTTAGGCCCATTAATTGGGTTAACAATTGGTTCATATATCTTTAGATAGGTGTCTTTCTCGAAGCAGTCACCTACATAAGTCTTAAGCTCCTCTCCATTTATTCCACATTGCTGCAACAATATGTGCACATTCAAGTCCCACTTCGTACAGGTGCAAGTGTGGTCTCTCAATACAAAGCCATCCAAGATATTTAGAGAGCTTATCCCCACTTTTAGACCCCCTTGAAGGGCTAGGCAACATCTGGCAAACTGATCCTTATTCTTATCCAACTTTTGAATTTGGAAAAAATTTCTCCTTTGAATCTCATCAACTTGCTTTTCTTGGTCATGCCCCTTTTCATTATAGGTCAAGCATTGTTAAAATGGACTTCTTCCTCACATCTAAAATAATCATGTTGAAAGCTTCATAGAGATTGTTCAATAAATTGCCACACTTGGAATGTGCTAAAGTGCGATCTTGACTAATGAAAAAGTAATTTGTCTTGAAGCCACTTATAAGCATCCTCATATGACTCCTTCAATTTGTCTATCCTTTTCTTGAATTCCTCCATATATGTTATCCTAGCACAGTTCTGCAAAGCATTCTTTAACCCCTTTCCTGTATGCTTTGCCTTGAAGTTAGAGTATAGATGTCTCACATAGAATCTACGTTTACTATCTGCGAATAGCTCTTTAAGTGTTGGCACCAATCTCTCACATATGATGCATAAACATCAGATGATAAGTAAACATAGTTAATGATAAATAAAAAATTAAGAAACAAGATAAATAGTATCTTTTGTTGATCAAGAAATATAGGTTTTGTGATATTGATTCTTCATTTTCAAGTCCTTTGATAAGAACTTCAAAAATCATATCAAGAATTTCTGCTCTTAGTTTCAAGTACAGCATATGTAATGTAGTACATGCAGTCATTTGCATCTATCTTGTAGATAGCAATTGACCCCCATACGTATGCTTGAGGAAACAATCATGAATACCAACCAGGGGTATGCATCCAATAAGAAAGTCCTTTTTACAAGCGTCAAGATAAATGTAGAATCTTTTAAAAGCAATATGTCTAGCATAGTAATAGTGGTGGTCCCAAGATTTGTCCTTCTGAGCCCAGCTGTATAATCACCAATCCTCTGATATTGCTCTCTTGCATCTCTAGTACCTGGGTTCTAGTCCTCCAAAGCTTGCTTGTAGGCATTGAGGTATTATAGTCCTCCTTAACAGCATCTTCAAATGAACTTATAGACCACTTGGGATCTAACTTAAACTTGTTTAAGTAATGTGCAAGAATCTTTGGATTGAGTCTTTTGTTGATATGGGATTTAGTATAATTGTGCTCATCAACATAACTTTTCACTTGGTATATAGAGTTTTTGGGAGTATTGCTTACAAAAATTGCCCCTTGCATCCTCTGCACTTTGCATAAACTCTTCTCCTATCATTTTTAATAAACCTAATGTTATACATCTTCTTCAAAGCATATACATTAAAGGCTATCTTGATCTGGTCTGTATTACTGAACTTTATCCCAACCATAAACTTGGGATTGCTCATATCACTCTCTCTAAACTCAAGATATCTATGTCCACCAATGTCATCATTAACACTTGAACTAGCAATGCTATATAGGTTATTTGAATCCTTAATAGAAAAAATCATTTCCATCATCAACTACATTGCTTTAAAATCTAAATAGGCAAGGCTCTTTGTCTTTCTCCTTTTGCTTCCCCTTATCTCTCTCAATCCCTGGGTCCACATTTTTTTCAAATTTCAAATTATCATCTGTAAAGCCATAGTCACCATCATCAAAATTAGATTCACCATCTTCAATGCCTAAATCCTTTGGCACTCCATCATTGATGCCTAAATCCTTTGGCACTCCATCATCAATGTCTGAATTCTTTTGCACTCCATCATCAATGCTTGAATCCTTGGCACTCCATCATCAATGCTTGAAGCCTTGCACTCCATCATCAATGCTTGAATCCTTGCACTCCATCAATGCCTGAATCTTTTTGCACTCCATCATCAATACTTGAATCCTTTTGCACTCCATCATCCTCATCTTCACCTTTCATATCAACATTAAGACATATTCTTCATAGCAATATCCCTAGATACCTACTGCATGTATATTTTAATCTCCTTACTTGCAGAGATATGCTTTACTATTTCTATTACATCTTGATCACATCTCAAAGGTCTTAACCCATCATCTAAAGTCTTTGTTAGATCTCTCCAGTAATAATTCATATTCATAAATCTATCATATCCTAATTTCTTTAACATATCATCAATTTCAAGCATAGACATTGTGTCTATATTATAAGTCATAAAAGTCAAATTTGCCGTTAATATATGATTTATTTGGCACTTGAGCAAAATGATTATTATGATGTAAAACCACTGGGAAATAGTCAGAATCATTTGCCATACATAAAATATAGAAATAGTATAATCACATAAAGAAACAATGAAACATGTACCGTATCAGAAAAAGACCAATTTTAAAAAGATATAAACAATGTGCTCAACATAAAAAACAATGGAACATTTATTTGATTGTAAAAATAAACAATGGACTTTACATTATTTTATCCTCATTTTTTATAATTATTAGGTCTCTATTATAGTCTAATCACAATTAAAGGGATAAAAATACAAATAGATACATTCCTAGAGGTCAATGTGGTGAGGTTAATGGAAAGAATAAGGTAATCATTGTAGATAAGCAATTTAGTGGAGTAGATAAGAGGATAAGGTAGCAAATAAGTGAATAATTATTGCAACAGATAAGGTAATCTCACAATTTAGTGAAGGACTTGATGAAAGTGGCTTTATTAGATTTGAAACTCAAGTTAATCATGTTATACAGACTACAAACAAATAGAGCATGGACACAAATAGCTCAAAAGTTTTTTATGTTGAAAGTAGCTTTGCTTGTCAATCCTTTCGAAAACTAAAATTGGTAACAATTCTTATGTCGAGTCCCCACACACCAACGTAACAGATATAATAATAATAGAACAAATAAAAAAATATGGGCAGTCACAATAGATAAATAGTAATTAGCTTCATAGATATCATGGTTCATGGAATTGGCTCGAATCGGATGGTTCAAGATGTGCCAAACCATATCGACGACTGACCGGTGCAGTTCGGACATTCGAATTGAAACACCGACAAAAATGGAATGAGGGGGAAGGAAAGAGAGAAGGAGAAAGAAGAGGGGAGGGAAGGAGAGCGAAAGGCCAACGGTGGTCTGTTGAGGCCTCTAGGCTCTGCGGTTCTTCGCAAGATGTGAGAAAGAGAGATAGAGACAGGATAGAGAGAAGAGGAGTGAGGAAAAGATGGCATGGAGGCAATCGGAGGGTCGCTAGGTGGCCATCGGATGGTCCAAATCCATCTTGCGATTGTTGTACATTCGAAATAGGGATAACACACCTGTTTCATCATGTTTTTTTTTTTTTTAAATGCAATAAATAGTGAAGCTGACAATGGACAGTCTGACGGCCATGGTGGCTATCTGATGACTTCCCTACTGCCTTTCTCGCACTCCCCCTCTCCCTTTTCCTCTCTTTATTTCACTACTTTCGTTTCATCTCGTAGAGGACCACAGCATTCGAGAGGCCTCGACGGTCCTCCGTGGCCCTCCGATGGCCACCATCGGTGCCTCCACTAGCCTTCCTTTTCTTCCCTCCCTGTCCCTTCATCCCCCCTCCCACCCTCTTTCTCTTTCTTTTCTGTCCTGGTTTATCCCTCATTTTCATGTCAATTCGGGCTCAGTACGGTCCGACATGGGGGCATACCAACTCGTATTGCTGGCCGGTCAACATGGGATTGTGTTTTGAGTTGGTGAACCTTGATAGATATGGTAACAATAGAACAATTAAAAAAAATCCACAAACGCATTCACAATAGATAAAATGTAGGCATTACTCTTATCATATCGAGGGTGACACAACATGGATGTGAAATTATGCAATACAACCTCCTTTTCCTCGATCATTCCTTTATTTACTTCTCTTGCACACCTTAACTCCTCGCCGGGCAATCTACTATGCCCTTCCCTACTCGCATATTAGTAATGAAACAATGAATTGAGGGTTTAAATGCTATTTGATTGGATGAATTGAAAGGAATCGAGGTTTTGGACTCTTCTCCTTTTGATTTCTCTTTTTTAACTGACATACGAACCCTAACATTCCCAAATCCTTCAAGCTTCCCCCATCAATTCGTTGATGTGGCAATTTTCCTCCTAATTGACTCTCTCTAACCTTGGACTTGTAAGTGGTGTCCTATTGCCACGTCAAGAAAACATGCCACCTATACAATTCTATTGGATTACCAATAGAGCAGTGATGGTAACAGCTCAAATGAATTTGACTTATAATGTTAGAGATGTAATTGCAACTTTTAAAAGGTTGGGGACTGAAATAATTTTCACCCCAAATCTCGAGTAATTTAGTAATTAAGCCGCATATAAATAAGAAATAGAAAAGTATTGCATTTAGGGATATTTAAATGCAATATAGCGGGTCTATTGGTTATTGTACTTTCACTTTTAAGTAAGAGCATGAACATAAAAATGTAATAAAAAATAATAAAATATTAGTGTAATCTAATGACCTGCATAGGACATAGGTAGGCTACAATACTAATAAATAGTACTGGCCAGCATACTGTCCTTCTTGGTTATTTTAAGGGGGTCGAGTGGGGAAAGAAAGTGACAATGGAATTAATTCACTTCGATCTGGCATGGATGGTTCATTAGGATGACTCGACCAATATAGTGATGTGGCATTTGAGTGCAGTGTAAGCCCCATGCCTGCTATCTCTATTCACATTGATTAGGCCAAAGGATAGAAATGAAGGAATGTAGTTGTATCCTTTGCACAAAAGAAGGATGCTTTCCTTCATAGTGAGTAACCATTGGATCATCTGCTACTTGCTTTGAGATATGCATAGGAGGATGGCAGATAGAGTTCAGAATGCTTTAAGAGTTGTGAATGTAATTTATGTAGGTAGTTAAATGAAGACTCTGAGATCTATGCAGTGGATGATCCAACGGTTGTTGGGCGTGAAGGAAGGCATATCGTTATTTCACATGAAGGATACAACCGCGTTCCAAAACTGAAATGGAATGGAGAGGATCGATTGTAGCCGTCGTATTAAAATTACATTATTTATGATACATTGCTTTATTGACACATGTTCATACAAATTTTCCCAATATAACATCTCATAGAATTTGAAGAGATAGTGTGAGAAGTTTGTTATACTGGAGGTGGTCCTAAGAAGGCAATGGCCACTTATCTCGTGCATTTCTTGGTAGAGAACAACATGATTATTATATACAGGTGGCAAACAAACATGTGGCTGAGATGTGTATATATATATGTGGCGAATGGAGAGCTCTACTAAAGCAGAGCCTTCATTTTAGTATGTGTGTGTAAGATATGTTAGATGTCCTATCATAACAAATTTCCATAACTGGGGAGGAAACCAACAAAGGAGGATAAGAATGGAAAGTGTGACAATAGGTTTGTGATGACTGTCGATGTCGAAGTATGCAAGACATGATGATGCATGACCATTCTAATGCATTTTGTAATCAAAATAAGAATGCAACCAACCATGCTCTATCTAATGTGCAACACATATGCCTAATAAATAGTATATTGTCTCGTATAGCAATAAGTTTTCATCTCAATTAAGATATTGGTTTGGCACTCTCTTGTAAGATACATTAAATATTTCAAGCAATATTATTCAATAGACTTGAATTACTTCATATCAGCCAATATTTTTTTGATTAATTAATTATTATTGTAGCTTTATTTATTATTAATTTACCTTATTTATTGAGATTTCTCATATCTTCTTTTGTAAATTACCAGCCAAGATTCTATCAATATCTTGGTGCTTCCTTTCTTCCCTAATTTCCATTTCAGCAAATATACACCAACATCCCAATCTATCTTGAACTCGACACCAACCTTATATAGCACATACCGATTATCTCGACGAAATACTTATCAGTTAGGAAGGAGATAATTTTGTGAAATGATTCAAATCATATTGCTAAAACCCCGCAAAATGTGCCACATGTCCATACAACCAGTGCTCACCCTTAATCATTACTATTGATACCCAAGCATCATGGTGGACCACCCAATCTCCACACATTGAGACTGTGTGAAATATAATACCCAAGAGGAAAGAGCCAAAGGATTCCACTATAATACCCATGAAGCATTTCTACGTGAAATTAAATACCATTTCTACATGTGCTGGATGAACAATTACACACCTAGGTGGATAGAGGGCTTTGCCAAAGTAGAGCCTCCATTTTAATGTATATATATATTAGGTGTCAGAGGTGAAGTAGTGTGGGCACCATCATCGTGATTTCTTATGGCTCGATTGTTGATAGAGTCTCTGTCATTTTTATTCGGAGTCCTGTCATTTTTATTTTGAGTCCTGTAGTTTTTATTTGGAGTTGAGCTTTTAAATTGGGCTCGATTGTGATTGAGTCTTTGATTTGTAATTTAAATCCTAATGCAAGTCAACTATTTGGAGAAATTTCTTGTTTAGTCAAGATAGTTCAGTTCGAATCAACTTCCTGGAGGAGTTTAAATCAACTGGTTATTGTGTTCAGCCACTTGGAAGCACACCGCCAATTGAAAGCTCTGCGATAGTCTCTTCACACATGTGGAAGACCTTTGAAATTCAAACAATGCCCAGATTAGTTGAGACTGCTTCTTGCGTGCATGGAAATCTTCATGGCAGCCTTGAAAATCACATGCCAACCAGATGACGCGGCCCATCTCCATGCACGCCCTCTCACACACATCCTGGAGGATCGCACTTTCTTCTGTTTGGGTTGTTTCTTTTGTTTGGATTGTTTCTTCTATTTGGGTTGTTAAGAATTTTTTTTAAAAAGGGCACGAGGAGTCTTGTAAAACAGAATATTGATTGGGAAATAAAAAAATTCGGCTTCTACCTTGTCTGCATGTTCTCTTCTTCCTTCCCTTCTCTGTTTACTAATCTTCTTCTTCCCTCCCTCTCTTCCTTCTCTTCTTCCCTTCCCTCTTCCTCTCTCCCATCTCTCTTCTGACAACCTCATCACATCTGCATAAAAACAGAGATCCCTAGCAGCAGCGCATGATCCTCTTTCAAGGTCTGAAGTTGAAGGACGAAGGCTTGGAGATTCCCACCAATCTGCAGGAACCTAGCACATCACCCTTCTTCCCCACACCTGCATCCTCCCTATGCCATCTTTAGCCATCTACGGGTCTATTTTTCAGCGCCCCTTTGACTTCCTATTCCCCCAAATTCCCATCATCCCTTGATAGATCCCTTTTTTCAAGAATGCTGAAAGTGAAACTTACCTTTATTATTGCAGGACAGTTCTTTGCAAGTTCGGATCGGATCCCATGACCTTGGACAACGGAAAAATTTGTCGACAACCGTGGCCTGATTCGGCATCCGAATCCTCCCTCATCTGGAAGTCTTCATCAGCGTGTTGTGAGATTCCTTGCTTCTAAATAAATTTCTGAATAGATCGTTATTGTATAGAGTTAATCCCTTATTTCTTTATTAATTAGATCTGAATTTTTTTAATCGTGATCTGATGCCCTAATCACGAACGGTTTCTCAATCGTCTACGGTCCTTTTGTAGATTTAGGGGCTGAACTACTTGCATGCATAACAATAATCTCTTCCTGATTTTAGTCTAATCACCTCCATTATCTTTGCTTGCTGGTTGACTACTGAGTATTAATGAATTTGGTTGCTTGCTTGCCTCTAGAACTAGCTTTGTCCCACATCATGAAGAACCCTAGATTAGGAGGATGTGAATGGGGACTAGGTTCTGCTTTCTAAATGGAAAGAAAAGGATATGCAGGGAGGGAGACAAAGTGGGAGAAGTATGATTTCATTTAGACCTCATATAGGACTGTGTGGTGCAATTTTTTTTTTTTTGTGTGTGGGGGTGGGGTGCCGGTTTGGGGGCTATTAAGTAAATTGGAAAATACTTCACCTCTAATCTTATCTATAGTTACCCTTTAGTAAATTTTCCACTTAGGGACAAAAGTGACTGACCAAAGGTCCTAAGTAATGCATTTTAATACGGCATGGACCTATATCATGCAACCAGATCCTTGAAGTGTCATTCTAGTTTCTGATCATAAATGGACATGTTGTTGAAAGGCTCCAAGTGTCCTGATGTTAAGGCAATCTTTAGAGCTCGTTCCTTTTACAAATTATCCATTTTCCATCTTCATTCCACACCCCACCTCACCTCCCCCCTCCCCCCAAAAAGCAAAGCAGCAAAAGACTTCTGTGGGTTTTACTGTTCACTGTCCATGGTCTTGCTTTGATACCTTAGTCAAAGTTGAGCATGTATAAATTTATTCAGTCAATTTTACTCTGTCTCAGTGACAACTTGTATTAGTGAATGCTACCATTACTTTAAGTACATATGCATAGCCGCAAGTTGGCACACTCAAGCTAAGCATACACTAGCATCATTAATAAACAAGGTTGCAAAGCATATATCTAGCAGTAGATTAAATGCTTTTCCCTTTTTCTTAATAATTGTAAGATTCTTTTTCCTATTGATCTCACATTGACTTTATTTTTTCCTTTCTTTTTTAGGAGTAATCTCCTTCGAAACTCTTGTGAATCTTTCATCTGCCATTATTTTTCTTTATTCTGTATGATTTCCTTATTGAATTTTGCATAGATCCTATCTACATCAAAATGCAAGTACCTAATCTTTTCCTTGTAGTTCACCTTAATCTTTCTTCCTAGCTATAAAATATTTTTATACTTTTTTCCCTTTTCTTCATATGAGATTTGTTTTTCATTTCTGAAGTATCACCATTTTTTAATGAGAAGCTACCGTATTTCACCATACTCATTTCTATGTACTTTGTATCTATAACCAGCAAATTAGTCTTCTCTTCATTCTTAGCTTCTAACCAAGACAGATGGAACGTATCCGACTATGATGGTACTTCAAGGACAAACTTCACATATCTTTCTCTCACCTATAATCCTATGATTCTAAGATATTGCCTGCTTAAAGTAGTTAGTTTTGTGTCTTCTGTAAAGTGGTGTGACTTTGAAATATAAGTTTTAAATTTTTAAAGAAGAATAGGGGATTGAGTTGAAAAATGAAGGGTGGCTCAAGTCCAAGGCACCATCCAAAAACTAGTATATTTAAAATCTATCAATTCTTTATTAACTATTGTCACAATGGTCTCCCCCCTCCTCTCTCCCCTCTTTTTCTTTTATTGTCTAGGAATTACCTATTTTGATTTTGCAGGGAACAATGCTGACTTGCTGAAAATACATAATGTTACATGTTGAGAACCTTCAAAAAGGCCATTGACTCAATTTAATGGAACATATAAGCCTAATATCTCTACAACAAACATCCTAGAACTTTATATGTTTAGTTCTAGCTTCAGTTGCATTTGATTTGCCCACATTTGAAGATCATTTGAACTCCATTTTCTATTATTTGACTTTCAAGGTTCAAAAGATATCTTTGATGTTAACTTTTTCATTTAATTTTGGTTTGGTACCAAAATGGAATTACAATATGAGGATATTTGCTTCTTTACTTATTGGACACTAACATTATTGTTAAAGACTTCTATTTTCTTATAATATGTAGGTCTTGTGAATATTACTCTTTAGTCAAAAGCTTAGGAGTCGAATTTCCTGATCATTATATCTTTTGACTTCTTGATGCCGATCCACCTTTTTAGGTCTGTAGCCCATTTTACTTCACATTTCTCCATAGGATTACGGACTTTTGTATTGTCCACTTGATGGAATAGATTGTAAATTGGTTCTTTCTGTCCTATTTCATGTGAAGAAGGTCCCTAATTTGACCCTTCAGTACCCTTATTTGCAGAGTTCACTCAAATTTGGAGGATCCTATACTTATTTATTTTCTTCGACTGTAAAGTAACGGTTGAGTGATGTGGGCCTGTGATTTATAACATATGAAAAGAAAGTCACTAGATCGATCATTCACTTCTCTTATTCTTAGAGTTTACCTGGTTTTGGAGAACCATGATTGCCCAGCTGCACAGAAATGAAGTGGCGGCTAGAAGTCAGTTTTAAACTATATTTAGGCATAAAACCAGTACATTATATGCCTTGATAAAGTTGACTAATTAAATCCAAAATCCCTAGGCTGTACACCTTTTAATGTAGTATCATCATCCCATCAGTGTATGCTTCTGCTGTCCTTTTAATGAAAGAAAGCAAGAAGTGGAGAGGTGAGCATGAGTATTGAAAAAAATTAAACATATACATACATACATATATATACACACACAAAAATCAATACATACATATATGTGTGCGCACGCACGTGCATATACATATATATGTGTGTGTACATATGTACGCTTTCTTTAACTTCCAATTATTCTAACCTCTTTTGAAGCTTCAGAATGGCAGTTATCTCCTTTATATGATTCAAATTCTTCTAGCTGCTTTACTCCTTGCAATATTTGTTTTCTTGACAGAACAACGTGGTTCCTTTTATAGGCAGTTAATTTGAGATTTTGAAACCTAAGGATGCATTTAGTTAGCCATTAAAAAAATATATTTTTTGCTTTTTGATTTTTAAAAAGCAAAAATCAAAAGCAATATTTGGTAACACCATGAAAAGCAAAAAGCAAAATTCAAAATAATCAAAATAATTGCTTTATATATAAAACAAAAATTTTTTGTTTTTCAAAACTTGCTTTTCTGATTTTTTTGCTTTTCCACGTCTAAAATGCCAAACCAAAAAGTAAAGAGCCCGAACCCTTCTCTCTCGTCGAGCTCTTCACCTCCTCACGCTCTTCTCCTTCTCTTCCCGAACCTTTCTCCCTCGTTGAGCTATTCACCTGCCATCCCCAAACATTGCTTTTTGCTTTATAGCAACGTAATTACCAAACATATTTTTTGCTTTTATTCAATAGTAAAAATCAAAAAAAATAAAAAATATTTTTTAAAAATCAAAAATCAAAAAGTATAACCAAACGCACCTAAAGGCTGCTATCATGACATGACATCGACGTATTCCTGCATGGCTTGGAACTGCACTTCATAATTTTTCTTCTATTCCATAGAATAACTCTTCAAAGTGTGAGTAATGCCTTACATTGGGTCCCATATAGATATTGCATGGGTTATATAAGGATGTCATTCTCTACAAACTTTAATTGTTGATTTGTGAACATACCTGTCCTGGCATCTTGAAATGGTGGGCAGGGATGCCGATTGATAATGTTTGGGGCATAGTTAACTATGCATCCACTTCGAGGCAATGTAAGTGTTATTATACTTCTGTATTGTTGTTTCCTTATGTCATGCATCGGCAAATGGGATATTAGAAATACATTTCAAGATGGCTGCCATCACTTAAAAAGGATCAATGAACTTTAGTTTGGACACCTGATAAATTAAAATACCTGTCCTCCTAAAAGCCCTCTGATTATGCCGGGTTATTCAATGTCACAGTTTGGGCATTACAAAGTTAAAGATTGCTCAGATGCTGCTTTTCTTTCTCCATTGTTTTCCCTACTTGCCTACCTAACTGTTTTTGGATTTGTGTAACTCACGCTTTTCCAATTTAACCATTACTTTAACTCAACTAATGTTTTGTTTAGCTTAGACAATTATATTTTATTATGAAGCAAAAAATATATTATAGTCTGACAAGTTTGTGTGGATAAAAGTAATCTATTTTCTATAAATGTTATAATAGTCAAAATTTCCATGTACTCCGTAACCATTTTATTCCATCCCTTGGATCACAATTTTTCTCCTTAATCATATTATTCTCCTATCAAGAAAATTTTCTTAATTTCTTTCGTAGTTTGTTTCTTATCTTTTCTGTCTAATCAACTACACTTCTTGTCCTCCTCCCTCCTTTTCATAGTCTTTTTTCTCTATTAGAACCATATTGGTTTTTAGAGTATCATTATTGTTTCATTTCTATGACTAACATAAATGCATTTAAAAATTATCTTAGTAGCTGCTTTTGCATATGAGAAGGTGTTCCTAATAGCAAGAGTTCCGTACTTGTGTGATCCAAGGGTCACCAAGTTTAAATGTACTATTGTAATACCTGATTTCCTCCCAGTACCATTATTGTTTCATTTATATGACTAACATAAAAAATGCATTTAAAAATTATCTTAGTAGCTGCTTTTGCATATGAGGTGTCCTAACACTAGGAGTTCGCCGCCTCCGTGATCCAGGGGTCACCAAGTATAAACCTAGTTTGTAATACCTAGTTTCTTCCTTGGAAGCCAAAAGATAGAATTCCTCTGGATCAAGATTTTTTGAACCGGTACCGAATGTCATTTCAGTCGTTGGCCAATACGGTACAATACCAATTTGGTACTATACCAGCATACGATATAGCATGCCATTTTTTTATTTTTTTATTTTTTAGAAGTATTTAATGATTTTTTTTTATTTTTTGAAAAATTTTGATTAATAAAACTATTCTTTGATTAATGATTTTAGCGTCATTGTGTAGATCTTCCATAGATATACAACATAAATTAAAATTAAATAAAAAAATAAAATTTTGACATAGTTTCCTCTTATTTTTTATTTTTCATGAATTAAAAAAAAAAAGAGGAAAGATGAAGAACGGGACCTAGGATCGAATATGTACCTCTAATTAAGCTTGATCTTGCATTTTTCGGTCGTTCTTGAAATGAAAAAGAGATGAAAGATGTCTCTGCTACGTCGAAATAACAGAGAGAGCGCTTTTCGGCTTCCTCTTAGGCCTTTTTCCCTCTTAAAACAGCTGAATTGTTTGGTTCAATCCGAAATAAGGCCGAACCACTCGGTTCGGGGCCGAACCAGACGGTTCACTATTTTTTTTTTCTATGCTGGTTTTCACGGCCGAACCGGGCCGTTTGGTTGCCGGTTCAGTTCGGAACGCCCCGAACTGGATGGTTCCAAACATCTTGCTCTGCATATATATTACATGTAAATTTAATGTCCAAAATTTACAGGGCCTTGTAAGTGTTAAAAACAGCATCCTGCAAATCATAATTTTTTTTTTTTTTTTTGGTTGTTTTTTGGGAGTTTGGGGGGGGGGGGGGATGGTGTTCTCTGAGACAATTCATAACCTAGAATATGTTACATGTTGGTACGCCAAATTTTGAAGGAAGAGAGAATGATCTTTAGCCTTTGACCCAATTATTGTCGTTGCTGTTGTTATAAGCAACCCATGCCTATAAGCACATCATTGAAAGAAAAAAGGTCTTTCTCTTTTGCAACTGCTCAAATGGGTGTCTTCCTCCTTTGTTCTGTGTCATGCTTTCCTCCTGTACCTGTTTATATATTCTTTCATTTTAAATTGTTGGTGCAAAAATCCGCTTGCGCCGGAGAAGCTGGAGTCGAGGAAGTCGCGGTCGCCGCCGGGACCTGCAAAGAAAGTCTAAACCGGAGGTGGGGTTGCTCCGACAAGACCCTCCGACGCTCAAGTCAGTTCTCTGCCTCAACAAGAATGGAGTGCTCGAACGGAGAAATTAGCAGAGTTTTTAGATGAAAGATGAGAGCTTATCGAATAACGTATCTGGAGCCCCCTTTTATAGACGAAGAGGGCAGTAGCCTGATAGCGACATCTGTAACCGTCTGGCAGTGGACTGCCCAGGGTCAGGCGGAGTTTGCTGCGAAGAGTAGTGGAGTGGACCCGTGGCTATCACCGGGGTGTGCCACGTGGAGTCTGCCGCGGGGAGTGGAGCGGCGTCTGTTGTCGCGACTTGCCAGCGGATGGAAGAATCGCGCGGTATCCGTCGCAGGAAGTGGAGCAGGATTGTGGCCGTTATTGTGGCCCGCCACGGAGTAGTGGAGCTGCGCGAGATCCGTCGTAGGAAGTGGAGCAGTGCTGTGACCGTTACTGCGGCCTGTCAGGGAGCGATGGAGCTGTGCGGAATCCGCCGCAGGAAGTGGAGCAGGATCGTGGTCGTTATTGTGGCCTGCCTGGGAGTGCAGGTCCGTCGGCTGAAGTTCGGCAACGGTCGGAGCTGATGACGGAGTCTGGCTCCCGTAGGAGTCCGGGCGGAGTCCTCCTTGCGGTTGTAGTCATGGGCGGAGCCCGGCTCCCGTGGGAGTCCGGGCGGAGTCCTCTCGGAGTTGAAGTCGCGGGCGGAGCCCGGCTCCCGTAGGAGTCCGGGGGGAGTCCCCTGCAATCAAAATCAGGAGCGAAGTCCGGCTCCCGTAGGAGTCCGGACGGATCTTACCGGCAGTCGAAGTTGGCGACGGAGCCCGGCTCCCATGGGAGTCCGGGCGGAGTCCCCCTTGAGGTTGGAGTCGTGGGCGGAGTCCGGCTCCCGTGGGAGTCCGGGCGGAGTCCTCTCAGAGTTGAAGTCACGGGCGGAGCCCGGCTCCCGTAGGAGTCCGGGCGGAGTCCCCTGCAATTAAAGTCAGGTGCGAAGTCCGGCTTCCGTAGGAGTCCGGATGAATCTTACCGGCAGTCGAAGTTGGCGACGGAGCCCGGCTCCCATGGGAGTCCGGGTGGAGTCCCCCTTGAGGTTGGAGTCGTGGGCGGAGTCCGGCTCCCGTGGGAGTCCGGGCGGAGTCCTCTCAGAGTTGAAGTCACGGGCGGAGCCCGGCTCCCGTAGGAGTCCGGGCGGAGTCCCCTGCAATTAAAGTCAGGTGCGAAGTCCGGCTCCCGTAGGAGTCCGGACGGATCTTACCGGCAGTCGAAGTTGGCGACGGAGCCCGGCTCCCGTGGGAGTCCGGGCGGAGTCCCCCTTGAGGTTGGAGTCGTGGGCGGAGTCCGGCTCCCGTGGGAGTCCGGGCGGAGTCCTCTCAGAGTCGAAGTCACGGGCGGAGCCCGGCTCCCGTAGGAGTCCGGGCGGAGTCCCCTGCAATTAAAGTCAGGTGCGAAGTCCGTTTCCCGTAGGAGTCCGGACGGATCTTACCGACAGTCGAAGTTGGCGACGGAGCCCGGCTCCCGTGGGAGTCCGGGCGGAGTCCCCCTTGAGGTTGGAATAGTGGGCGGAGTCCGGCTCCCGTGGGAGTCCGGGCGGAGTCCTCTCAGAGTTGAAGTCGCGGGCGGAGCCCGGCTCCCGTAGGAGTCCGGGCGGAGTCCCCTGCAACCAAAATCAGGTGCGAAGTCCGGCTCCCGTGGGAGTCCGGACGGATCTTACCGGCAGTCGAAGTTGGCGACGGAGCCCGGCTCCCGTGGGAGTCCGGGCGGAGTCCCCTTGAGGTTGGAGTCGTGGGCGGAGTCCGGCTCCCGTGGGAGTCCGGGCGGAGTCCTCTCAGAGTTGAAGTCACGGGCGGAGCCCGGCTCCCGTAGGAGTCCGGGAGGAGTCCCCTGCAATTAAAGTCAGGTGCGAAGTCCGGCTCCCGTAGGAGTCCGGACGGATCTTACCGGCAGTCGAAGTTGGCGACGGAGCCCGGCTCCCGTGGGAGTCCGGGCGGAGTCCCCCTTAAGGTTGGAGTCGTGGGCGGAGTCCGGCTCTCGTGGGAGTCCGGGCGGAGTCCTCTCAGAGTCGAAGTCACGGGCGGAGCCCGGCTCCCGTAGGATTCCGGGCGGAGTCCCCTGCAATTAAAGTCAGCTGCGAAGTCCGACTCCCGTAGGAGTCCGGACGGATCTTACCGGCAGTCGAATTTGGCGACGGAGCCCGGCTCCCGTGGGAGTCCGGACGGAGTCCCCCTTGAGGTTGGAGTCGTGGGCGGAGTCCGGCTCCCGTGGGAATCCGGGCGGAGTCCTCTCAGAGTCGAAGTCACGGGTGGAGCCCGGCTCCCGTAGGAGTTCGGGCGGAGTCCCCTGCAATTAAAGTCAGGTGCGGGGTCCAGCTCCCGTAGGAGCCCGGACGGATCTTACCGGCAGTCGAAGTTGGCGACGGATCCCGGCTCCCGTGGGAGTCCGGGCGGAGTCCCCCTTGAGGTTGGAGTCGTGGGCGGAGTCCGGCTCCCGTGGGAGTCCGGGCGGAGTCCTCTCAGAGTCGAAGTCACAGGCGGAGCCCGGCTCCCGTAGGAGTCCGGGCGGAGTCCCCTGCAATTAAAGTCAGGTGCGGAGTCCGGCTCCCGTAGGAGCCCTGACGGATCTTATCGGCGGTTGACGTTGGCGACGAAGCCCGGCTCCCGTAGGAGTCCGGGCGGAGTCCTCCTGGAGTTGATGTTGCGATCGGAGCCCGGTTCCCGTAGGAGTCCGGGCGGAGTCCTCCTGGAGCTGATTCTGCTGAGAACTTCGGCTGTGGGTATTTTATACCCAACACCAGTCCCCCTACTTCCGAGTTTGAATTTCGAACGAAGGAAGTACAGAGAGATGGGCACAGCCGAAACCGTCCCCTCGAATCCTGCGCACTGCCGCCCCCACATATTTTGGCATTAAATGTGCGCGTGCTGGAGTCTTTTCGGATCGGGGCGATACGAAGGGACCCTTCGAAATTCTCGTCAGTACACTGGCCCAGGTACGGTGCCATAATGGCCCTGCTGATCCATCAGCCGCTTTTAGCCGCCCGCCGGGGGGAGTGGGACACGTGCCGGGTGTGGACTGGCTTGGGGAGATTCGTGATCATTATGGCGCCGGATCCCAGGGTCTATTTAAACCCGTCCTCCCACCTTTAGGTGCGCTATTCCGTTCCAGAGTTTCTATCAGTGTCTGCCTTCTCTTCGAGAGCCATGTTTCAGTGGGCATCTTCTCGAGCCGTAGGTGTCTTCCAAATCGTCCCTGTCTTCGTCCCTCTGGTCCCTCAGAGTGATGTAGGTTAGTTCCAGCACCTTCAACCTTCTTTCCACCGCCTAGGGACTTCTTCTCTGTCATTATTTTTTGCATCCCTCCGAGTTAGTTTCCTGTGGCCTCTCGTCCCCCATCCTGTCCATCTTCTTAGGGACCTTTAGAGCCCTCCTTCGAAACTACCCGAAATGTCGTCCGGCTCTTCCGCTCCCTGCAGTTCCGGGAGCTCTTCCGCCTCAAACCCCCAGATCCCCTGCTCTGTAGACGAACCTGCGTCTGGGGCTGGGCTCCGCCCGGTTTTTGCACCGGGCGCCATTCCATGTTCCCTGACCTCGGAGGAACTCCTTCTGATAAGGGTTCAGTATGGAGTTCCTCTGGAGTACGACCTGGAGCTACCTGGCCCTTCTGACCGGGCCAGCACTCCCTATCTGGTCGTTTTTGTCTGTACCAGGAAGCGTTCCGTGCCGGACTCCGGCTTCCGCTTCCTTCCTTTGTTGTTGCCCTCTTCCGCTTCTTAGACATCTCCTTGGCTTCCGTGGCCCCGAATTCTTTTAGATTTTTGATAGGATTCCTCTTCCTTTGCCACGTAGTCGAGGTCCAACCGTCCCTCTCCCTGTTTAGGCACTTCTATACTTTCAAGCGCCATCCTTCGGCGAAGGACTGGTGGAACTTCTCCCCCCAGTTCGGCAAGAAGGGGTTGCTGAAAGGCGCCCCTTCTTCAATCCACAATTGGAAGGGGAAATATCTCTTCGTCCACTGCCCGACCTTGAGACTGGGCCTGCCCCTTGGGGCTCTCTGAGGATTCTGTCCGTCGGGCCCCCAGCCTGGGGGAGGATGACCTCCAGGCTGCCCGGAAGCTTCTAGCTTACTCCGCTCCTTCCCTTCCCAATCTTCTGAGGGAGCAATTTCTTTTCAACATCGGCCTGAGTCCCCAGGATCCAGCGAGTATTCATCTTTTACCTTATCTTCTCTTTTCATGCCTTTCTCCTTTTCCTTTCTCTTTTTACCTCTTCTTCCTTCTCTCTCTTTTTCCCCTCTTCCCCTTCTCTTTTTTTTTTTTACTCTTGATTGATTGGTTTGCTTCTTTTTCTTCTTTCCTTTTCTCTCTCTCTTTTTCTCTTTTCTTTTTTTTTTTTTTTTAGAAATGGACGCCGAAGCAGCGCGGATGCTTGCCAGGGGCCTTAGGGCCCACAAGAGAAAGGGTGCTGCGACCTCCGGATCGGCGAAGAGGGCTAGGGCGGAGGAGTCGAGCTTAGCCGCACCCGTCCAGGTGGCCCCGGCCATCGACATTCCCTCGGATGCCGAGCCAACGGCTCCCCGGGCCTCCTCGAGGAGTCCGCCGACTGGGGCCCCCATTTCGGAGGTCCGCTCCACGGAGGCGCCCATAGCCGAGAGGAAAAGAAGAAAATCGGTGGCCCGCAGGGCGAGTAGCCGCCGAACTGCTGCGGACGAGTCCCTCTGCTCCGAAGAGGGGTCGGAGAATCCCTTCAATGATAGGGACTTGATCAGGCGGTTGATCGACGGTTGCATTCTGCCTGACGTCGTTGAGAGGATCGACCGCGCCGATCCTGAGCAGCGGGCCTGGGACTCTTTGGGTCCTTCCTTGAGGTAAGCGAATCTTCATTTACATGGCTATTCGGTCTTTGTTCTAATTCCCTAGCCGCCCTTGCAGATTGGGCACCAGCTCCTCGCCTATATCGAGGCAGTGAACCGTGCGAGGAGGGACATCCTCCAGGTGGAGGAACGCTGTCAGGCCGAGGTTGCTCGCCTCCAAGCAAAGACGGCCGAAGTAGTCGCCCTCTAGGAGGCCCTGGAAAGAGAGAAACGAGCCCGGGAGGAGGAGAGGCAGACCTTGGAGGAATCGGCGAGAAAGGCGGAGGCCGAGGTCGCCAACTTGGCCGAGCAAATTTCGGTCCTGGTCTCGGAGGTCAGAGTCCTTGCGGTAGAGGAATTCAAGGCCTCCCGGAGATGAGGGACCTGAAGGTCCAATTTGGCCAGGAAGCGTTCATAAGGGGGTTCGAGCTCTGCCAAGAGAAGGTGGCCAGAAAATTTCAGAGCTCGACCTCAGCTTCCTAGGCGAGGAGTCTGAAGACGAGATCGGTCCCTCGCCAGCCGCCACTGCTGTCGCAGCCCCCTTGTCGAGGACGCCGAGTTCTCCAACCCCCGCCCCGAGGTCTAAGACCTCCGATCTTGTACCTTTATTTCATCGCAATTTTTCTTTTCTGTTTGTCTTCAAAAATCATCCAATTAATAAAGTTGAATTTCTTGTTGCGGATGGCTTCTCCTCTCCCCCCTCCTTCTCTCTGTTCTTCTTCCTGCAATGAGTCGTGCTTTGACGCTTTTGCCTTCCGATGGCAGTGTCCTGCAGAAGCACTCCCCCTGCCCCTGGGGGTCCCGCTGAAATCGACGATCCAGCGGCTGAAGAATGAAGTCCTTCACCTGACAAAGAAGTTAAAGAAGATGGAAGGCGAGCTTCGCAGATTGAGAGAAGGTCATTCTGAAGCCACCGCTGAGGCCACCCACTTTCGGAATCTCCACGTGAAGGGGATCATGGAGTATAGCCGGAGGAAGGCGGACTTCGCGAAGGAACTCGAGGAATGCAAGAAGAGCGCCAGCGATCGAATTTGGGCCCAGGCCACCAGGATCAGCGCCCTCAAGGTGAACTGTCAGCTGCGAAGGAGAAGATCGGCCAGCTGGAAGGAAATTCATCCCGGCTCTTGGCCCGGGTCGACGGTGACCAGGAGTGGTCGAAGGTCTCCGACCTTCAGCAGCAGCTTCAGGACGCCGAGGTGAGCCACGACGTGCATCGGCTAGCTGGCGCGGCAGGTGGAAGAATATAAAGGGAGATTCAGGGCGGCGGCCGACGAAGTCGTCCGTCTCCAGAGGCAGCTGGCTAGCAGGGCACAGCTTACTTCCGCCCGAGATTCTGATGAGCTCCAAGCCCTAAGAGGCACCGTTGAGGGGATTTCTGTCTTCCTCGGGGAAAAGACAGCTGAGCTGCAACAACTGAAGATCCAACTGGCATACGAGCAGCGGGCCGTCGCGGATGCGGAGGCGGAATCCAGGTCTTGAGGAAGAGGCATCGAGAGGCGGAGGCCGAGAGCCAGCGACTTCGTCGGGCGCTCCAGGACGCGTTGCAGAAAAGGGAAGAGCTAGAAGAAGAAATTGAGAATCTAAGGCAGTCCTGGTTAAGGGATGGAGTAGATAATTCTAGGTCGGAGGGAGCGGGGCCTCCTTAGAGCTCTTTTCGTCTTTCTGTCTTTTTATGTATTTACTTCCCTTTTTGTTGTTTTGCCTTTCTTTCCTTGGCCTTCCGGGCTTTGTAGCGTGTATATCGGAAATGGAATGAAAAGGGTGTTTTGTGTTACCTCGTCCACGCGTTGCACTAAATTGCCGTCCGCCGAACTTTTCTTGTCGTTTGACCTGTCTGATGTAGACGTCGTTGGGGGGCGCCCGATCATCGATGCGTTAGCTCGCCTTCCTCGTCTTACATAGCCGCAAGCCCGAGCTTGGCCATCCGGGCTCCGCATTACTTCGGGGATGTCGTTGTCTTCCTAACCGGTGTCGAAAGTCTTTTTAGAGGCCGGGGGTGTTCGGTAGGAACTCCCCATTTCAGTTGGGATGAAGTCCTTTAGGTCTTTTGGTGTGGTTCATCCTTCATCTGTTCCGTCGTAGTTCGTCATCCTTCCTTTTTAATTTTCCTCCTCTTCTCAGAGTGAGGGCCCTCCCCCGCTTTTCGCGGGGTTGCATAGAAGCGAGGAGGTGCCGCTGAGGGGCTTTTTTCTTTCATCCGATTTTGTTGGGCGACCGGGTTTCGCCACCATCAGCCTTGCTGCAGAAGTCGCGGGTGGAGCCCGGCTCCCGTAGGAGTCCGGGTGGGGTCTTTCTTGGCGTCGTGTACGGAGCCCGGCTCCCGTAGGAGTCCGGGCCTTCCACTTTGCTCGAGCCAGGGCGAGGTTCTCCTCCCGTTCCTGGCTTGGCTGTGGGGGTGCGTTAGGGCGCTGTAAGGCCTCTCCCCCCATCCGGTCTAAAAGAACCGGACCTTTGACTTTGCTCATGTCAGGATGAGGTTCTCCTCCTATTCCTGACATGGCTGTGGGGGCACATTAGGACGCTGTAAGGCCTCTCCCCCCATCCGGTCTGAAAGAACCGGGCCTTTGACTTTGCTCATGTCATGACGAGGTTCTCCTCCTGTTCCTGACATGGCTGTGGGGGCACATTAGGGCGCTGTAAGGCCTCTCCCCCCATCCGGTCTAAAAGAACCGGACCTTTGACTTTGCTCATGTCAGGACGAGGTTCTCCTCCTGTTCCTGACATGGCTGTGGGGGCACATTAGGGCGCTGTGAGGCCTCTCCCCCATCCGGTCTAAAAGAACCGGGCCTTCGACTTTGCTCATGTCAGGACGAGGTTCTCCTCCTGTTCCTGACATGGCTGTGGGGGCACATTAGGGCGCTGTGAGGCCTCTCCCCCCATCCGGTCTAAAAGAACCGGGCCTTCGACTTTGCTCATGTCAGGACGAGGTTCTCCTCCTGTTCCCGACATGGCCGTGGGGGCACATTAGGGCGTTGTAAGGCCTCTCCCCCAATCCGATTTCGAGATAGTCGGACTTTCATTTTAGGTATGTTAGGACGGGGTTCTCCCCCGTTCCTAACATAACTTTGTTTCAAGCGTTTGGAGGGGTCATATCCAGTCGTAATAAATTCACGCCAGATGGGAAGAGTACGTCAAGTAGAAAGAAATTTAAATTCAAGGTGAAATCGTAAGTGATACATTTACAGATTTTTCGAGTTCCACGGTCGCGGGTGGTCCGCTCCTCCTTGAGGCCCTCCGGTGATGGAGTCGATGGTCCCGATGGGAGGCCGGTCCCCGGGTTGCTCCTCCCTTCTTGGCGGTTCAGGCTGCGGAAGGGCCCTTGGCCGATCTCCTCTACCCTCAGGCCTGCGTCGGATGAACCTGTCGAGTCGACCTCGCCGAATGAGCTCCTCGATCTCGTCCCGGAGCTGGATGCATTTCTCTGTGTCGTGGCCGTGGTCGCGGTGGTAGAGGCAGAACTTGTTGGGGTTGCGCTTCCCGGGGTGTGTGCGCATCCTCTCCGGCCTAGGGAGTTGCTCCCTGACCTCCATCAATACCTGGGCCTTCGAGGCATTGAGGGGGCGTAATTGCGGAATCTCCCTGGTGGGGAACCCCACCGAACCCCGCGATCCGGGCTTCTCTGCCTGCGCGCCCGGGGTGGAGTATGGGCGCGCTTATGCCCAGGAGGGGATCGAGAACGCAGCCGGACTTCCTTTGGCCTTTTTTCAATTGCGGGCTTACTCGAGTCTCCCGCTTGCCGCTCCCTCGCCGTCTCTTCATCCTTCATTTTGAAGGCTTCTTCCGCTCGGGCGTATCCTTCGGCCCGGGCCAGCAAATCAGCAAAATCCCTGGGATACTTCTTCTCCAGGGAGAACAAAAGATCATTCTTCTGAAGGCCACCCTTCAGGGCGGCCATTGCGACTGATTGGTCCAAGTTCCGGACCTCCAGTGCCGCGATGTTGAAGTGGTTGATGTAGGCCCGAATGGACTCCCCTTCCCTTTGCTTGATGTTGATGAGGGACTCCGAACCCTTCCGGGGGTGCCGGCTGCTGACAAAATGGGCCACAAATTGGTGGCTCATTTGATCGAAGGAAAAGATGGTACCCGATTTCAAAGCCAAGTACCAGTTCCTCACCGCTCCCTTCAAGGTGGACGGGAAGGCCCGGCATAAAATGCATCAGGAGCACCGTGAAGCAGCATCATCGTCCGGAAGGCCTCCAGATGATCAACCGGGTCCGAAGTCCCGTCGTAGCTTTCGAACTGGGGGAGCTTGAAGTTTGGCGGGATTGGTTCCTGCATGGTCATTTGGGAGAAGGGAGGGTCAGTACAAATATCCTCACCATAAGCGGGGGCGCATGGCGGAGTTCTTCGATCCGCCGGTTCATCTCCTGGAGCCTCCGGTCCAGTCCGTGGTCCGATTGCAGGGCGGATTCTGGAGGGGCTCTCTATCCTCGGGTGCGTTTTCCCAGGAAGGACGAGGCGGCTGGCCCAGGTGGCCCATCCCGCCGCCGGATTCTGGTGTTCCGGGGATGCCCTTTCCGGGCGTACCGATGCCTGCGGCTGCTGCTGCTGCATAGCTTGCACAGCCTCGGTGAGGCCTCTGACCTGCTGCGCCAGCAGGTTAAACTGCTCCGCGCCGACCGCCGCCGCCGGAGGAGGAGGAGGAGGTTGAGAAACAGGAGGGGAGGCCGGAGCCTGAGATCTGGCCGCGGAGGCCGTGGACCGTCGCGTGGACGCCTTGCGAGGAGGCATCAAGTATGGATCCCGTGGGGGAAACAAGGAGTGGGTGTCGGAGGAGACGATCGGGGGCGGCTCCGTTGAACGCTCCTTCAAGAACAAGGGTACTGCGAAGACACAGGCCCTTCCTCTAGCGCCAATCTTGTTGGTGCAAAAATCGCTTGCGCCAGAGAAGCTGGAGTCGAGGAAGTCGCGGTCGCCGCCGGGACCTGCAAAGGAAGTCTAAACCGGAGGTGGGGTTGCTCCGGCAAGACCCTTCGATGCTCAAGTCATTCTCTGCCTCAACAAGAATGGAGTGCTCGAACGGAGAAATTAGCAGAGTTTTTAGATGAAAGATGAGAGCTTATCGAATAACGTATCTGGAGCCCCTTTTATAGGCGGAGGGGGCAGTAGCCTGATAGTGACATCTGTAACCGTCTGGCAGTGGGCTGCCCAGGGTCAGTGGAGTTTGCTGCGAAGAGTAGTGGAGTGGACCCGTGGCTATCATCGGGTGTGCCACGTGGAGTCTGCCGCGGGGAGTGGAGCGGCGTCTGTTGTCGCGACTTGCCAGCGGATGGGAGAATCGCGCGGTATCCGTCGCAGGAAGTGGAGCAGGATTGTGGCCGTTATTGTGGCCCGTCAGGGAGTAATGGAGCTGCGCGAGATCCGTCGTAGGAAGTGGAGCAGTGCTGTGACCGTTACTGCGGCCTGTCAGGGAGCGATGGAGCTGCGCGGAATCCACCGCAGGAAGTGGAGCAGGATCGTGGTCGTTATTGTGGCCTGCCTGGGAGTGCAGATCCGTCGGCTGAAGTTCGACAGCGGTCGGAGCTGATGACGGAGTCTGGCTCCCGTAGGAGTCCGGGCGGAGTCCTCCTTGCGGTTGGAGTCGTGGGCGGAGCCCGGCTCCCGTGGGAGTCCGGGCGGAGTCCTCTCGGAGTTGAAGTCGCGGGCGGAGCCCGGCTCCCGTAGGAGTCCGGGCGGAGTCCCCTGCAATCAAAATCAGGTGCGAAGTCCGGCTCCCGTAGGAGTCCGGACGGATCTTACCGGCAGTCGAAGTTGGCGACGGAGCCCGGCTCCCATGGGAGTCCGGGCGGAGTCCCCCTTGAGGTTGGAGTCGTGGGCGGAGTCCGGCTCCCGTGGGAGTCCGGGCGAAGTCCTCTCAGAGTTGAAGTCACGGGCGGAGCCCGGCTCCCGTAGGAGTCAGGGCGGAGTCCCCTGCAATTAAAGTCAGGTGCGAAGTCCGGCTTCCGTAGGAGTCCGAACGGATCTTACCGGCAGTCGAAGTTGGCGACGAAGCCCGGCTGCCATGGGAGTCCGGGCGGAGTCCCCCTTGAGGTTGGAGTCGTGGGCGGAGTCCGGCTCCCGTGGGAGTCCGGGCGAAGTCCTCTCAGAGTTGAAGTCACGGGCGGAGCCCGGCTCCCGTAGGAGTCCGGGCGGAGTCCCCTGCAATTAAAGTCAGGTGTGAAGTCCGGCTCCCGTAGGAGTCCGGACGGATCTTACCAGCAGTCGAAGTTGGCGACGGAGCCCGGCTCTCGTGGGAGTCCGGGCGGAGTCCCCCTTGAGGTTGGAGTCGTGGGTGGAGTCCGGCTCCCGTGGGAGTCCGGGCGGAGTCCTCTCAGAGTCGAAGTCACGGGCGGAGCCCGGCTCCCGTAGGAGTCCGGGCGGAGTCCCCTGCAATTAAAGTCAGGTGCGAAGTCCGTTTCCCGTAGGAGTCCGGACGGATCTTACCGGCAGTCGAAGTTGGCGACGGAGCCCGGCTCCCGTGGGATCCGGGCGGAGTCCCCCTTGAGGTTGGAATCGTGGGCGGAATCCGGCTCCCGTGGGAGTCCGGGCGGAGTCCTCTCAGAGTTGAAGTCGCGGGCGGAGCCCGGCTCCCGTAGGAGTCCGGGCGGAGTCCCCTGCAACCAAAATCAAGTGCGAAGTCCGGCTCCCGTAGGAGTCCGGACGGATCTTACCGGCAGTCGAAGTTGGCGACGGAGCCCGGCTCCCTTGGGAGTCCGGGCGGAGTCCCCCTTGAGGTTGGAGTCATGGGCGGAGTCCGGCTCCCGTGGGAGTCCGGGCGGAGTCCTCTCAGAGTTGAAGTCACTGGCGGAGCCCGGCTCCCGTAGGAGTCCGGGCGGAGTCCCCTGCAATTAAAGTCAGGTGCGAAGTCCGGCTCCCGTAGGAGTCCGGACGGATCTTACCGGCAGTCGAAGTTGGCGACGGAGCCCGGCTCCCGTGGGAGTCCGGGCGGAGTCCCCCTTAAGGTTGGAGTCGTGGGCGGAGTCCGTCTCCCGTGGGAGTCCGGGCGGAGTCCTTTCAGAGTCGAAGTCACGGGCGGAGCCCGGCTCCCGTAGGATTCCGGGTGGAGTCCCCTGCAATTAAAGTCAGGTGCGAAGTCCGGCTCCCGTAGGAGTCCGGACGGATCTTACCGGCAGTCGAAGTTGGCGATGGAGCCCGGCTCCCGTGGGAGTCCGGACGGAGTCCCCCTTGTGGTTGGAGTCGTGGGCGGAGTCCTCTCAAAGTCGAAGTCACGGGCGGAGCCCGGCTCCCGTAGGAGTCCGGGCGGAGTCCCCTGCAATTAAAGTCAGGTGCGGAGTCCGGCTCCCATAGGAGCCCGGACGGATCTTACCGGCAGTCGAAGTTGGCGACGGAGCCCGGCTCCCGTGGGAGTCCGGGCGGAGTCCCCCTTGAGGTTGGAGTCGTGGGCGGAGTCCGGCTCCCGTGGGAGTTCGGGCGGAGTCCTCTCAGAGTCGAAGTCACGGGCGGAGCCCGGCTCCCGTAGGAGTCCGGGCGGAGCCCGGCTCCCGTAGGAGTTCGGGCGGAGTCCCCTGCAATTAAAGTCAGGTGCGGAGTCCGGCTCCCGTAGGAGCCCTGACGGATCTTATCGGCGGTTGACGTTGGCGACGAAGCCCGGCTCCCGTAGGAGTCCGGGCGGAGTCCTCCTGGAGTTGATGTTGCGATCGGAGCCCGGTTCCCGTAGGAGTCCGGGCGGAGTCCTCCTGGAGCTGATTCTGCTGAGAACTTCGGCTGTGGGTATTTTATACCCAACATAAACCATCCAAACAATTTCCTTCCCTCCTACTGGTTCTTTCTCTTCATCTTGTCCTTGCCTACTTGGTTATGTTTTCTTCAGTTAAACACAGGCACTCACAGTAGTTTTTATTTCTAACTATTAGTCAATTGAACATCTTATTTTCAAACTCCTAAATTCTTTTATCCATCATTAAAACACTAGTGGCTTATTTGAATGCATCAAATGGTTGAATGATAGTGTTGGAGAGTATTCAATAAATTTTTCAAACTTTTAAAACCATGTTCATTAGACAAAGCATTGGCATTCATTTTATTGTTCTATGATCTATCGGTATCTGTTCCTTATGGGTATGATATCAGGAAAGACCCAAAGAACAAAGCTTCATTTCCACATTACCAGGGACTCTTTTTTGTTTCTAAACAGTGACTCTTTTTTGTTTTTAAATAGTGTCACTTTTTGATGTCAAACAAAATATTATTACTGCTATACTTTTGCAGATGATTTTATTGTTTAGAATAATATATGCAAGGGTTGTCTTGTATCACATGATGCATGATGAACATTTTCAACATTTCTAGTTTGCAGATGACTCAATTACATGCGATTCAAGAAATAGGGATGCTGCATTTTATGGAATTACCAGGTGATTTGGGTACTTGCTTTCTTCTTTTATTATCTGAGTATGCATGGTCTATCTTATGCTTCCATGGTCTGGAACCCTCCCTCTCTTCCTCCTCTCTGTGAATAGGTGCATGGAAACTTTGTCACATGTTGCTTGATGAGTAAATTAAAAAAGTTAGAAAAAGGAAAAAAAGCTATCAGAATTGAGTTGCTTGCTTTATATTCTGTAGAAAATTCTGTATATTCTGTAGAAGCTCTGGGTTCGTAGAAAATTCTGTATGATCATGTTGATTTAAAAACCTAGGTAAGATATACTGGATTCAGGATATCGAGGACTTGGAGAAAGCTGCTGTTTTGCAGTTGCATATTAAGTGTGAGATTTAAATTATCTTACATGTGATAGCCATCATGAATGGGCATGACGTGACTGAATTTAGCGAATGTTGGATTAAGAGACGATATCTCCTGGCTATAACAGATTCAGTATGAACCATTGGATGTACACTTATATTCTAACTTGAAAGTGTGTTCCAATGCACAAGATGACATTGTTTGATTCGATTTAACTGTATTAAGTGAGAAAACCTGTACTGTTTATTTGATGCGCTAGATGCTTGTCTACTATTTTATGCAAATACCTAGAAATATAATTTCACAAGTTGTTAGATGTTTTGTACTTAGACACAAGAATCTGCAGTTCTGTGGTAACCGTAAAGCAACATACTTATACCAGCAGACTGAAGCAAAAAGAAAGCAAGCACAACTTACTCTATCAGCAAATTTTAGGTAGTTCAGACCACATCCTTGATTTGGAGATGCTTAGAGAATCGGCTGTGAAAGCACTTTGTGATCCTTTGTGTCTCTATGCAGATTTGCATATATGCAGCACATTTTCCTTGGTAAGTATCATAATGATATCCTTCTAAATGAGAAAGTTACTGCAGACTGGCCTAGAGAAGATACATTAGTGAAAACGTCCATGAGACATGCTTTCATGAAAATTAAGGGGCTGCTACGTATTTCTCTTGCTTTTGTTTTCAAAAATCAAAGCTTGCTACCTTGTAAAAGACCCCCTCCAGTACTCAACTGAGTGCTAGTGCCTAGTACAATACATGCTTTGATACTGGCACTTGGTAGGAAGGCATACTGAGTATCAGTAGTCTATGGATATGGTACGGTGCACCTCAGTACTGGATGATACAGTCCGATACAGCAAACCTTGTCAAAAACCCGAGAAGCAAAATGAACTAGATTGAACAACATGTATGATGGAAGCCTTTCATTTTTTTAAAAAATTGTTTGTATTCCTTGGCTTTTGTATCAAAGATTTATTGCTTGCAAAAACAGTGAAAATAGAAGGCCAGTAGTTATGTACAATGCCATCTTCAACATCAATCTTCATGTTGTATTTCTCTAATTTATATTGAACAAAAACACAGAAGAAACAATTACACCAAACAAAAGGCCCTAAGTTAATGCCTTTGCCCCCTGTCTATCTGCCTTGGAGGTCAGAAAACACCATTTCGTTCTTCAGGTTTCTTGATGCCTAAGGTCCACAGGAGATAGTGCCATTGATCCAAAAAAAGAATGGTTCTCTTCATCCTTCAGCCTTTTCTCGCTTCAACTTGAGTGTCTAGCACAAAGATGATTATCTCGGTTCTATTTTATAAATTAAATCCTTGAGACAATGATCATTGGATCACCATTTTTCTGAAGCACAAGTGGTAACTGGGTCCATCGAATGCTTGATCTGATGTCCCTCGATATCATTTGACTTATCCAGTATGAACAGATATCTTAAAGGAGAAGTTCTTTTTAATATTTTAAAAGTCTACCATGGAACAGGGTTTCCACTTTGAACCATCCTTTTTTTTCTTTGCATGCGAGATTTTCAATGAGCTAATCTCCTTTTCCATTTTGAGAAACCCTAGTTGCAACTTAAATTAAGATTGCTCGTAGTTTGAATACTGATAGTCATTTAGTGCTTGTAGTAATCTCGATCATTTTTATCCTATACATCCATCATAAAAACCAATGCTAGAGTAGAAAAGGATAAAGTCAGATGAGTGCAGCGTTTCACCTAGTTGTAAAATATTGCAATTCTCTAAAGATTAAATTGTGTGTTTAGGTTGGTAATATCTGTAGAATGTGGGGGTGTATATTGGTTTCCTCCATTTCTGTAACATGTAATGATCCCTACAAGGAATTGCCAACATCCAATTATTGAAATTCCAGACCTCTGAGGACCTAAGGGACTCGGGTTCCATTAATTAACTTATGAAAATGCTCTATCCACAACTGTATGTCCACGAAAGACACGCTATTTGTGTGCTGGCTCTACCCTGGATTTTCTACCATTCGTCTATCGATAGCTACATGAGGTTCCTTGAGTGATGTGTTTCACACTCTATTTTTTCTGCAGAAGTATCCCTTTCACATTGAACAGTGAAAAATTGTCCATCTTTTACTCGTACTCTTTATGAGACAATGCGCAATATTATCCATCAAAAAAGAGATAATGAGCAATATTGTCTTAGTAATAACGTTGTTTATTTTCAGTGAGATATTTTACAAAACTTTTGCTTGGGAATGATTTTATTTTTTCTCATGATGTCTTTATGCAAGGTTTCTTGAGCAAATTCGCTTGATGCAAGTTGATGGTGCAAAATGTGTCTAAGAAGCCGATATAACGACTCGGAGGTTGCATAGATTTTTGAGATGACTTTTAATCAAACCCTTCTGTTGGTCTTCAGCAGTTTGTAGAGCATTCTATCATTCCATGAGCTTGAGGCAGTTGTTGTAGTGTTATGTTAAACCATGAAACTAGCTCTCAGGCTTAATTTAAACAATGCAGAGAGGAGAGCCAATACAGAAGAGGCAGTGCTTGCGCTAGACTTCTTGCTGCGGTCTTGGATACTTGGCCACCTGATGTGTGCTTTTTCTTTCTTTGCTTTCCTGTCAATACTTGAAGTCATTTTTTTTCATGCGATAATTATATCATCCTCTGATGTAAACTGAGGACTGACTTGTCCACATACAACAGGTCAGCCAACTCCAGTGGTACATCATCATCACCCAATGATGCAGACTAAAGCGAGTCCAAAATCTGCAAGCCAATCCGCTTCTTTTCTTGATATGTTTTTTTTTTTCCTGTACATAGTTGGAAATAATTTTAATCAAATAAGGAACTTGGTATTGGAAATCTTTGTTTTGACCAAAATTCTACTGGATTAGGATGACGTGTTTTTGTACAGGTGGTCTGCTATGCATGGTTCGGATGAATGAGAAAGATGGAATTATTTTTGATCGGTAGCTGTGATGTAATCAGGTGGTGATATTTGATCAGTTGAACTGATAAATGCATGCATCCTCACATCGGGGCAGGGCCGCATCAACTTAGAGGCGGGTTGCTTCTTTTTTATATGATTTTTTTTATTTGTTTTTATGGAAACCTAGACACTTTATTGAAGAAAAATAAAAGCAAAATGAACAAGCTCAATTCTTTTTCCTAAAATATGCTCTCTCTAGCTGGCTAATTTTGCAAAATACCGGGTATCAATCAAGATTGGAGTTCTAGTTTTCTTGTTGTCATATAATTATGTGTACAATCATGGGTATTCATTGTGGTGTGTCAACTGTCTATTAATCAAAAAAAAAAAAAAAAAAAAGAGATCTGCTAGCTGCATGGGCTTTGTAATAGTTATCTGAGGGTGTTTTTGGATAGCTAAAAGAAAATTGTCTTCTTTGTTGCTTGTATTCACAAGTATCCAAGTGGCCTCACATCGGGGGCTCCCTTACAATGGTAGCAAGGTTGATAAATTTATTCACTTTGAATGACCCCTCTTGCTGTACGCTGATGATCTGCAGGAAAAAAATGACTCTTTTTTTCTGCGCTGCAGTCATTTGTACACACAAAAAGACAAAAAAATTAAAAGCATTTCATTTTGTTATTTTTCTGCGCTGCGTTTCTTGGAAGGCAATTATCCTAACCGTGGGACTACAAACGCTGGTTGGCAAGTGTTTGGTTAAGGATCATTCTCAATTACGACGAGTACATGGTTTGTGCCTTTTTTTCTCTTTTCCCTAATCTGACTGATTGGCTAAAACACAAAATCACAAGCAGCAAAACATAGAATTTTAGATGGTTGCATGCGGACGAATACAGATGGTTTTGGAGTAAACCAGTTGGATAAAATTCTGCTGGCAGCTAGACATGCACAATTTACAGTTGGGAGAAGATAAACGAGAGGGATAATTGAGTTAAATTTGTTTAAGAGCCAAATCAAAGAGCTCGATCTTTGATTTGAGCTATTATCAACTATGAAGCACTATAAATGTTGGGTGGATGTCTGGTCAGGATATCATTTTTCAAGACCTTTTCAGTACCATACGATGCAGCAGAAAAAAATAAAATAAAAAACAATCAAAATACGTGGATCAGTCACAAAAGAGCTCGCCTTCACGGGGCATACAAATTTTACTATAAAAAAGAAATTTTACAAGAGGAGACCTCACCCTCAACCCTTGTACACCTAATTCTCTCACACAGAAAGTTCTCCCTTCTAAAACTCTCTTGGAAGACCTTCTGAACCCCTGAAGTACTTGACGTCCGCTGTCTAGAAGCCTCTCTAGAGCCTGCTCTTGCTTCTCTTCTCAGCATCACAACCCTCTCTCTCTTCTTCATGGGATTCCAATCTTCGGTTTCCGCACGACCACAGACGAGCACACGACCACTATTTCCCTCTGTGCCTCACGGGCCTTTTTAAAGGCTAAAAATCCAATTAGATTAGGTTTAAGACTTCTTAATTAATCCATATAATGACCTGGACCGTTGGATCGAGAACCAGATCAACTCACGCCCTCCGATCGTGCTCTGACCCACGGAATAGTGCCGTGGACAGTGAAAAATGTATGGAAAACACCCACGCGGTCCGTCATGGACCATCCGGTCCATGGTGGACCGGGGTACAGGGCCCAGACAAGGTGCCTGGGCCGGCCCGCACGCGCGGACCTGGGTCGTGCCTGTGCGTGGGCCCGTGCATGGGCTGGGCCGCGCGTCGGCCTGGACCGCACGCCCGCCTGGGCCGCGCGCCTGGGTCGCGCGTCCCATGCGTTGGCCCTGCTTGGGCCATGCTCCACTGCCTGCGGCCGCCCCGCTGCCGCTCCGTCGGCCCGCCGTCGGCCGCCGACCCACCGTCGGCCGCCGACCGTCCTCTGCCACCTCGACTTACGTGCAACTTCAAAAGCCTGTATCTTCTCCGGTCGAGCTCCATTTTGGGTGATCTTGGTCTCGTTGGACTCCGTTTTTCATCGCAAACCTCACTGTGGGCTCAATGTGGACTGAATCTCAAGGTATCAAATTCTAGCAATCTCTGCCTCGACTCGATATTCGGCCTCCTCCAAACTCCAAGAGCTTCTGGATCTCCTCGTCCCCATGCTCTGGGGCAATCACCTACTGATCATAGATGGGCAAACATGGGAGTCGAGCCAGGCCGCTCGATTTCATCTCCATCGTATGCTGTGCTCCTCCTGATCTGAGATCTGTTCGGAGAATCGTCCTGCGGTAATAGGAATCTCACCTTGCGACGTCGCCTCTCGTCCTCTCGGGTCTCTTGTCTCGTGCCCAATCTACCTCCACCTGGAGCTTCACCTCGCTCTAGACTCCACCTCGCACTGGGCTCCCCGTCAGATAATAATATCCTCTGCTCCCCTTCTTCCCCTCCAGCATAATCCTATCGCCGCATAGCACCCTCAGGATTCCTCCACCAGCTACCATCCTGTAGCCTCTCGAATCCAGTCTGCTAAATGAAATAAGATTTTGCCTGAAATCGGGAATGTACCGGACTTCCCCCAATCTCCTCACTGCACCGTCATGTGTCCTTCAGCTGACCATCCCGATGCGTTTGATCGCACAACTCGATCCATCCGGCAGATATACAGTGCCCTCACTGTTCTCTAGGGAGTCAAACTGCTCCTCTCTGCAACATACATGATAGGAGCATGCAGAATCTAATATCCACTGTTGGGAAGAAGTAGATACCTCGTCAGATATCTCCAGGATATCTCCATCTGAATCGCTGCCGGCCATCGCTACAGCAGCCACCGTCCGATTTTTGAGTTGAGGACAATTTCTGACTAGATGCCCCAACTCCTCACACCGGTAACACCTGATTTTGCTCAAGTCCCTCCTGGACTTGGACCGCCGTCGTCGCGATCTTCTGTCGCTCCGTCTACCACCTCCTACTCTTCCAGAAGCCACCAAAGCTGAGCTACCATCATCTGAGCTCAAAGCTGGATTCTCCCTCCTGAGAACCTCGTTCTGGAGTATCGTCGCGGTGACCTCATCCATCTTGATGGTACTCTTCCCCACTAGAAGAGTAGACATCAAGGACTCGTACGAAGGAGGAAGCGACGCCAGCAAAACCAGTGCCTTGGTCTTCTCCTCAACATTCTCACCAACGCTGAAGAGGTCGGTGGGATCTTCTAGAAGTGGCTTAGATGCTCCTGCACACTGTCCTTCAGCCATCCGCAGCTGGTAAAACTGCCTCCAGAGGAAAAGAGTGTTGGTGAGAAACTTCGCCATATACAACTCCTCGAGCGTCGACCACAGCACCATCGGAGAAGTCTCGCTCAACACATGGATCACCACCTCATCCGTCAGGTACATGCGGATGGTACTCACCACCTGCATCTGTAGCTATTTTCAATCCCGCACCTCCATGATGGTCGGCTTCTCATCGCACAAGAGAGCATCAATCAACTCCTATTAGATGAGCACGTCCTTCACCCTTGCCTGCCATAAGGAGAAATTGCTCTTACCATCAAATTTGTTGATCTCCATCTTGATTGATCCTGTTTTCTCCATCTTCAGTCTTGCTCACCACCGCTGCAATCTGCATCCTTGTACTGCCTCGCTCTGATATCACTTGTTGGGTGGATGTCTGGCTAGGACATCACCTCCCAGGACCTTTTCAGTACCACACAATGTAGCAGAAAAAAGAAGAAATAAAACAAAAAATAATCAAAATACGTGGATCAGCCACAAAAGGGCTCGCCTCCACGGGACATGCAAACTTCACTATGAAAAAAAATTTTATAAGAGAAGACCTCACCCTCAATCCTTGTACACCCAATTCTCTCTCACAAGAAGTTCTCCCTCCTGAAACTCTCTCTCTTGGAAGACCCTCTGAACCCCTGAAGTACTTGGCGTCCGCTGTCTAGAAGCCTCTCTAGAGCCTGCTCTTGCTTCTCTTCTCAGCGTCACAACCCTCTCTCTCTTCTTCACGGGATTCCAATCTTCGGTTTCTGCACGACCACAGGCGAGCACACGACCACTATTTCCCTCTGTACCTCACAGACCTTTTTAAAGGCTAAAAACCCAATTAGATTAGGATTAAGACTTCTTAATCAACCCATATAATGATCTGAACCATTGGATCAAGATCGGAAACTTCTTGGACCGTCCGATCACGCTCCGGTCTACGAAATAGTACCTTAGACCGCGAGAAATACGTGAGAAACGTCTATGCGGTCCACTATGGACCACCCGGTCCATGGTATACCGGGGCACAGAGCCCAGGCAAGGCACCTGGGCCTGGGCCGGCCCCCGCGCGTGGACCTGGGCCGCACCGGCACGAGGGCCCGCGCAAGGGCTAGGCCGCGTGCCCGCCTAGGCCACGCGCCCACCTGGGCCGTGCTCTTGGGTCACGCATCCCGTGCATTGGCCCCGCCTGGGCCGCTCTCCGCCACCTGTGGCCGTGCCGCCGCCGCTCCGCCGGCCCGCCGCCGGCCGCCGACCGTCCTCCACCACTTCGGCTTCGTGCAATCTTCAAAAGTCCGTATCTTCTCCATCCGAGCTTCATTTTGAGTGATCTTTGTCTCGTTGGACTTCGTTTTTCATCGTGAACCTCACTGTGGGCTCAACGTGGGCTGAATCTCGAGACGTCAAATCCTAATAATAGATATTCTATCTTATCAATAATATTACCATAGAAAGACAATTCCATCTGCTGGATTTTTATCAAGTATGTTTACGTTTCTGGATAATTTTTCTTATTGTTTTGTCTTATTCACTGATTCTTTCTTAATGATGAATTTCGTCAAATCTGTTCCTTTGCTGGCACAGAGTACCCTCTCCCTGACAAAATAAACATTCCAAATTCCTTTCAGAGTGAAAGCATATCCCTGTATTCCCGATTTCTGACAAAAGTTCAGACAGAGAAATCAAAAAATGTACCGTTGTGCATGCTGCAATACTAACAGAGGATGGATTTATGTCACTGGAACTCAGTTTATCTTGGTGGCCACCTATCAATTTGATGGATTTGCTGGTTATAGGAACTTCATATAACGATTATTGAGAGGACAAAAATGTAACGTTGTGCATGCTGCAATACTAACAGAGGATGGATGCATATCACTGGAACTCAGTTTATCTTGGTGACCGCCTATCAATTTGATGGATTTGCTGGTTATAAGAACTTCATATAACGATTATTGAGAGGGCATTTTTGAAATAGAAGTGGACAGATGAAATAGAAAAGGTATGTTCCAAAAGATTAAGTTTAGCATTTTTTTTAATATAATAATATCATTCTTTATTATTTCATGATATCCTGAGATATCATATGATACCATATCAATATTATCAGCCAAGATATTTAATCTTTCTTTTAATGTCTTAAATATTATATTGCAAAATGCCTAACCCGGAACTTAATCTATTTATTGCTATATCTAACCTAAATTTGGAGATCTCGAATCTTTCGGTTATTGTTGTCAAATAAAATTCTTTTTGGTCTAATAAGGTATCTTATCTTGTTATTACCATGTCTGCCTGGTATTCAGAGATATCATGAGAAGATTCTTTTATGGTGATTCCTATTCAAGGACTGCTCTTCCTCTCTATATAAAGCCAGGATGCACTGTCTTTTCTGATGAAAAGCCAAAGCCATGCTCTACCGTCAAAGGAGGACACGCACAACCTTCATCTCTCTAACAGATCTTGGAGTGGAAGATTTGCAGCAGCCTTGAGGACGAGAAGGGCCACTGACAAAGAAAACCAAGTAATGGATGGAGACAGAGCTGTTGTGACGACTTAACATATAATCTATTTGAGTTCTTGGTCTGGATGGTGACAACAAACTTCAGAGTGAGTGTCAGATTGGTTGTCTGATCGAATCTAGTGACGGAGAAGCTGTCGATCGATAACTTTGGGTATGGTGAAGTGTAGAATGCAACTGCTAGTAATGTGAAGAAGAAAGGTATCCAAGACATGCCTTTCTACTTTACTGCGTCCAAGTTTCATATCAACGGCTTCTCTGTCACTAGACTTGATTGGCCTGATGCTCTCTGTGAAGTTGTGTCACCATGCAAGCCAATAACCCTTGTAGATTAGAAGCAAGTGTTATGATAATGGTTCCTCCTCTATCTATTACTTCATCTTCAATGTCAGTAATGGCCTCTTGCTCAAGTCTGTCGGTGGTGGAGAAAAATTTTTTGCGGATGGAGCTGCTTGAAACTGACTAGTAGAAGAGCAAACATGAGGCAAGGTAATAATAGCAGACTCCGATCATATCTCCTTAAATTTAATCTATATAGATCCATGTCTTTGGCAAGCCCCCGAGGTCACATCCCTGGGCTCCCTGGGTTGGATTGTGGTGCATCTCCATGAACCTCGACTTGGAAAATTATATAATATGGATTCTGTCTCTCCATTTCGCTCAAAAAAACTATAGAACCATCTAATTTCATCAAGTAGTTACATGACATTTCATCTGTAGAAGTTTCAAATAAATAGATTCCATAATATGCCATATTATAGTGGTCAGAATCGTGCAATATTTCATCCATTGTGGTATGTATGATCTTGGATATCACAGTTGTCATATGTTGCATGCACAATCTTGGTTTATTAACTTAGAGCAATTTCCAAAAATTATAGGATCCAATTATCATATTCAAATTTAGTATGTGTATTAAATCATGAGTTTTTGCTATAATGTTATGCTGTATTAGGCTTCTAGTATCTTTGCTATAATCATGGGATTTTGTTGCTATATATTTGATCTTCGGAGTCAAGAGGCTCAACTTGTATGTAAAGCACATCAAGGCCATGAACATAAAAATGCAATTCAAATCTTATTTCGCATATAAATTTTTCATGGTGATAGAGTAAGATTTTTTCTTGATCAATCAACCATTCTTTCTTATTTTCCTATCATCTTCCGAGTGTTTGTTTTTCTGGTCCTATACTCTCCATCTAATAATCATGACCTCTTCTACAGTTATTTTTTATCTTAGTGTTGATGTAATGTTATTCTATCCTATTATTCGGATAGTTCAAGTATGATTCTAGTTACTCAAGTCCTCACTAGTGATAATTATCCTTGATGGAGACATACCATCAAGATTGCTCTCTTAGTTAGGAATAAATTTAGCTTTGTTTATAACTTGCTTAAGAAGCCTGATAATTGTTCGACAATACTTGATACATGGCAACGTCGCAATACTATGGTGCTTTTTCTAAATTTGGAATACAATCCACAAAGATAGTCTATTTTGAAACTGCTGAGGCATGGAAAAATCTAGAGTAGGGTAAGGCTACTCAAATATATCGTATCAATATGAGTAGATGTCTCAATGCATACTCAAGATTAATCTTCTTTTCTTTCTTATTTTATCACACTTAAAGCATAATGGGATGAAATCAACAATTTATCCATTTTTCATTCAACTTTATGGTGTAATGAAAGAGTTGAACTGAATCTTTCACGATGAAAAATTTTTCAATTCCTTATGGGTCTTAATGACTCATTTTCAACTATTTGGAGCTAGATAATTACCATAGACTCTCTACGGTAAGTAAGACTTTTTTTTGATTTTGCAAAAGAAAAAATAGAAGGCACTACAAATCAAATAGATACAAACTCTTGAAGGTGCAAACATGGTTGCTTTGTATTTTGATAGGCATGGTTGCGATCACTCCGATAACCAATGAGGAGGTCGTGGTGGTCAAGGATGATCATACTATAATTATTGTAGCAATCTTGGTCATACATATGACAGTTGTTATAAATTAAACAGCTACTTGAACCATCATAAAGAACCTAAAACTCTTACTCCTACTACAAGTTATGTTGCCAATGGTGAAAATTCTCTTAGCTCATCTATTGTGCCTAGCTTATATTAAAATAGTAATGCCCAATTGTTATCTATATTAAACACTGACAAAACCATCACTTCCATCAATATGATTAGATATGTCAACGAGGAAGTTAATTTTCTCCTCCTTCTATAGCTTATTGTATCCAATTAAGTATTTAGCACAACTATTTGGGTCGTCCATCCACTTCAACATTAAAGATTTTAGGGAAATATAATTTATGTTCCACTTCTATTTTTTTGAATAAAATAAATTCTTGTATTGTTTGTCTTTCAACTAAATAGACTAGAGTTTCTTTTCTTGCAAATACTCTTACTTTATTTTTTGAACTTATTCATATGGATATTGGGGGAGGTTAATTTATTCTATCTCATACTAATGCTTGTTATTTTTTAACAACCGTGGATGACTTTTCATGTTGCACATAGATTTTTCTCTTATGATTCAAATATAAAAAAAATTATTTGCTTAAGAAATTTATTGCACCTATAAACAATCAATTTTTTAATAAAATTAAAATGATTAGGAGTGATAATGGAATGAAATTCATGGATTATCAATTGCAGATATATCTTGATTCTCTAGAAATTATCCATTAAACATCTTGTATTAGCACACCATAGCAAAATGGTATAGTTGAGCGCAAACATAGGCACCTCCTCGAAGTAACCCGAGTACTATGTCTTCAAGTAAGCCTATCAATCCAATTTTGGATTTGCGTGTTTTAGCTGCTGCTAATCTTATTAGCTGACTTTTCTCCCCCATCTTAGATAGTAGATCTTCTAATAAAATATTGTTTGATTAAAAATGCTTTAATCACCATCTATGTGCCTTTGGATGTTTTTGTTTTGCTCCTGTTCAAGTCAAAAATAAATTTGGACCTCAATCATGAAAGTGTGTTTTTGCAGGATATCCCTATGACCAAAAGGGCTACTATGTCTATGACCTATTTGAGGAAAAAAAATATTCACTAGTAGGGATGTATTTCCCCTTCTTCCCAATCTCCAATTCTTCCTCACAATATTGATAATGGAGATGAACTCATTTTCTCTAATCCTTCAATTGATCATCCATTTTTAGCTACTCGACCTTCTTCCCATTCTAATCAGGATTCTTTTGAAACAACATCTCATGATCTAGCTCCAAAATGCTCCACAAGGACTTGATGCCCTTTTAATGACTTCATGATTTTCAATGCTCACAAATTTCATCCTTTTCTTGCTCACATCAAAACAGCTCATGTCAAAACAGCCCCACAATTGGACAAAATATCCACTCCAAAATAATCTTTCTTTTGATAAATTCTCCAGCTCTCACTATGCATTTGTAACTAATATTGCCTCTTCTCAAGAATCCAAGTTTTTTTTCTCAGCAATGAAACATGCTTATTGGTGTGATGGTATGGCCAATGAAATTAAGGCTTTAGAGCTCAATCACATTTGGACTGTGATGCCACTTCCACCATGCCATTGGATGCAAATGGTATAAAGTGAGGCTTATTGCTCAAGGTTACACTCAAGCTGAAGACCTAGATTATCATGAAATATTCACTCCTATTACCAAATTAGTTATTGTTTGTTGTCTTATTGCCATTGCAGTAGCCAAATATTGGCTTTTATATCAACTTAATGTCAATAATGCCTTTCTCTATGGCAATTTAAATAAGGGAATCAAGTTTTTTCTCGAAAGGGAGAAAAAGGAGAACAATTAGCCTATAGACTCAACAAATCTTTATATCGTATTAAACAAGCCTTCCATAATTGGTTTTTCAAATTCTTCACAACACTACTCCAGGTTGGTTTTGTGATAGCCTAGTCCAATTGGACCAACCCAAGTCACAAGTTGGCCCATGTCCCAGCCCACAAAAAAAAAGCCAAGTGGGAGTCTTCATCTCTATCAAGTCGACATGGAATCGAACTCCTAAGGCTACCAAACCTTAGGAAATCCTCCATAAATCCCATTCTTCTTCTCCCTTCAAGGCACTCCACTAAGCAAAGATCTTTTTTCTCGCTTGAATCCAAGACATATCGTTACCATGCCCACTTGAAATCAAGGTTGAAGACACCGTCAAAGCCCATGCTAAGCCCCAATCCCACCTCCTCTCTTAATTTCCCTTCTTCCCATAATCCTATGCACTGTCGTAGGCCGTTGGTTTTGTCAGAAATTCATTGAAAAGGGAGTTCAACTTCATCTCCTATTTTTGACCGTATTCTTTTTTTTTTCTTTTTTAGCCATCGATGTCACCGTCCCTTAAAGCCGAACCCCAGGCCAAGTACCCAGGCCTCCCCATAACTCAGTGAGCTCCTATTTTTGGATATTTTTTCATGGTTTTTTTGCAGTTAATCACTATTGCAGCCATCCACTATTGCCCACTGTCGGCCGTCTGTTGCTGCCACCTATTGTCGATCCTCCAACCATTAGCCACCACATCTGCTTCCTCCCCTGTTCGGCCAAAGAATGGAAGAAGAAAAAAAAAAGAAAAGAAAGAAGAAGAAAGAAAGAAAAAAACAAAGGAAGAAAAGAGAGAGAAGTTGTCTCTCTCCTCCCTCTCTCTGCCTCTAGACGATGACTGGACTCTAGTCCCTTATTTCTCTTTGAAAAAAAAGAAAAGAAAAGAAATAAGAAGAATAAAACTCATTCTCTCTCCATTTTTTTTCTCTTCATCCATTTTCTCTCTCTAAAAAGACATGCTCTCAAAATAGAGTCTCATCTTTCTGCTTTAAGGATCCAGTTGACCCTTGGTAAAAAGGCCCTGAATCATCCTAATGCCTACGTAGCCTATTGAACTGATTATCCTAGCCATATTGAATATCTTTAAAATTTATTATTGATGAATTCTGTTGATTGATCTTGATTTTGATTCAATCTATATTTAATAATTTTTTAATCGAGTCACTTAGATCTGATCTTGGTAGAAGGTCCTGAATTATCTCAGTGCTCGAACAGTCTATCGGAACGACCATCTGATTAACAATCTTCTTTCTTTATGATTTAATTCTATAGAATTTATCAAATAGAAATTGATCATATTTTTGATATTTTAAATAGGATAAATATATTTGTTTAGCAAAGTCTGAAGTTCTAGGGCGAACAAGGTAACTAGATCTTATGCCTCTTATTTATTTTCAAATTACTATGTCTTTTATGTAAATGATCTATTGCTGATGAAATCATATTTTTCATAAAATAAAGATCAGCATATAAGGTATAAAAAAATATGTTTTATTGTACAAGTGATTCAATGAATATGTTTTATAAAATAACATATTTATGAAATATGAATTTTACTATTTTTTCTATATATGTATATGCATGTTTTAAAAAAAATATAAAGATTTTAAAGATTCTCAAATAACTATAAATAAATTTTAAAATTAGAAAAGTCAACACTCAGAGCTAATATTTATAAGAACACAGTCCTGCCAGTGGATATAAAATTGATATATAAAATAAGAACTCTGTCAATTAAGAAGATAGACTCTGTCACAAGTATAAAGTGACCATAGTATGAATATATGTGAGCAATATTTTGAAATAACACATGAATACATACAAGGATGATGTATGAATCCTATTTAAAATGTTCATGATTTATGTATGCATGATTTGCTTGACAACTTGCTTTAATATATTATTCTATAAAATATTTTATTTTTGTAGTATCTATTTTTTTAATATTATATTATTATAAAAAATTATGCTTAATATGGTAAAGAAGTATAGATTTTACTTACTGAGTGTGAAGCCCATTATCTCCTTTTTTTTTTATAAAGAATAAGATTAGAAACGACAGATGACACAGGCTTAGGACATCTACACTAGCAAGCTTGGAAAGTTTTATAGCTGGATTTAGTTTATTGGATGACTATCGATTTATAGTTAACTATTTATGGATTCTGAGACATGGGTTCGGCATTTGATCTTGGATTTAAATATTTTGAACCAGTCTTGGTTTAATTAATAATTTGAATTAAGCATCTATATCACATTCTATTTTGATTACATCTTTTATTCTATTTAAGATAATGAATGTTAGCTTCATGTTATCATGGGTACCCTGTCGCATGACTGTATTATGTACTAAATTTAGGGCGTGATAGATTTACTCAATCAGTTGATAATTATTCTTTCTTTACCCTCAAATCCAAGGGCAACATCACTATTGTGCTTGTTTATGATAATTATAAACTCATTGCTGGCAGTGATCATTCTTCAGTCACTTTCACTAAACCCTTCCTCCAAGATCAATTTTGAATCAAAGATCTTGGCACACTTAAATACTTCTTTGGCATAAAAGTTGCACACTTCAATAAAGACAATTTTGCCTCTCAATAAAAATATACCTTAGATATTTTCGAAGATGTAGCTGCTTTAGGTGCTAAATCGCACATATCTTGATGGAGCAAAATTTAAAATTACCACAATTATGGAGCTTTGCATGATCCTGGACAATATACATATTTGATAGCTCATTTGATCTATCTCACGTCACCCATCCAAATATTACCTATGATGTCAATCCGTTTAGTCAATTTATACAGGTACCACACCAACCTCATATGAATGCTACTCTACAAGTCTCACAATATATAAAATCATACCTTGGCTTTAGTGTCCTCATGCCTACTTCAAACAACTTTTATCTTAGTCCCTATTGTAATACTGATTGAGCGAGTTATCCTACTAGTCGCTGCTCTGTCATAGTTATTACGGCTTTTTGATGACAGTCCTATCTCATAACACACAAAGAAATAGCATCTCTCACTTCACTGCTAAAGTTGAATATCGATCAATAGTCTCTATTACTTGTGAATTAATCTAGTTCAAAACTCTACTCTCTAACTTAGCTATTCATCACACTCAACTTATGTCTCGCTATTATGATATTCAAGTAGTACTTCATATTACCGCTAACCTTGTATTCCATAAGAGGACAAAACATATAAAAATAGATTGTCATATTATTCAGAAAAACTACAAGCAAGCACAATTTAGACTGATTTCCTTCGTATAACAACCAAAGTACTGACATTTTTACCAAAGCTTTGAGCTATGATTATTTTTTTATCTACCAGACAAGTTGGGTGTTGTGGATCTACACATCGACTTGAGGGAGAGTATTACAGTTGCCAGAATCATGTAAAACTTCATCTATTATAATATGTAGGATCTGTGATATCGTAGCTGCCGCATAATGCATGCACAATCTTGGTATTTCATCTCAGAGCAATCTCCAAAAATCATGGGATCCAGTTGTTATGTTCAAATTAGTATATGTACCAAATAATCGTTTTTGCTATTGTATTATATTATATTAGATTCTTAGTTTCTTTCCCATAGCTATAGATTTTGTTGGTATATTCTACCATATCTGGTCTCCGGAGTCAAGAGTTCAACTTGTATATAAAGCACATCACGAATATGAACATAAAGGCAATTCAAATCTCATTTGGAATACAAAATTTTCATTCCCAGAAAAAATAGAAAAAGGGCAGAGTAAAATAGAGGTCCAACCCTAAATTAATGCATAAAATAAAATTGGCAAATTTATGTATAGAAACAAGCCTGTGTGTAAGGGATTAAGTCTAGAATACTAATTGTGCATCAACTATCATGACATGGCACTCAAGCAAAGGAGTGGAAAATCAAGTTGCCTAAAGGCCTTGAGAACTTGTTAACTCTTATTCTCTTTTTTAGATAGCATGCATTGCGACCCATGATAGTCCACATCTGGATGCAAGGTCCTTCGGCCGAAATCCAGCATAATATTTAACTTGGGCTTAGACGTCGCCCTAATATTCTCTAAACTGCCCTCACCCCTTTCTTCTCCCCCTCTCTGGCCCTCCTCTTCTTCTACGTTTCTTATGGAGCCCACCACCACTACCCATCCACTATTTTGCTTTGCCCATCCAAGGTACACAAGAATTGAAAATGCGGTAGATTCTAAATTTATGGATGCATTTAGTTCGTATTCGGAATCAGAATCAAAATATTGAAATAAAAATCAAAATAATATTCCTTAACATATTTGGTTTGCAATTAGAATTAAAATTAAATAAAATTTATATTTTAGGGAAGAGTAGAGATTGGGTTTGGGGGACGGAGGTATTCTCATCTCTTTGGAATCGAAACAAGAATTCTCCAAAACCAAAAACTGAATGGAAGCCTTATCCAAAAAAAAAAAAAAATGAATGGAAATAATTCATTCCCATTTTATTCCAGTCCATTTCCCCCAACCAAATATGGTCTAAATAAATCACAACTAAAAAGAGTGGAAAAAGTTCTAATCACATGCGTAAACTCAAAATTTTAGCAGCATACCCCTAAATCCAATTGCAGAACTACATGCAATTTAATTATATGAAAAATGAAAAAGCTGAGACATCGAGCAAAACGCATCTTGACAAACGTTTAGACCCACAAGATAGCAACAAATCCAATGGCATCTAAAACCAGACGTATCTAAAGTTTCACTCAAATTACAAAATATCTCATAAAATGAAAACAAAAAAAAGAAGACCAACAATGCAATTGATCATACGCTATTTCAACCATAAATGAAGTGAGTAGGATGACACAGAACTTATCTTGAATTAACGAGCCTAAAACGTCCTGAGAGACCATCACAAGTAGTAAGATATGCAGTTGGTCACCATCAACTTCAATCCCACCTACAATAGAAACATTTTCCTATAAGACCAAACAAGCAATTCATGATCCTACTTAAGCATTTTCAATATGGTGGAGTAGACTTCTTAAGGTTCTTCTTCTTGATTCCTTTGGTGTTTTTAGGGGAATCAAAAGGACTGGTTCTCTGTCTCCTTGGAGACACATCTCTGTTCCAATTGGAACAAGGGCTGGCCTCTACAACCTTTATGCAAAAAAGTTCGAACAAGCTCCATATGATAATCCACTTTGAAACAACAAAAAATTGCACTCACCATTGATGGATCGAAATCAATAGGTGCTGAAACTTTTTGAAAGATTCGTTACATGTTGTGGAAATCAAAGTGTCACCATAGACCTAACATGAGAATTAAGAGTTTTCTTTGTCCAAACTCCACCACTCGAAACCTTTATCTATACTATATATTAAAATAAGAGTTTTGAAATAAGAAAATATTCTTTCTTCATGATTCCTTCTCTCAAATTTTTATGCTGAGAATACATTTTCTTTTTATCTCAAGTACATCGATGTCAACTCGATTTGGGAAGGATGGTTGGAGTTGGCGGCAAGGGACTCGGAGGAGAAGAAATGGAAGGCTTTCTTGGACCGATTCTATCGGATCCTCACCTATTCTTTACTCTTTATTATATCCACGCCTTATTCTTTAGGATGCTGACGTGGCAGAATCGAGACACTGATATATTCTTTATCACCTATGCTTTAAGATTTATAAAATGGTGACTGGAATGGAGTGCTTCCACCCTGATGTGGTGTGCAGCCAGAATACAAAACACCATTTCTTAACCCTTCAATTAATTCTCAAAAATGATCTGGAGAAATCAAGAAAAAAAAAAAAAAACCTTAAAATCTAGCAGCATCTTGATTAGATTCTTTTAGGACAAAAGGACAAACAGTTTAGCTTTGCATACAAACAAGATTAGATCGTCATATTTTAGACTTGGGCTTAAATGATAAAAATCGGAGAGGTGTTTCGGTGGGCTGTCAAATCACGTGAACTACGAAAAAGATGCCACCCCCACCCCCACCCCTTCGAGATGACATGAAATTCCCACCACCGAAGGTCGTAGAGTCTGTGGTCACAAGCCCTACAATTGTTCTTCTTGTGGTCTGGGAACAAACCAAGACCTCACATGTATACAAGGACTAGAATATGCTAAAAGAGTCCATATCAAAACAAGCTATACAAGTTCACATGCACCTCTCATCACAAGTCACCAAAGCATAGCCAGCAACAAACAAGAACCAGAGAAGAACAGGGCAACTACACCTCACTATGGTCGCTGCCCAAGGGGACCATGGGGTGGGGGAGCACCAGTCTGGGCTTCCATGGCCAGCTCAAACTGCCTCAATGAAAGGGAGGGTATAGAGAGGAAATCTGGAGCTTTATCCCAGCTCTTCATGCTGCTAACATTGTTGAATCCATCCCATCCAATATGGGCCACATGCTTCACATCCGTCGGGAATCCAATCTCCATCTCTATCTCCTCAGCATCCTCTTTGAAAATTACAAACAATTGAGATAAGTTCTTGAAGCTTTTGATCAGCTTTTGGAACCCTGCAGAGATGCTAGGCCTAGGAAGTGGGGGAAGCCCAAATGAGCCCTTCGTCTTCCCACTGGATTGGCTTTCACCTTCTCCACCTTCCAAAAGAACAAACAGATAAGGGGGCAGAACTGACAAATACCTCTACCAGATATCGTAACAAGAACAGAAGAAAGAAGAATTTTACATGGCTGCGGTGGAACTGGCTCTTGTTGTGCTTTCTTTGGTTGGTTTTCGCAAACTGCGACGCTCGACTGAGAAACGCAGCCCACGGAGAATGGAAGGATGACAAACCTCTCCATACGGCGGTCCCTCATCGCCTCATTAATGGAATAGAGGAGAAAAGGTACAGTGTGATGTAGGAGGGAAAGAGAGAGAAGGGTGCTTATGGAATGAAAGAAATGAAGTGCAAGTGCATTTGATATATCAGGTAGTGTTGGCTTTGTTAGCAAGACTGAATGATTTCACATATGAGGAATCCAAGTTTGGTGAGAGGAAGGCAGACAGAAGGGGGATATTATGGAGTGGTTTGGGTTGGTTGGTTTTGGTACCTACCTTTGGCCGATTGCAGGTCCAATTTGTAGGGCACTGAGCCCACCAAGTGCTTTTTGTTTGTTTTGAGAACCTTCTCCTGCTACACCTTATCATGTAGGGTCTTCTATTTTTTACCTCCCTTGAACACCAAGCCATCATATTATGATCTATCTCTGCTTTTCCCAGCTTACAACTACTCCTAAATTAGGAAGTTAAGATTAGTCTAAGAGTAAAGTACAAGCAATTTAAAATACTAATACTAGACAGGTCTCAACAAAGTATATTTAGATCAGTGTAAGGTTAGTCTAAGAGTAAAGGAACCTAAAGATTTGCCAATTTCATGGAGGGTTAAGTATTTCTTACTTGTTTGCCTAGTTAGTAGAAAGTCATACATATTTTGCAGTTTTCCTCTGCCTAGAGATGAAGTACATTTGGGGTCAGAAGAAAGCTCTTACACTTGTATTGGCTTGAGATAACACCATTAAGTCAAAAAGCTTTCAGAACAAGAATGGTTGGTTTCACTGGGAATGATCGGTGGGTGATGACACTTAACTGATCATGGCTGTCTCCCTAGAAAAAGTATTGACAGCATGAAGAAATGCCCCTCACAAGTCTAGTGAAGGCATCTGTTGCGGTCCTTTAAAGTACCGATTACCGAACACAACAGTTGCTCCCAAGATCTTAGCTTGCTTCCATGGACTGCAATTCTACCTTTACCACCACCTCATTACATTTGACAAATTACTCCCATGGTTGACACAAAGTGAAGCTTTTAAATTACGACTCTGAAGCCCTAAGCTAAAGCCACTACTCAAGCCTCATTGGAGCCTTTCCCTCCAAGGAAAAAGGGTGTTTGAACGATCTATTAAAGAGGCAGGAATTAGTAGAAGTGGAGGTTATATAAAGACTTCAAATCATCACAACTTACCACTTAATTGGGCCATAGTAAAAAAATGGCATATGACAATGTGCCTCTCAATTGATTGGGGTGTTACTTCTGTTATACTTCTGAATTCCGCCTAGTCCCACCTACTTTTTGAAGACTTCTTCCCTGTGAATACAATTTGTTCAAAAAATTTTGGCTTAAAGTACTATGTAAAAGGTAACTGTGATAACCATGTAGAAGAGGCAAGCAGGATATTGGAATGAGTAATGCAGTGAATTAGTATAAAGTGTTTCGGATATACGCATACCAGGTGAGATTTCCTTTTCTTCAAAGTGGGTCCAATGGACTTTACATGTGATTCAAGTTATTAGGCAAACTTTGATGGTGAAATATCACTCGAAATCCAAGAAAACATTTTGCAGAAAAAAATTTAAAAAAAAAAATTCGTCAGCCTACTAGACAGAACCAACAGCGACAGATGTCCAGAGCAATGCTGAAAAGTTACCAAAATTATTTGCACTACCAAAAGATAATTATAATTATTCTAAATAGTATCAGAAATAACTGCATAGAATTTTAGATTGAAACAGCCATTAACTGTGATTCAAGGTGCAAACACTGCATCACCCAAAAACATATAAAATGAAAATTTGAATTGCATCAAGCAAATAATTTAATATTCCATTAGGTGTTCCATCAAATTATGGTGGTTTTAAGAGCACATACCTTATATTTCAATTTAAAGAGGTCAATCCACTATAATATTATCATAATGGCAAGGTCAGCCAGGTATAACATACTTCAGCTTCATTCACCAGTGATCCCCACATGAGCATTTGCCATCCTTAAAATGATGAAACATGTGTATATCTCAAATAATAACCTTCCTACTGGTGGCTTGACTAATATATTTGATAGGCTCATGACAGTCTACACAGATGCACAGGATCATCATGACCCTTAGAGGTGATCCACCAGCAGTACCAAAGATCCCATATGCAATACTTCTCACCATGGTAATTAAAAGCTGATTCCTTCTGTTATTCTTCCACATCATGGAGAACCAAGTTTGTTCTACTTGAATACCCTAATTGCTTCAGTCTCACAGTTAAGCTCTCCCAATACGAATATATCTCATCCCTTTGGGGATGTGACCTATCCCCCACAACAAATGTGTGAAACTTGTTCTCTAGCTGAATTCCAAGATCAACCTGGTTGTTTCCTGGCCCCTTTCTCTCACATCAAGCTCATCAACTTGGAAGCCTGCCCCCATTTCCTTTTGGAGGCATGTATTTTGACAGTAAAATATCAGATCCAGCATCACATGGTTCATGTTGAACCAATGGTTCAGAAGCCCCTGTTGCAATTTCTCTGTTGTTGTGATTCTTGTGAAGACAAGCTGATAACAATGCTCTCCAACAAGAATATGATGGCTGATGTCATCTTCATGGTTAAAGTCCTGTGCCTTCTCAAGTAGACCTGGTTGACAAAGGAGATCAACCAAGCAAGTGTATCTCGATATCTGGAAATATGCCACCATCTTCTTGCATCGATCCGAAATACTCATAGCCTTCTTCAAACAAACCACCATGGACACATGCTGACGAAACACCCACAAAGGTTATCTCATTTTGAATTATCTTATGTTGCAGCATCCTTTCAAAAAGCTGAATGCCTCCTTCCCCTGCCCATGTAAAGACATAGGAGCCTATTATTGAAGTCCACAACACAACATGCCAGTGATAGCCTTCCTCCTCACATGCAAAGGTTAAAACTTTTGCAGGCATCCGCCAAGCTACCACATTTAGCATACATGCCAGTGCTAGCCGATGCCAGAAAGGCATCAAATCCATGGCCTAGCTTTTCAATGCAGGCGCGCAACTTCCTGCCTTGTTCTAAGATTCCAGCATCAAAACAAGCTGCAATGATGGTTGTGGGCTCTGTGAAACATCCTGTGGAAAGGAGCTCCAGACCTTCTTCACCGTTACCATTTTGCACATACGCAGCAATCATAGCACTCCATGAAACATTTTTGCTATTAGACCATCAATACACTGAGACAAAATATTAAAAATGATTGGTGAAGCTTCAGTTTGCCACACTTGCAAGACATGTCTATGAGTGAATTCCTAATAAATGATACGTGCTACTACCCAATTCTTAGGTTTTGAGCTTCCTTATTCCAGCAGAGCTAATGTACCAGCTACCACCAATGCCATGAAGAAGGTGAACAGATTAAACTTAAGCCCAATCTCCACCATGTTAAACAGAAGTTGCAGGGTAGTCATAACCAACCCATTTTGTGCTTGCCCATTAATGATTGTTTTCGAACTTGAGACATCACAAAGGGGTGACATCTTGAACATTTTCATCCAAGGTTCGCTGTACCGGTACCGAACAGCATGCCGATGCCGGACCGGTACCGTACCGACATACGGTACACCCAGGCGTACCGGTCCGATACCGGTACATAATTTTTTTTTTTATTTTTATTTTTTTTTTGAATTTTTGAAGTTAATAATTGATAAATATAACTTCAATATGGCATTATATTGCATATTATTGACATATTTGGGTTCAATTTGGAGTTAGATTGCGGTACAAAGACTCTTGATCCAAAATTTCAAACATATATTTATTTACATTATATTTCAACTATGTCATCTTAAAATTAAAGAAAAAATATATAAAATATGCATTAAAATATATCTAAATATTTAAGTACAAAGCGCAATAACTGATATACGAACCTTAAGATGTACTCTGCATTTAATTTCTTGTCGAGTGTCTGTGACGCTCGTAGATGTCTGGATCATCAACATAGTCTGAAGGGATATCAGTCCAACCCTCTAGCCAAGCTGCACCGTCCTCTCGAATATTCATCATCCCATAAGACATCCTCTCTGGATTGTAAGACATCTCAGACCTCTCGCTAAAATTCTGACTCTGAGAAGTATCCTCAAGATGATGGTACGGTTGTGAAGGAGCCCATCCAAATATACCAGTAGCCATGGGTGTTCTCTGAGAACTCTCAGAGAACACTGAATAAGCACCAGGCCCTCCCCCCATGTGAAGTGGGCCACGCTCATTTCTCTCCCCTCTCTCTCCCCCCAACCATGTGAAAAGGCCCCCACTTTCCCCCCTCCCACCTTTTCCTGGGTGGTACGGTTCGGTTCACCCCGAACTGGTCCAGAACCGAGCCGTACCGTCCAATTCCGAGCGGTATGGGCCCGAACCGCACCGAACCGCCCGGTTCGGTGCGGTTCGGGATTGTGTTCCGAAAAAAAGGCCCAAACCGGACCAGTAAGGGACCGGTCTGGCTCGGTACGCCCGTACCGGGCGGTTCGGCCTGGTACGGCGAACCATGTTTTCATCAATCCATTGATATCTCCATTCTGTAAATGAGCACAAATCACAATATTCCATGAAACAGTTTCCCTCTCATTCATCATACTGAAAACTCTCTCCAAACATTCCAAGGCACCACGTTCAGCATAGAAGTCAAGAATCAAATTCAGCAACACAACATCCAATTGAACCCCATTCCTTATAATACATCCATGGATTCTCAAACCATTTTGAGATCATTAAATCCCACGCAACCCTTCAAGACACCAGCCAGAGTAAAGCAGTTCGGCAAAATCCCATCAGTTAGCATGTGCATAAAAACTCTTAGCCCCATTTCACACTCTTCATTCCGAGAGAAACCCAAGACAAGAATAGTCCATGTGGACACATCTCTTTCGCAGATTTCCCCGAACAAGTTGTGTGCAAGATCGAAACAGCTGCACTTGACATAGAGAATGAGAAGACCAGCGCCCACCTGCCCATCTCGAGCCAAGCCCTGCCTTGATTACTCTGGAAATCTTTAAGCAAATTGATGAAAGCTCCCCAAGGGTTATTTATGGAGTGAGGTTAAAAATTTTGGTTGGAGAGTGATAAATTAGTGTTGAAAAAGAAGAGCAGAGATCGACGGAGGAAGGGCGCGGGAAATTTAAATCGTTGGTAGAATTAACGGTTGCGCTCTTCAACAGTGGCATCCGGAATTTCCCGGGCTAAATGATGGGCTACTATTATTGAAGGTTGTTACAAGTCTCCAAGAAAGAAGAATAATAATAAAATAAATGAAATGAAAAAACCACGCCACCAGCCTTGCATTAGGCTGCAGTGATCACCACTTAACCATACGTAACATCCTCCGCAATAAAAGAAAAATTTTTAGTTATATATAAAAAAAAATTACTAAAAAAAAAAAAAAAAAAAAAAAAAAAAAAAAAAAAAAAAGAGAGAGAAAAGCACTTATCTATGCAGAAATATCAGTGCAAGAGATGGAAAGAGCTTTTTTGTCCATCTGAAGCGCTGATCTAAGGCCAACGAAGAAAATTGAACCATAGACAATAGCTAGGATTTGCAATCGAAAAGAGGAGAAGAGAGAAAAGACGGATAAAATAGGACTGGCGGATTTCAGAGTGTTCGACCGACCTAACCGAAAATATCGAAAGTTCACGAGTATGTGAGTAATGGGTGAAATCTAGATCCGAACTCCGAATCCGTTAAGAAGCAAACAAGTGTACCCCAGGCCTAAGACGGTAGAAGCCCATATAGGCCCATTCACTATAATCTCAGCTTAACAGCTGAAGTATAAATAGCATGTAACAGAGACCTAATGAGTTTTTCAAATAAAAAAAAGAACGAATGCAAACTTCCATCTTAAATTTTCTCTTCAAATCCAACTCCCGGAACCCTCTTCCTCTCCTCTGAATTCTTCCCTTCCTTCTCTATTTCCCTCTCAGATCTACCTGAAATCTTTTTTCTTCACTCATTGTACCTGGATCTACTCAGATATGAGAACAATCAGCCAAAAAATCTTACCTCAGAGCTTGGGATATTATAAATTTGGTATCAAAGCAATGAAATCCTTGGATCTGAGGGCGCGGACACCACTCTCACATAGATCTATCAAATTTAGCCGATCAGCAATAGGTATTCAGTTGATCTCTAAATTTCACACACAGTAAATAGAAATAGCAATAGATTTGATCTGAATCAAGAGTTTGATCTTTGAACTTCACATAGTAGACAATAATAGCATTAGATCTGACATGTACCAAGATTTGAGAGTGATTACTATTTCAAAAAAAAAAGTTAGAAACAACAACCAGGCCTCAAGATCATCATCGGCCATCTTGGCTATAAATTTTTTGTAGTCAGGAGAGAAGTAGTATAAAAATTTACTCAAAGTAGCTTAAAAGAATTCAAAATAGGGGTGAAAAATAGAAACAGAAATAAATATCAAAATCAATTCTTCTGGGAAGAAGAAGGAATGGCTGAGCAAATTAGATTGAGAGAAATTAGTGAAAATCTCAAAATTTTAGAAAAAAAAATTGCAGGTACTTATCACTGAATGCCATAGTCAGATAGAAGGAAGAATTCAACAAGCTATTGAAGAATATAACACCAAAATCGAAGTTCTGACAAGGTAGTTAGATGAGATACAACTAGAAGAAAAGCAAAAATATGAAGCATTACAAATTGAAGCAGCAAAGAGGCATGAAATCATGATGCAGGAACAGAATCGTAGGCATGAGCAGTTGCTGAAGCTCATGTCATCCCAGCCATCAGTATCTCAATCCGTTACTCCAATCTCTGCATACAACACCCCCATAGTTATAAAAAGTGGACAGACAAATGTTCAAGATCAACCTGATGCAAGTTCCTCAGCATTAGCAGACGAAGATAAGGATAAGGGAATACTACCCACTCCGTACAAGCCAATGGACAGGATGGAGGACATTCCAGGGAAAACAAACTTTCATATACCTTATCTAAAGTTGAAATTCCCAACCTTCAGTGGAGAGGAACCTAGAGAATGGGACAGTAAATGAGAGCAATACTTCAAAATATATCAAATCCCTATTACTCCCTAAGTAGAAATAGCCACAATGCATCTCATAGAAAAGGCACACAGATGGAAGGAAGAATACCTGATAGATAAATCAAATCTGAATTGGAAGGAGCTAGTAGAAGCAGTGAACAGAAGGTTTGATAATAGCAGTATGAAGCAGCTAATTAGAGAATTTAACAAATTGGTACAAACAGGGACTGTGGAGGAGTATCAGGAGAAGTTTGAAGATCTGAGAGCTAGAATGCTGTATTACAATCCAGCACTTACCAAAAGGTATTTCATAGAAAGCTACATTAATAGATTAAAAGAAGAGCGGGTACCATTTATTGATTTATCTCATCCTACCACATTGAAAGAAGTATATGAACAAGTCAAATTATATGAACAAGCATTGGCAGTAATGTGGAGGAAGAGCAAAATAGTTAATAGAACAACCACCTCACAACCTGCTGGGTATCATGTTCTAAGAATTGCTGCACAAGGAGAAAACCACAAACCTCAAAGTATCAGAAATGTCAACTTACCTCAGGAAGTCAGCAAGCAACAATGGGAACAGAGAAGGGCTACCGACCTCTATTTTAAATGTGGAAAAAAATACCATGTAGGCCATTAGTGCTCATAGAAGTCAGCCCATTCCACCAATGCCACAGTAGAGGCAGATGAAGTATTTGATGAGCATCTTTTACATGAGGAAGAAGAAAAAGAGAAAACCATGTTGGAAGATGAAAAAGAAAATGAGTTGGAAATTATAGTTTATGCTTTAGTTGGACAGAATCAGTATGAAACCATCAAAATATTGGAAGAAGCAGGTAATAAGACGGTGATCATCTTGATTGACACTGGCAGCACTCACAGCTTCATAGATTTTCAGGTAACTAAAGAAGTGAAGGCTACTCTTACCCCTACAACCCTTCTTATAGTGACTGTGGCCAATGGACACAAGGTCCTAAGTAAATTAAAATGTGCCAATTTCTAGTGGACCATGCAAGGAGAACCATATCAGGCATATCTAAGGGTGATCAAGCTGGATGGATCTAGTATCATTTTGGGAATAGATTGGTTGAGAACCTATGGGAAGGTAACTTTTGATTATCAAAATAATTCTATTATATTTACCAAGGATGGAAAATAGATGACACTTAGAGGTATAATCGAAGGGTCAAAACTAAAATTTACTAAGATCAAACTTCAAATGATTACAGCTACACAATGGTATAAGACTGAACTGAAAAAAATTTATTGTGCTATTGGGCACATGATAAATATTGTGAAAGACAAAGGAGAAGCTGAGATATCTTATAAAGTGAAGGAGGTCCTAGAATAATACTCGGATATATTCTAAGAACCTAAAGGATCGCCCTCTAGTAGACCACAGGATTACAAAATATCTCTACTGCCAGGAACCAGCCTTGTTAACATTAGACCATACAGGCACACCTTTGAGCAAAAGGATAAAATAGAAAGGCAGATTCAAGAAATGCTTAAATTCACAATCATATAAACCAGTACCAGCCCTTATGCCTCACCTGTACTTTTAGTTAAGAAGAAGGACAACGATTGGAGATTCTATGTGGACTATAGGCAATTGAACAAGGCAACTGTGAAGGACAAGTATCCCATCCCACTGATTGATGATCTACTGGATGAGCTTGTAGGGTCTCAATATTATTCTAAAATAGACTTGAGGTCTGGATATCACCAGGTGAGGATGAGCCCTGAAGATGTGCACAAGACTGCATTTAAGACTCATATGGGATGTTATGAGTTCTTGGTCATGCCTTTGGGGCTAAGCAATGTACCTACAACATTCCAAACCATCATGAATGAGGTTTTTTCTTCCTACCTCGAAAAATTTGTATTAGTTTTCTTTGATGATATTCTTGCGTACAGTAAAATATTGGAGGAGCATACCTCAAGGAGGTCCTAAACCTATTGAGGAAGAACCAATTGTATGCCAAAAGGTCCAAGTGCTTCTTCGAACAGCAACAAATGGAGTACTTTAGGCACATCAATACAAGAGGAGTGGCCAATGATCTAGATAAGGTGGCAGCAATGAGAAGATGGCCTACACCAACTATACTCAAAGAATTGAAAGGATTTCTGGATCTCATAGGGTAGGTACTATAGGAGATTCATAAAAGGATATGAAACATCAGTAAATCTTTAACTGAACTTCTCAAAAAAGATAACTTTCATTGGAATGAGGAGGCTCAAGAAGCCTTTGAGAAATTGAAGGAGGTAATGATAACTGCCCCAGTCCTAGCAATGCCCAACTATACCTTACCATTCATACTAGAAGTGGATGCTAGTAGATATGGAATTAGTGCAATGCTCATTCAACAAAAAAGACCTGTAGCTTACCTTAGCAAAAGATTGAGTGAAAAGCACAAAGGGCTACCATATATGGAGAGGATTTTTAGCCATACTGATGGCAATCTCTAAATGGAAGCATTACATCAGCTCCAAATCTTTCATTATTAAAACTAATCACCAAGCCTAAAATATTTACTAGAGCAAAAGATTACTATAGCCATTCAGTAGAAAGAAATACTGAAGCTCCTAGGGTTGGATCATTACATACAGTACAAAAAAGAGAAAAAAAATCTGGCAACTGATGCCCTATCAAGATGGAGATTAGAAGAAGGATGCACAAAGGCTATAACTGCAGCAGTACCCACTTGGAGAGTGAGATTACAGATAGCTATAAAGGAAATCAGCAGATCCAACAGATCATAGTAGAGAAACTTATCCAACCTGATTACTCTTATCATCAAGGAGTGTTCAAATTCAAAGGAAGAATTTATGTGGGAAGCACAAGATGATTAAGACAGAAACTATTAGAAGTAATGCATGCATCATCTCTAAGGGGCCATTCTGGAATGAGTCATACCTACAGGAGAATTAAGCAGCTATTTTACTAGTCTGGAATGAAAAGAGAAGCAGAAGAGAAGATGAAAGAATGTGAAATCTATATCAAGAATAAAATTGATGGAACTCCTTATGCAGGTCTATTACAACCACTACAAATTCCAACTCAGGCTTGACAAAAAATCAGCATGAATTTCATAGAAGCACCGCCCAAATCATAAGATAAAGATACCCTGTTAGTGGTAGTAGACGGACTCACAAAGTATGCACATCATATTCCCCTAATACACCCCTATACAACACAGGAGGTAGTAAGATCATTTCTAGATAATGTGTACAAATTGCATGGAATGCCTCAGGGCATAATATCGGATAGGGACAAAGTATTCACCAGCCAAGTATGGTAGGATCTATTTAAATTAATCGGGGTCAAACTACAACTTAGCATAGCCTACCATCCCCAGACAGACGGACAAACAGAGAGGATGAACCGCTGCTTAGAAACTTACCTTTACTGCTTTTGTTTCCAGAGTCCGCACAAATGGCACAAGTGGATATCCCTGACTGAATGGTGGTATAACACTAACCACCATTCCTTCTTAGGGATGACACCCTATTAAGCCTTGTATGGGCAGCCTCCTCTAATGTATCTCATGGTCCAGTTGGGAATGGGAGTACTCACCATAGTGGAAGACTGGAACAGGGACAGAAGCAAGATGACACAGATATTGAAAGATAAACCGAAAGAGACTCAAAACCACATGAAACAAAATGCAAACAGAAAAAGAATAGACAAAGAGTATCAAGTTGGAGACATGGTATACCTTAAGCTTCAACCATACAGGCAAAGCACAGTAGCCATCCGTAAGAATCTTAAGCTTACCTCACAATACTACGGTCCATTCAAAATATTAGAAAGGATGGGACCGATGGCTTACAGGCTACAACTTTCCAAAAATCCTAAATACATTCAGTATTTCATGTATTCCTACTTAAACAAGGGATACAGAACCCACAACAGGCCTCTCTAACAGTTTTCCTCACAGGGGAAGACGGACAGCTACTGGAACAACCAAAAAAAATACTGGACCATAGAATGATCCGTCGAGAGAACGAGGCAGTTACCCAAATGTTAGTCCAATGGAGTAATTTAGGCAAAAGAGAAGCTATCTAGGAGGACTACTGGGTCCTCAAGAGTCAATACCCTCAGTTTGATCCTTAAGGACAAAGATCTTTTGGAGTAGGAGGGGATGTAATACCCTCTGCAATAAAAGAGAGACCTTTAATTGTATAAAGGAAAGAAATAGCTAAAAAAGGGAGGAAAAAGCATTTATCTATGAAGAAACATCAGTGCAAAGGATGGGAAGAGCTTCTTTGTCTATCTAGAGTACTGATTTGAGGCCAACGAAGGAGATTAAACTATAGACAGCGGCTAGGATTTGCAGTCGGAAAGAGGAAAAGAGAGGAAAGACAGACAAGATAGGACTGAAGGATTCCAGAGTGTTCGGCCGACCTAATCCAAAATATCTGGGATCCACGAGTGTGTGAGAAATGGGTAAAATCCAGATCCGAACTCCGAACCCGTTAAGAAGCAAGCAAGTGCAGCCCAGGCTCAAGACGGCAGAAGTCCATACATGCCCATTTACCGTAATCTCAGCTTAACAGCTGAAGTATAAATAGCATATAATACAGAGCTAATGATTTTTTCAAGTAAAAAAAAAAGAATGAATAAGAACTTTCATCCTAAATTTTCTCTTCGGATCTAACTCTCGGAACCCTCTTCCTCTCCTCTGAATTCTTCCCTTCCTTCTCTATTTCTCTCTCAGATCCACCTGAAATCCCTTTCCTTCACTCACTGTACCTAGATCTGCTCAGATCTGGGAACAATCAGTCAGAAAACCTTACCTCAGAGCTTAAGATATTACACCACATCAGAAATGAAGGGTTTCAAGGATCTGGTCAGAGGTCTGGATCAAATAAGGTTCAGTCATTGTTGTAACAATGTTGGGGGATTTTTGTTACATATGCAAGTATTTGACACGTGATGTATACAACCTATCTTGGAGGTGGAGCATTTGCTTGTAGGCATGAGTGACGCAATGTAGATCAAAATGGTGCTACGAGATTATTTAACGATCTGATTGAAGATTTTTTTTTTTTTCTCTTACTCTATAAATTAATAGATAGATTCTTGATCGGAACGAATATATTTTGCTCTTTCTATAATGGAATTCAAGGACAAAGAAGGTATACGCATAAGATAGGAGCATCTATAGGCGTGGAAAATAGACACCTTTCTTTGATTTGCTCCATTATTGCACGATTTTACTCTCCAAGTAAAATGCTTCAAGTTAGTCAAATGTGGCTGGACACAAAATCAATTGCATTATATAGTAAAAAGGATGAAATTTAGATTCAAGAAGTGACCAGTGTCTTATCGCTATTGGTGACCAATTTTTAACATTGGTATAGTTTATTTGAACAAAATAATATTTCTAAAATACAAACCCTCTGCCATTTGAAGAAAAATATTTTTTTTATTGGGCAAACAGTGGCTTGAGCAATTAGCACTACCATTTTTATTTTTTTAAAATTTTCAACAAACATTAATGACAATCATAACAATCACTATTTTATCTCCAAACAAATTTCATTAAAGATAAAATGGTAAATAACAATTAATCGAATTTTAATGGTAAATGACTGTTTCGGTGGAGGTTCTGAAGATGTCCGTGTCACTCGAGCCCGTGATCAAGTTGTATTTTGGCATACCATCGCCCAATATAAAATGATGATAATTTTCTTTAGCTTAATAATGATGTGATGACAAGTATCACAGAAAAGAACAAACCATCGGCACATTTTGTTAATAGAAGCGAAGCGTCGCGTGAACGCCGGCCCTACCCAAGTGGTAGGAGCCATGGAAGACGGTGGTGGAAGTTTGGATGCCATTATCGGGAGGGCAAGGAGAACTTATGTTTTCTTTTATTATTTTATATGATTTTCATATATTTTTTATTTTAAAAAATATTTTATGGATATTAGGCATAGGAGGCAAATTTTACCATATTCCTTGGTCGTGCCGGCAATCATTTATATCTAAGAAACGATACATATCACCATCAAGACAGCAGCTGCTGGATGCTTGCATGATCCGATCTCCATGAAGAATCGCTGCTTGTAGACGAGACACCATTCCCCCGGTCTCGTGATTAGATTCCTGGATTTAATCCCCAGTAGGCTGCATCCCGTAGCTGAGAGGTCTTCTGGTCCATGATGCTCATTTACTCGTTTCTTTTGGACTTCAGGTTAAAGCTGGAGGTAAGAACCTTTCTCGACTTTCCTCCGCAAAAGAAAAGGGAACCTGTCCTGACCAACTTAAAGGCATAAGAGTACCATATGCTTGATTCACCACGTCTAAACATGTTTGCCACAGTTAAAACATCTACGTAAAACGATAGGAAAGCCAAAAAAAACATAAAAAGAGAGGGGTAAATAATGTTCTACATCAAACAAGAAGTTGAATGCTCTTTTTCTGGTTATCACCATTCCATTCCATACAACTAACTCCTCTAATAAGCTTCAAAGCAACGTTATGAAAACCATTAACAAAAATTCTTTGTGCACCACAGGCGGTGTAAGTAATCTGACATGTAGTGCACTATTTTATCCGATTGATTTATATAGCCATCACTTTTCGATGTATATTTAATATCTGCAGTTCTATTTTTTCATTTGAAATTTTAAATGATAAAAATACTCTTCTTTTTTTAAAAAAATTATAACATCCTGTGGCATATTATAACATCCTGCATCAAATTATGACTTTCTATATGCATGATGTCATAATATGACCTAAAAAATTATGACATCCTGACATACTATAATATCCTACGTCAAATTATGACTTCCTACGTGCAGGATATCATAATATGGCTCAAGATGTTATAAAATAGAAGGGACATTTTTATCCAACCATTTTTCAACGCACATTTAATACTAGCAGTTTCATTTTTTCATTTGTAAATTTCAAATGACAAAAATATCCCTACTCTTTGAAAAAAATTATGACAGCATGTAGTATATTATGATATCCTATGTCAAATTATGACATTCTGCACATCAAATTATGACTTCCTATATATAGAATGTTATAATATAAATATAAGATGGTATAATTTTTTAAAAAAATAAGAATATTTTTGTCATTCAAAATTTCAAATGAAAAAATAAAATTACAGACATTAAATATGTATTGAAAAATGATGGCTATGTGGACCTACGAAATAAGATGATATGCTCCATGATAGATTTTATACACCACTCGTGAAGCACAAAGAATTTCTCAAACCATTAAAATGGGTGGTGTACAAAAAATTTCTCAAACCATTAAAATTGGAAACACTGATCCCATTGCCCACTGTATCATTGAAACACAAAGCAGATCAAAACAATTTTGAATAGCATCAGCAAGAAATTTTGTACACCGTGAGCGATGTAAAAATTCGACATGAAACACATCACTTTACATGATTGATCCACATAAACAACATTTTTTAATGCACATTTAATACCTGCAGTTCTGCTTTTTCATTTAAAAATTTTGAATGATTAAAATATCACTGATTTTTGAAAAAAATATAATATTTTATGTCCATATTATGAAATCCCGAAAGTCATAATTTTAATACTGAATATCATAATATGCCACAGAACATCATAATTTTTTTCAAAAAATAAAAATATTTTCGTCACATAAATTTTTAAACGAAAAAATAAAACTGTAAACATTAAATACGCGTTAAAAAATGATTGGATAAAAATATCCCTCCTATATTATGACATTCCATACGATATTATGACATTCTGAACCATATTATAATATTCTGCATGCAAAAAATCATAATTTGATGCAGATATCATAATATACCACAAGATGTTATAATTTCTTAGACCATATGATGACATCCTATATGCAAAAAATCATAATATACCACAGAATATTATTTTATTTTAAAAAATAAGATATTTTCGTCATACAAAATTTTTAAACGAATAAAATAAAACTACAAACATTAAATGCGTATTAAAAAAGATGACTACGTGGATCAATCACATAAACGTGCATCTATTTATACACTGCTCACGGTGCATAAAGAATTTCCCTTGCATCAGCACAAGCAGACCTGTTCATGGGCCCGAAAAACTAAGCTTGGGTTGGATATTGCCCAAAAATCAATACATTTTAGACCCGGGATTGGCCTGGCCCAACCTTTGGGCCTACCTTCGCGGATCACGCTAAGACTGTGGGAGAATTTTTCAAAAATATTAAAAAATACTTAAAATATTTTTTATAAATACTAATAAATATGAATTATTAAATATTATCAACAATCTATCATCCTATCAAGTTTATATATCAACAACAATTGTTAATCAAATTTACAAATACGTCAAACGTAAACAAATAAAACCAGCAAAATATTTAAAAAGGAAAAAAATCTCAGGCCCAGCTTTCTCCCCCAAGACAAGGCCGACCCATTTATTTGATGACCTTATTTTCCAAGCCCACGAGCAGGTCTAATTACGAGCACAACCAATGTTAATCAAAACCAAATCCAAAAACCCAGTTGAATTTCAAATAAATACAGACAACCAACCATATTATCTTTTACCTGTTATAATCCTCTCTTAAATGAACTGAAGGAATAAAAAAAAATCAAATAGAAAATTGGATTTAGCTGCTACTTTGAGAAATTTTTTTGAGAATATATTTAGCTATTATACATCATACAGCACAAACAATTGACTGAAGAAGCCGAACTGGCCTGATTTGCTTATCTTAAGAATGGACGACCACTAAACAACAACAAAAATCGAGATGAGTTGGAACGAGCAGCTCCAAATGCATTAGAATAAAATCTACAATCACAATGGCGGATAGAAGTATGATGACAAGGAAAACCCAAGGAAAAGAAAGCCACCAATAGTTGCAACCGTGCCTTGTGAGATCTTAGATGCCAGCATGCTCCCTCCAACTACTGCAAGCGATGTACATAAAGCGTGTCCTATTGTTGCTCCCACGGCAACACCAATTGCATTCTTGTGGGTTGCCAGCTGCATGAATCCAAATATAAGTATCTACCACTTCGAACAAAAATTTTGAATTCTTTTTTAACTGCTGAATAATTGAAATCATAGTATCCTGTCAACACTTGTAAACTTAGCTGTAATCAACAGGAACAATGGGAGAGAAGAATTCTACAAAAGTTAATAGACTTGAATTCGCATGAAGGAACAGGAATCGGCATCTATGACATGCCATAGAGGAGCTCTACTGGACCACAACGATAAGCCAAACAGATAAGGTCGCCCCAAGCATCTGTTCCTTTATTGTCAAACAAAATTTACTCACATGACAAACTATTGATTTTTCAGACAAGAGGAAGTTACAAAGACTTGGACACAGGATATAAAATCTTTCAGAAATGTTTTTGTGACACCTAAACTTATCTGACCATGCGGGAGACTATTCCAAGAACAATATCAGTCCTTCCCATCAAAATGGAGAACTCTGGTCATAACAAATTCTGGTTATGAGGACACAACGTTTCCTACCTTAAAATTTTTTCCTAGAAAAGCAGTAAATGAAATTCAGTTTCCCCTCAATACTGATGGAAACCTCTTGAAATAGATGATTAAAAACAGTGGAATTGTATATTGTGTCAATTTTCCACGTGCTTCTGACATAAATTTCCATAATTTCCGTTGATTTTAAGAATTTACCAATTCTTACACTCACACTACAGCAAGCACCCATCCCATGCACCCACTGTTTCTTACTAGCTAAGAATGAGGTTTGCAATTTGGAGGCATTCCCATAAAACAGGTTCCTTCATCATTTCTTGGAAGTCCAAGCCTCAGTTGCTAGAATTGGGAGTGGCTGGTGGTGCAGGAAAGCAGATATTTTAGAATCACTTTTAGCAAGGTAATGCCTGGGAAGTGGGTGCAAATTCAAGATTGCAGGAAGAGCCCGAAGCAGTAGTACTACTCTGGGTAAAATATTTTCAGAACTAAGGAGCACGTGCAGCTCTACATTGCAGCAACATGACCTAATTGTTAAATCTTAGTTGGGCAAAGCTCTAAAGCAATTACAGACACGGTATTGTAAACCCATTAGCACATGAAAAAGGTCTAGTTTCATTTTTTGGGTTCCACAATGTATATTGAAATGCAAATCTTGGAAAGAGTAATAATTTTTGTTTTTAAACTCCTCATTCCACCAAGGATCCAGACGCTCATGACACAACATAGTCTACATTCTACAGTAAAGTGGATGGTTTCAACTGGTTTTGGGTAGTTTCGGTACATTTCCAATGAATTCTAGTTTCAAATAAGGCTGAACAAGCTCATTTAGAACACAATCATCTCAAGCAAAAAATGCAGTTTGTCTGAATAGACCCTTTTTGGGTAGGAGAATCAGACCTAATTGAGTGCTATTATTTTGACTCATTGTTTGGGTCTGGATTACCAGACACCCAAGTGTTTCTTTTTGGACAAAATTACAGCCATGCTTTGAAGCCTATCATTCTCAAAGGATGATGTTTCGCGAAGCAGGGTAGCCTGCTCGGCTTTAGTATAAAAGGATCATATACTGCACATTCCAGCAATGTTAGAATATAAAAAAGTGCCCAATTGTGGAGCATGAATTGGAATGCCATATTCAAAAATCATAATAATAAATAAATGGAATGAGCATGTTTTTATCATTTCACTCTATTATGTTATATGTGAACAAAAATTCATTCAACTAAAGACCTTCATATGCACCAATGACATAATTAACCAACTTTTTCCTACAAGCAAATTTGCACAACAGAGTAATACTTAACAAAAAAAAAAAAAAAGGAAATCCAAATCTTCATAAATGACAAATTAAGAGATATAATATTCAACTTATAGTGGCACAGATTAATATAAAATTCAATTTAGCTTGAAGTACAAAATTTCTTATTTCTCAGAAAAGCTCTCATGTGTGAAAAAGGAAAAAAAAAACAAAGGTTAGGTCTGTCCCCAGTTTACCCTCCTAAGACCCCAGATTGTTGGGACCATAACTGCAGTAATGTCCATTCTCTTTAGAAGTACCAAATTTCTTATTTCTTAGAAAAGATCTCATGTACAACAATCCCTAAACAATGCAGAAACAATATACACAATAAGGACACCAATGGATCAGCTGACCTACATCATTAACGATAACCTAGTTATCACAACGTAGTCTAATATTAAAATTTTTGTTGGTATGATAATCCAAGAGAAAAACCAATCTTGAAGAATGATAAAAACTTACTGCAATAGTCGCTATCTGGCTACGGTCGCCCCACTCAGCTAAGAAGGTCAAAATAAATGACTGCACATGAAAGATAAGATAGTTACATCAAAAACATTGTAGAAAAATGTTGTCATCTATAAACTTGATTAGTGAGGTGTAATACAAAAGAATCATCAACAAAGTTAGACTTGCTAATGTTAATAAAACCGAGATGACTATTTACAAGAGCGATCAGGAAAATTGCAAATATTATAGCTGAAAATATCTAGAACAAACATCTTTTTAGTGGTCAAACAGAGAATAAAACAAACATAAGACAAGACTAAACATCTATTTTATCCCTCAAGAACATCAAGAAAATACCTCCAAGAAAATAGGTGTACAGAATCTTGAAAAGAATCGGCGAAATGTTGTTTTCCCTTGTCCTCCCTCAAGCTTTTCTTCAACCTGCATAAAAATTTGGTGATAGAAATTCATGTATCTGGAAAGGTTTCATGAATTATTCAATAATTGCAATCATCAAGTTTATTTATTACTTGAATATTTCCATAAATTAATAAAAACAGAAGATAGAATCTATATAAACTTCTAGAACATCAGTAAACAATTTCAAAGCATTAGACCCATAAGCAAAAAAAAGATTGCAGTTATTGTATGAATCAACATTTAAGTTCTTTCACCAAAATAATGTTTCTTTATCTTTGCTCCTGTTGAACCTCAAATAAGTTTGTCACATATTTTATTCACAAAGCAACTTCATGAAACAATGTACAATCGGATAAGTACCTGAGATATTCTTTTATTTAAATCATAAGCATTTGGATTCCTTAATTTTTCAAAATACATGACAGGCCATCTAGATTAAGTGTCCACTCCACTAGTTTATGTTTTATGACATCAACATATGGAAACCAGAAAACAAATGTAGCACAGGTTTCTTATATGTGCATCAGGTGGATAAAATGGGCAGTAATGATATAGACAGGGTGCTAAAACATATTTTGGAGCATATGGATCACGAACTCATGCTGTTGACCATCACCTAGAATTCTTAAAACATGTAAAGGACCAAAGTTGTAAGTTAAATTGTTTCATCTTGACATCATAAATTCTTTATTTTTGTGACCGCTAGATGCATAGGTAAAAACCTTCAAAATGTTTAATTTAGTCTAGGCATATAGGTGATGATGGTGGTATAAATTATCAATACAATTTGCTCATCATGTTTCCTGTATAAGATTAGGCTTCAAGTCTTACAAAGTAGATTGTGAATATGTCCATTTATAATGGTAAATCTGAAGGCAGCTGTATAGATAAATAGGCAGACAAAACTTGTCCATTTTGTAACTACATAAACATATATTATGCGTATGTCCACTACAGTGATCAAACAAGAATTTATGATTGATAGATCACTACAAGTTGATGCGGAAAAAATTTCTGATTCATGAAACATAAGATAAATAGCTGAAGGGTGGCAAGAGATCATGTGTTAAGAAAAATACCTCGAAATTCGATCCACAATAAGCCTAGAACGAGGTCCAGGATGACGAACGGAATCCAACGAGCCCTAGAACAGCCCAAACAAAATCCAGACGAAGGAGATACGTGCAAAGATAGGCCAGCAGGGGGCCAGGCCCACGAGCGCAGCCCGCCCGCAGGGCGTGACCCGGCGCGCAGGCTCGCCCGCAGTGTGCGGCCCGACCAAGCCGGCCTAGGCCCAAGCGGCAGCATGCGGGCATGCAGCCCAAGCCAAGGCGACGCACGCGCACAGCCCAGGCGCACAGTCCACCGGGTGCTCACGCGGTCCACGCACGCGCAGGCGAACGCACAGCAAGAGGGGATGATGTGGCGCATGTTGGGAGGTCCGGTGCACAGTCGGTTCACAGAGGCGCTATTCAGCCGCAGTCTACGCACGATCCACAGACCTGTTTTGCACGATCCGATGGCTCTTGAGTGAGCCGATCGTGATCGAACGGCCCAGATTATTTTCGAATTTGATCAAGAGATGGGAAGCATTGTAGTGCGCGATCAGACAGCCACAATGAGCCGATCACGATCGAATGGTCTGGATGAAATCTGGAGTTTGATTTGGACTCGGTCTCCTAGTGAAACACTATTTTAGGATTTTTGGAGGCTATATAACTCCGATTGACGAATCGTTTGTTGCGTCGAATAGCTGATGACGTTCTGATCGGTGCAGAGAAACTTCTTGAGAATTTCAGAGAGCTTTTATAAGGATTTTGAAGCTTCTTGTTGAGAGACTCTTGTATAAAGATTGAATGGTGAGTTTCTCTTGTATTCTTTGATTTTTTTCTCTTATAGTAAAACTTGCACGCCCTATGGAGGTAAGCTTGAGGCCGATCCACATATTTTTATTATATTTATTTGTTGTTCTTTCTTCTTTTTCTCGTGTGGTATCAACATCCGCTTCCTGAACATTGTTGTAATCTTGGGCAGATGATCTGGGTTCCACAAATTGAAGGATCTACCCCAACAAACGGTATCAGAGCCTAATTACCATGACAAGTGATATCAGGCGGTCCAGACAGAGATGGTGTTGATCGAGATAGAAGATGAAGAAGACAAGCACAATCAAGATGGAGATCAACCAGTTTGACAGGAAGAGCAATTTCTCCTTATGGCAAACGAGAGTGAAGAATGTGCTCATCCAACATAGATTGATCGACGTTCTCCTGAATGAGAAGAAACCAGCCACCACAGAGGAGATGACCTGAGAGTGGCTACAGATGCAGACGGTGAGTACCATCCGCATGTACCTGATGGATGAAGTGGTGATCCATGTACTTGACGAGACTTCTCCGATGGTGCTATGGTCGAAGCTCAAAGAGTTGTACATGGCAAAGTCCCTCACCAACACTCTTTCTTTGAAAATAGTTCTACCAACTGCGGATGGACAAGGGACAGAGCATGCAGGAACATCTCCGCCACTTCCAAAAGATTCTCACCAATCTTCTCAGTGTAGGTGAGAAGATTGAGGAGAAGACTAAGATGTTGATCTTGCTAGCGTCGGTTCTCCCTTCGTATAAATCCTTGATGACTATTCTTCTAGTGAGGAATAGCACCATCAAAATGAACGAGGTCATCACGGTGATTCTCCAAAACAAAATTCTCAAACGAAAAAACAAACTTTGAGCTCAGATGGCGGCAGCTCAGCTTTGATGGTTTCTGGAGGAGCAGGTGGCACTAGACGGAACGGCAGAGGATCGTGAGGAGGACGGTCCAGATCCAAGATGAGGGATCCTAGCAAGATCAGGTGCTACCATGTGGTGAGTTGGATATCGTGTCAGAGATTGCCCACAACTCAGAAATCGAACAGGACTACTGCAGCGACGGCCAATAATGAGTCAGAAGATGATGTTCTGTTGATATCTGATGAGATATCTACTTCTTTCCATCAGTAGATTTTAGATTCTGCATGCACCTATCATGTATATTGTAGAGAGAAGCTGTTTGACTCTCTGAAGAGTAGTAAAGGTATTGTTCATCTGCTAGATGGATCGAGGTATGTGATTAGGGAATCGGGACGGTCAGTTGGAGGACACATGGTGCAGTAAGAAATTGGACAAGATCCGATACATATTCAATTTTAGACGAAATCTTATCTCACTAAACAAACTGAATTCAAACGACTACAGATGATAGTTGGTGATGGAATCCTAAAGATCATGCACAGCGATAGGATGATATTGAAGGGAAAGAAGATCAGAGGAAGATATTATTACCTGATGGAGAGCTCAATGCGAGGTGAAGCTTCAGGAGCCAGGGGGAGCCCAGTGCGAGATGGAGCTCCAGGTGGAGGTGGATCGGACACGAAATGGAAGACTAGGAAGGACGAGAACGACATCGCAAAGTAAAGTTCCTATTACCGTAGGAGACTTCCCCGAGCAGGTCTTTGATCAGAGTGAACACAGCCAACAATGGAAGTGAGATCGAACAATCTGGCTCAACTCCCACATTTGCCCATCCATGAGACAACAGGTGTGCTCCAAGACATGGGGACGAGACGGATCACAAGTTCTCAAAGACAGATGAAGGCCGAACATCAAGTCGAGATAGAGATTGTTGAGAAAAATACCTCTAGATTCAGTCCATAATAAGCCTATAATGAAATTCAAGACGACGAACGGAATCCAACGAACCCAAAAACAGCCCAAACAAAATCCAGACGGAGGAGATACGTGCGACGATGCAGGCTAGCAAGGGGCCCAGGCCTGCGGGCGCGGCCCAGTGCGCAGGCCCACCCACAGCACGCAGCCCGGCTAAGCACAGCCCAGCATGCGAGCGTGCGGCCCAGGCCCAAGCGGTGGTGCACGGCCTAGGCCCAGGCGACGCACGGGCGTGGCCCAAGCACACGCGGTCCATCGGGTGCTTGCACGGTCCACATGCACGTGGGCGAATGCGCAGCGAGAAGGGATAATGTGGTACATGTTGGCAAGTCTGATGCACAGCCAGTTCACAGAGGCGCTGTTCAGCCACGATCTACGCATGGTCTACAAACCTATTTTGCACGATCCGATGACTCTGGAGTGAGCCGATCGCAATCGGACTGTCCAAATCGTTCCCAAGTTTGATCAAGAGATGGGAAGCATTGTAGCACGTGATCGGACGGCTATTATTTGAGCCGATCATGATCGAACGATCTAGATGGAATCTGAGGTTTGATTTGAACTCAATCTCCTAGTGAAATACTATTTTAAGATTTTTGGAGGCTATATAACTCCAATTGACGAACCGTTTGTTGCATTGGATAGCTGGTGACGTCCTGATCGTGCAGAGAGGCTTTTTGAGAGATTTCAGAAAGCTTTTGAAAGGATTTTAGGGCTTCTTATTAAGAAACTCTTGTACAAAGATTAAGTGGTGAGTTTCTCCTATATTCTTTGATTTTGTTTCTCTCATAGTGAAGCTTGCATGTCTCGTGGAGGTAGATTTGAGGCCAATCCATGTATTTTTATTGTATTTGCTTGTTGTTCTTTTTTCTTCTTTTTCTCGTGTGGTATCAACATCCGCTTTCCGGACATTGTTGTGATCTTAGACGGGTGATCCGTGTTCCACAAATTGAGGGATCTACCCCAACATCATGTTGGATTGGATAAGCGGCAGGTCAAATACAAGTCGGGCTGGATACCTATCAACCTGAACCCAACATGTTTATTAAATGGGCAAATCCTGACTTTTTTTATTCAACAGGTAACCCAACCAGACTTGCTCAATAAACAACATGGATCAGGTTAAATGGGTTTTAAATAGTTAAAATAGGTTAACAAGTCTTAAACAAATCAGAATTCTAAACCTGAAACCAAACTCATTTAATAAGAGTTGAGTCAGGTTCGCCTGTTTTACAATATAAACTCCTTTTTGCCAAACCTAAACCCTTATATCTCGAACCACTTGCAGGTCGAGTTGGCAAGTCAGGTCATAAATTGCCACCCCCATTAGCTGCAGCTGTTCATGAACATGCAACTAGCATGCTTGAGATAAGAATTAGAAAAACAAAAATTCTTGATAGTAGTGTAATGACAGCGACAAACATTGTCACTCAATTCTGACAAGCTGTGGTATTGTTTGCCCTGCTAAGGCATGATGACATTTAACATGCGATCATACAACAGCATGTCCGTAAACCAAACACCTTTCAGATCCTCTATTCTCATTTGTAGATCTTTACTTGCACTCAAAGATGAGTTCCCTAAAAAGACTAAGCTAAAGCAATAGGACAAGAAGCCAAAAAGAAGGAACAAGAAAAGAGTCAGATCTTCTGTAATTGGTTATTGGAGACAATGTATTCAAACTTCAAACTGAGTTATAATGTGAAAAGGGCAAAGCAACACAAAAGAAGCATAAATAAGGAACAAATGAGCAACCAATTGTTTTTGTTCGAATGGTCAAGAATCTTTTGTCAGACTAAAACATGAACTAAATGAAGAACAAATGAAACAGCTAAAGAAACTGCCCAGAAAAAGCATAAAAGAAGAACTTTTCTTCTTTATTTATCAAAAGAAGTTACTAAAGGTGATTTTTCTTTAACCCCCAAAAATATTTTTTTTGTTAGATACATGGCTTCCTTTTATTAGGTTCAAATATTAATTTCTATTGGAATCTATTTCCTGCCGACAGTGGAAGTGGAAGAAGTATGAAATCCATTACAGGATTCGCTATCAGACATCTTAATTTGGAATCAACCTTGTTCACTATGATTATGGAGCAGCTAAGGTCAACCAAAAGGGCTACTGTGGATCTTAATATTTTGAGTTTAAACATGTGGAGTCAGATTTTGTAAGGTTATTTTCAGATTGGCTTTTCACATATTGTAAGGCTTCTATTCAGATGCAACGGACACTAAATGAACTAAGAGTTGGCGTGCCCAATAGAAAAAAGCTTACCTTCCTTTTACACATCCTAATCAGACTCAAAGTGAAAAGTTATTAAGTTGTTCGTCAAAACAAAAGTATGGGAATTAGTTGCTGTTTGTTTTCCCAACTTAGGAGCCCTATAAGAATAGAAAAGGTGGCCAGCAGGAGGGAATCAGTGAGTGATTTTTCTGAGAATTATTTCCTATTTGGAGAGTCCTAGTTAGGGTGCAGAAGAAGACTAGTTATTCTATGATAAGGCCTTTGTGGCGGGATGATGGTGGTAAATGTTGGTCTTGCTCTTGTATGTGAGTTATTATGAGTGAAAGGCCTAAGGCCCTTTTTCCCCTGCATCTCTTCTATCTTTATTCCTCTACTCTCTTTATTCTCTTTTATCTTCTCTCTGCATCTTCTTCTCTTATTCCCCCAATAATTAGTTTTTCTTTGATCCTCTTTCTATCTTCACTCCTCTCCAAATTCACATCAAGCTGCAACGCAAGGTCTGGAATATCAAGCAGAGTATTTCTATTTTGACAAGCCTAAACCAGATCTGGAAGAATGGTTTTTTTTTGCTTGTATACCCTTATAAATACCAAAAACTACATACAATTTTACTAGTATACCCTTATAAATTATTTCTTGTTGCACATCTTCCCTTATGGAGTTAAAGGTATACATGTTAAAAAAAAAAAATTATAAGGGTATACATATACAAAGAAATAATTTATAAGGGCATGCATTCAAATAGTAGGTTTGCATGGTATACATGCAAGTTTGGACATTTACAACGGTGTACATGCAAAAAGTAATAATTATAAGGGTATGCATCCAAATAGTAAATTTGTGAGGGTATGATTGTTCCCATCTATATGCATGTAATGTCAGATATCTATAAACATATATATGCAAAGAATCCTTTTATTTATTATGTGATTGGTGTATGATTGTTCCCATCTAACCCATTTTCCATGTCAAATTATATTTGTCCATTTACTTATAAGATGTAATATGCCATTTAGAGAACCATAATATGTCAGCGTGCCTCATGGAATAAACTATGCATATAAAAATCATGAAGAACCCATACTATCAGGAAATATGCATGTTTTTAGTAACAATCCAGTACAAAATATGTTTCCAAGTATTATGGAAAAACTTTAAAAAGAAAACACTATAAAGCATTTGCATCATTTTTTACCAGGGCATTAGATTTCATATAAGTTAAGAACAAGCCAATTATACATTCAAAGGGAAAAAAGGGTTAACAGAGAAGAGTATATATTAACATCTAGCATATATACATTTGATAAGAAGCACAAATGACATACTTCTTCCATTTCCTTTTTCTGTGATGCTTTTGAATCTGATCTCCAAGCAATATATAGCAAACGTAACCCAAAGAATGCATAAAGCACTACATGAGAACAAGGAAAAAGAAAAATAAGACAGGAAAAATAACTAAGGTGCTTGAGACTATGCAAAACCCCATAAAACAGAAAAGATCATCAAGCAATATTTTTAATGGGATCGTGCTTGTAACAGAATGAATAATGTGCTTCCTCAGCTATTCAAGATATATGACCATCCAAATTTTATATAGCCACAAGTAAGAAACGAGATGTATAAATGCTCAACAAGAAGTATTTTTCTTAGAAATAGATCTGCATACTTCAGGGTTACTACAAAGCAAGGAAAACCTAATATCAGAATGTGTCCAGGACATGCTGAAACCCTGCATCCCTCCATATATATGCATGTGTCTGTTTATGCACATACATATGCACATATGTAAGTACATAAATATGCATTATATATTTGTGCTGTGTCCCTATTCCAGGATTTGCTGTCTATAATGCTTGGAATATCTGGACATTTAAACCTGTGCCAAGTGTTCAAGTAACACTGATGGGAAGGAACCGCATGGTATGGTCTCTATCATTGACATTTTGAAGAACAAATGGAGGAGGATGAACCATGATGGATAGTATACGGATGACATGTGCAAGATTGACAAAACAAAAGCAAGTCAATAGGGTCAAATTTTTTTGGGTCACTATTATTACCTGTATCCTCTCCCACTCACATGTACTTACATAATTTTTATGTATAAGAAGCAGTTACCTGTAGATAAATCCAGTTATTCAAAATGAGTACCATTACTAGAAGTTTTCCTTTATATATATATATGTATAGTAGTGTGGGGGGCAAATGTTATAGGGTGGAAATTAGGGCCATGCAGTCATTTCTTCTAGTGAAGAGATTCCAGTAAAAGGCAGATCATGTGCCATTAAGAGAAAAAGGAGGAAAGGTCAACAAATATATGACATACAAGCATACACGAGCTAAGATCCTCACTTATTGAATGAACGCTGCTTTGCATCTCTTTGGATAGAGTTCAGCTGCTAACTAGGCTACCACCATAGATTTAAGTTTCAACTGGGAATCCACAATTGAAACAGCCTTGATCCAAAGCAATCCAAAACCGATGGTCAAGTTAGAATGTCTCGCCAAAATTGACAAATTTATTGTATATGGAAGGAAAATTATACTAAATTCCATGGTTCGCCGTACCGGGCCGAACCGCCCGGTACGGGGCGTATCGAGCCGGACCGGTCCCTTACCGGTCCGGTTCAGGCCTGTTTTTCGGAAAAGGACCCCGAACCGCACCGAACCGCCCAGTTCGGTGCGGTTCGGACCCATACCGCCCGAAATCGGGCGGTACGGCTCGGTTCTGGACCGGTTCGGGGTGAACCGAACCGTACCGCCCAGGAAAAGGGGGAGGGAGGAAGGTGGGGGCCTTTTCACATGGTTGGGGGGAGAGAAATGGGCATGGCCCACTTCATATGGGGGGAGGGCTTGGTGCTTTAATAAGCACCAGGCCTTCGGTGTTCTTTGAGAGTTCTCAGAGAACACCCATGGCCGGAGCAACTTAATCGTTGAGACCTCCAAAAAATTAAAAAAGAAGGCAAAATTTCGTGAAATTGGAGTGATTTGAGAAGAGGCTGATCTTTGACCGGAGGTAAGATAATCTGTTATCTTGTTAGTAAATATTTTTTTTTATTTTTGTTGTTAGAAATAGGATAAAAATGAGGTAAAATAAAAATAGGAGAAAATCATGCCAAAATCTTATGATTTTGGTATGATTTAATTATATGTGATAGATCTTTGGAAGATCTACACGATGACATCAAAATTGTTAATTTTCATTAATTATATATTTTTTAAATATTTTAAATATTTATTTATTTAAAAATAAAAAATATATAAATTTTAGGAAAAAAAATTAGAGTTTGGAAATCATGTTTAGAATGATTCAAGCTACTTAAATCTAATTTCAAATTTTTTTTCAAATGTTTGAAATTAAAAAATTATTTTTTTAATTATTTAAATTAAAAAAATTTAATTATAAAATAAAAAATATATAAAAATAATATTATATTTTAGTTAATTTAAAAATATTATTTGAAGCATATAACATATTTATTTTGAATTTATAAATTTTAAAATAATTATTATAATTATTTAAAAATTATATATAATTATTTTAATTATCATTAAACTATCGTGTTTTGTTATACTTGCATATATTTTAATTATATATATACTGCGGACGATCTTGCATGTGAAGTAGGGTCCATGGATGTATCTGAATCATCCTCGCATTATGGATCCTATTATCCACAGCCACCTTATGATCCATATGCATATGGTGCATCCGAGGCATCATCTTTTAGTGGTTACTACCCTATGCAGCGTGGAGCATCTTACGGATCAGATTTTACTACTGGCATATTTGGATGGACTCCTCCACAACCATACCATCATCTCGAGGATACTTCTCAGAGTCAGAATTTTAGCGAGAGGTCTGAGATGTCTTACAATCCAGAGAGGATGCCTTATGGGATGATGAATATTCGAGAGTACGGTGCAGTTTGGCTAGAGGTTGGACTGATATCCCTTCAGACTATGTTGATGATCCAGACATCTACGAGCATCACAGACACTCGACAAAAAATTAAATGCAGAGTACATCTTAAGATTCGTATATCAGTTATTGCGCTTTGTACTTAAATATTTAGATACATTTTAATGCGTATTTTATATATTTTTTCTTTAGTTTTAAGATGATATAGTTGAAATATAATGTAAATAAATATATGTTTGAAATTTTGGATTAAGAGTCTTTGTACCGCAATCTAACTCCAAATTGAACCCAAATATGTCAATAATATGCAATATAATGCCATATTGAGGTTGTATTTATCAATTATTAACTTCAAAAATTTAAAAAAAAAAAAAAAATCAAAAAAAATATTGTGTATCGGTACCGGACCGGTACGCCTAGGCGTACCATGTGCCGGTATGGTACGGTACCATACCGTACCGATCCGGCACCGGCACGCCGTCCGATACCGGTACAGCGAACCTTACTAAATTCTTTCCCATTTCTTCACTTATTTGAATGTTGGTTAATAATTACTCAGTATCAAGATTTGCAGACTTTAAAAGATATGAAATACTGCATTATGAGAAACTGAAATGAAAAATAAATGCTTTTTGACATAAGATCGGCTATTTTAGAGGTAAATCTCATTGATGTTTGAAGTGCCATGAATTAGTTTAAGATCAAAGAATAAAATAATATATTGCTATCCAAAATCATGTGAAACTTTTTTTTTATCATTTTTTCAAAAAGTTACAACTTTTTGTTACTTAGATATTAAGCCACCAAAATGATAAATGTAGAAATTTTTAACCATAAAACATACTCTGAAATGACATTTAATATTCATATTATCAACTATTTTTCATTTTTATCAATCTTAACACGAGCATTGAAACTTGAAATCTGAATCCTAGGCCTTTTTAGCACAACTGAAATGAACTGCAGGTTCTCAGACCTTGGAATGCATGTCTTCTTATTAGAAATGGCCTACTCCCACCTTTCATCGACAACAGGAATGAGAGAGAAGGGGGGCAGTTGCCTATAACTATATAGGCCATGCGCCAGTAATAATCAAAAATTCTATTTTTTAACAATTTTGAAAAGATATAGGATGAGATCATTCTAGAAAGGAAAAGACAAGGGTTGATGTGGCATTTGTTAGATTAAATAATGATTGGAAATTGCACTATGTCTCAGTTTTATAATAATATTCAGCATATTCTTTTTTCCCTGTTAATGGATTGTGAGTTCTCTGAATTTTATGTCACTTAAGGGTTTTCTCTTGGTCATGGAATCAAACTCCTCACTCCTCGTCTTGAATCTGAATATAATTTGATACTTTGCAAAAATTAAATTGCATTACTTATTGGTTCGAATATTGGGAGAATAAGTATACATGTTTCAAAAAATTGTTTTCCCATACTAGCAGCATATATCCACATGCCAAGATGACTATATTGGTTTGTCAGTTTCAATGTGCCCAAGATGATTCAGTTTTGAAGCTTGCTGGAATGCAAAGTTGTGGGCATGACATACCATAGCCTGCAACATTTTGGCACTCCAAAATGGAGCATCATGCTTGCATTAGCCTGAAGCAGCAGCACTTGGCATAAAATTTGGAATTTCTTCTTAAAGGATATAATAAGTCACTCTTTTGCAAGCATTCAAGGGTCAAGTCTAAACACTTAGAAATGCAAATTGATCGCAAGTGTCTAAAAATTTAGGTTAACTATTTATTCATTGTTGTAATCTACTACAGCATGAAATTAAATTTTCACAATATACAGGACTGACCAATCTGTCAATATTTCAACATTTGTACAACATCCATATGCATGCAAACATGAATATGCTCTCTCAAGACTCAAGAGAGAGGAAAAATAAAGGTTAAATAAATTAATTGCCATAAAACTCATAAGCCTTCAGCTTGGAAACAATAAAATTAGAATGAGAAATTATTCAGCCTCAACAAAGATAGTTTAAAGTACAGCTTGATGAACTGGTATGCAATATATCACCTGTAGCTGCACTATTTGTGTGCTTTCTTGATATCAAGTTGGGAACGATTCTACCCAGCCCCGTTGATAGCACCTAAAAATAAATGTTAAGGAAAAACATGTGAAACAAATGGCACGCAGAAGTCAGAAATGTTAATAAGACCAATGATACTTGGCGGAGCACTATTCAAAAACCATGGAGCAAAGAACTTTTGATTAAAAAATAAAAGTAAAAATGAAAAGGTGGAGCTGTAACATATGGAACATACTGTCATCACAATAAGGGCAGTAAGTGCACCGGACAGAACAATTGTTTTCGGATGGCGCATTGCCATGAGAGCAGCAATTATGAATGTCTCATCTCCAATCTAAAAGCATGCATTAAAAACACCCTATAAAACGACTAGCAATAAGATTCATATATCAATTCCAAGCATTGAAAGACTGGTTGAAAGATCAAAATGTCAGTACCCACCTCACTGACAATGATCATAGACAAGCTGGCAAAGAAGGCATCAAGAAGCCCCAATCCTGTTTCCTCCAATGAAATAACACCTTCCTCACTCGTGACATCCTTCCTAAATGAGTGCAGAAACATCTGCCACATAAATTACAACAAACAATTTTAATATAGGAAATAAGCAATAATTCTCGCAAATTTTCAAGAATGACCGCAGAATAGAACGAAGGAAAAGTCTCCTCACTTTTGTCCGGCGATCCAAGGACCTGATCGTGTCGGTTGACGTGTTCTCACCCCCCTTCTCCATCTCCAATCCCTAATAATGTAAAAGAAATTAATGAAATCCATAGCTCATCGATTTAGAAAGCCCATTAAAAGAGAATAACAAGAAGATAGAAGACTACATGAGCCAAAACAAAGAATCCAGAGGCAGAGATGGAGACAAGGAGGAGGAGGAGAGCAAGCCGAGGCATTCTACATCTAGAACTCACGATAAGCTGATCCATGGCTCTGGCCCTCAAACTAGGGCTGCAGATCCAAACCAAAACCGAAGGAAAAGAAATCCAAATCTACGAGAACTAGATAAAAATAATGAATCTTTTCGCTCGAAATCGGGGCAAAATCAGGAATCGAAGCCCAGGGAACGCGATCAGATCTGGCGGGAGGTCCAAAGAGGGGAAGAGAGGCGGGGGTTTCTCGAGATGCGATGGCTATTCTCTGGGAGTTCCGAGGATGGGAGGAGCGAGCGGTGCTGTTCGACTCCTCCCCCGGTTTGGCGCCGGGTTCCATTCCCTCTTCTTTTAGGCGCGTGGGGTGGCGGTGGGCGCCCGGTCGGGTGTTGACGCCAGAGCCCTCGGAGACATGGTTCCCCGAGAATCTCCCCGCACTAGTATAAACCGGTTTTTTCGTGCGAGTGGTAGGTGGCTTGGACCTTGGAGGTTAATTTGGAGACCAAATGACAAAAGTAGTCACTAGAGGTTTCGAAGCACGGTGGTTTCCAGCAGTCGGGAGATTTGGGGGAGACAAGCATTGCCATGCCGTCCACTAGAGTTTTATGCTGCCAAATTTTCTCCAAAGTTGACCAACTTTTTTTATTATTGGAGCCAATTCATTAGGATCCATGTCCGAATCGCACGAGGAAAGGGCGTATGGCTGGGATCTTATAAATTCTAAATAATATGGTTTTTTTAAAAAAAAATATATCTGCTGCCATTTATACGGAAGCTTTGCATGTTGCAAATTTTTGAATGAGAGTATTGTTTGATGAGGATTTTTTTATAGATTTATCTATATTTGCTTAGGGTCGTAAGAAGAATGATGGTCTGGCTCCAAAAAAATTTAGAGAAGATAGATTGAAATAAAATATTTCAAATTATCTTATTTTTAAATTTATATTTTCTTAATTTGAAAAAATGCGAAAGAGGATGGATGAAGCAATGCATAAGATGCATCTTATATTGATAAAATTATTTTTATTAATTTTTGATAATATTTTAATATTTTTTTATTTTCTATTTATATTATCTATTTTTTGGTTAACTATTTATATAAAATTAATTATTTAATTGAATTAAATTATAAATTAATTAGTTATTTATATAATTATATACATATATAATTAATTTATTAAATTAATTATTAAATTAAATTAAATATTTATATAATTTTTATATAATTATAAATTTTAAATATTATCAATTTATATGTTTTCATACTTATTTAGTATAAATAAGTATTATAAATTGATAATATTAAATTTTTTTTAATCAAATAGTAGTTTCGTAAAAAAATCATATAAATGTGATCCATCTTTTCTTTTATTTTTTTTATGCCAAATATAGAAGAGAATAATACCTATATATTTCACGTTTCACCAAATATATCAGAGGATAGATAGAAATCCCTCCATTCTCTTCCTCATCCATCCTTCATCCTTAATTTATCTTTCCTTAAATCTACCCTTCGTACCAAATAAAAAGTTCATGCATGTTATATGGCTTAGTTTTTGAACGATAAGTATACGATGAATAATATTTGCTAATAATGAATAACATTTGAAAGCAATGTATGAGAAAAATTTTAAAAATTTCATGATGCAAATTTATGAGCTTGTGTAAGACAAAGATGAGTAAGATTATTAAAATTGAGCTTTTTAAACACTTGCTTCCAAAGAGGGGAAGGGAGGTGGGGGGGGGATTTCTCGAGATGCGATGGCTATTCTCTCGGAAGACCGAGGATGGGAGGAGCGAGCGGTGTGTTCGACTCCTCCCCGGATTTGGCACCGGGTTCCATTCCCTCTTCTTTTAGGCGCGTGGGGTGGCGATGGGCGCCCGATCAGGTGTTGACACCAGAGCCGTCGGAGACATAGTTCCCCGAGAATCTCCCCGCACTAGTATAAACCCAGTTTTTTCGTGCGAGTGGTAGGTGGCTTGGACTTTGAAGGTTAATTTGGAGACCAAATGATAAAAGTAGTCACTAGAGGTTTCAAAGCACGATGGTTTCCAACAGCTCGGCGAGAATTTGGGGGAGACAAGCATTGCCATGCCGTCCACTAGAGTTTTATGCTGCCAAATGTCACTAAAGTTTCTCCAAAGTTGACCAACTTTTTTTATTATTGGAGCCAATTCATCAGGATCCATGTCCGAATCGGACGAGGGAAGGGCATGTATGGCCGAGATCTTCTAAATTCTAAATAAGTGCATTTTTTTTCAAAAAAAAAAAAAATCTAGTGCCGCTTATACCGAAGCTTTGCATGTGGCAAGTTTTTGAGTGAGAGTATTGTTTGAAGAGGATTTTTTTATAGATTTACCTATATTTGCTTAGGGCGTAAGAAGAATGATGGTGTGGCTCCAAAAAAAATTTAGAGAAGATAGATTGAAACAAAATATTTCGAATTTATCTTGATTCTTAAATTTACATCTTCTTAATTTGAAAAGATGCAAGAGAGGATGGATGAAGCAATGCATAAGATGCATCTTATATTGATAAAATTATTTTTATTAATTTTTGATAATATTTTAATATTTTTTTTATTTTCTATTTATATTATCTATTTTTTGGTTAACTATTTATATAAAATTAATTATTTAATTGAATTAAATTATAAATTAATTAATTATTTATATAATTATATATAAATAAATAAATTCATATATAATTAATTTATTAAATTAATTATTAAATTAAATTAAATATTTATATAATTTTTATATAATTATAAATTTTAAATATTATCAATTTATATATTTTCATACTTATTTAGTATAAATAAGTATTATAAATTGATAATAATAATTTTTTTTAATCAAATAGTAGTTTAGTAAAAATATCATATAAATTGATCCATCTTTTCTTTTATTTTTTTATGCAAATATAGAAGAGAATAATGCCTATATATTTCACATTTCACCAAATATACCAGAGGATAGATAGAAATCCCTCCATTCTCTCCTTCATCCGTCTTCATCCTTAATTTATTTTTCTTAAATCCATCCTTCGTACCAAATAAAAAGTTCATGCATGTTATATGGCTTAGTTTTTGAACGATAAGTGTACGATGAATAATATTTGCTAATGATGAATAACATTTGAAAGCAATGTAAGAAAAAATTTTAAAAATTTCATGATGCAAATTTATGAGCTTGTGTAAGACAAAGATGAGTAAGATTATTAAATTGAGTTTTTTAAACACTTGCTTCCAATATTAGATATCATTGCAATGTTAATGATTGACTAATTTATCCATGCCATATTGTTTAAAGTTGTTGCAAGCTCTCGATAGTCTACTGGGGCTCAAAACATTGCGTTACTTGTACAATTTTGACTATTTAGTATATGATGACCTATTGGACCCTAAGTGATGCTTTGCTAAATTTAAATCCAAACTTCCCCATTAGACGAATAAAGCAACAAGGGAAAATGAAATATGGAATAATGAGTTGAATGATTGAGATAGAATACAAGATGATGAAGAAAGGGAAAACAATGGAAGAAAAAGATGATGAAATCTTCTTTAATTAAATTATGCTTTACAATAATATGTATGTCAATATATATATAGTCTAATTTGAAGTGGCCAATTAGTAAGGTGCATTAAGAAAGCAATATCAATTAGACCTAAACTAATATACCAAATATCATGTTAATATCCCCCTCCTCAATCTCAAGGTGGTATAGTAAAAGCTAGCTTGCTTTTGAAAATAAAGTCTTGAAAGCATTCGAGTAAATAGTTCAATGAAGATATCCACAATCTAGTTATTAGAGAAAAAGATGTATGGCATTAAGTGAATATGTGGCAACAAAATGACAATCAATTTCTGCACATTTAGAATGTTCATGAAAAATATTATTATGTGCAACCTAAATGGTACTTTGATTATTACAACAAAGAGCGATAGCACAATGATAAATGACTTCCATATCCTCTAACAACCATTTGAGTTAGATAAGTTCATCATAATATTAGCAGTAGTCCTATATTCAACCTCAATGCTAGATCTACAAACAACAGTTTACTTCTTATTATGCCAAGAAATAGGAGTCATTGGAAAGAAATAAAAATCTATAGTAGAGCGTCTATCAGTAGGATCAATCCATCCAATCAATGTTAGAATTATCTATGACACAAGAAGGAATTGACAATAAAATGCAATGATAAACAAAAAGTATCCTCGATATAACATAACATTTTCAAAGCAATAGCATAATGAATAAATCTAGAAGCTATTATGAACTAGCTGATTATATGAACAATACAACTATATCCGATGAGTAACTATGCGATTTACAGAACAACCAATTAACTATTTATAATGAGTAGCACAGAAACAAGAGTTCTATCAATAAATGTTAATTTGATATGAGCCTTAAGAGATATAGAAGTAATTTTTCTATATATTAATCCAACTCTATAAATGAGATTAGATGCATACTTGGTCGATGATAAATAATATCCATTAGAGCTAGATGTAGATTCAAGGCCCATGAAGTAACTTATTCCCAAATCTTTCATTGCAACTTCTTGATGACTAAGATACTATTTGAGATCATAAATGCTAGTGGGATCATCCTTGGTTTAATTATGTCATCCATATAGAATAATAATACCGTAATATCTCTTAGTCATAATACCATTGAGTTAAATCAACTTGAAAAATCATGGTACTAAATTTTGCAAACAAAGCACATGGAGCTTGCATAAGTATGATAAATTGGCATACCTTATTAGGTGAATGAGGATAACCTAATGGAGATTATACATATATTTTTCCTCAAAGATTATAATTAAGAAAGATATTTTTGATATCCATTTAGAAAAAATGGCCATTACCTACAGGAGCAGCAACAATTAGACTCTAACCAAAGTCAGTCAAGCTTTGATACCATGATAAAAAAGCAAAAACAAGGAAAGAAGGAGAAGAAGGAATCTTCTTTAATTAAATTGTACTTTATAATAATATGTATATAATATATATGGCCTAATTATGTGGTTAATAAAAATTGAATCAAGAAAGAAATGTCGATCAGACCTAGACTAACATACCTAATATCATGATAGCATAAGATATACGCTGAAATTTTGTAGGATAGAAGTGAGAAAGAATGTTGGTTTAGGAGTTCGAGAAATTAAGAAAGACCGAGGTCCAAGACAGCTTGCACGAGAGAAAAATCTCTTGAAGCTTGGGCACCCCACCTAAATATAGATTTTCAAATATTTTGAAACTATTGACTGAAGGTAAAGATATAGGACACCTATCTTGATCTTCTAGTTTTGATGGCTGAGATTTAAGTGTTTGTAGATATCCTAATTAAAAAGAAAAATATGTGCTACAGCACAACTCATCTAATTCTTCTCCTTGACCTAGAAATTAGAAGTATGGTTCTTCCTCTCGTAGTAGAATATAGGTTATGTCATTAGATGTCGTCTGCTTATCTTCTCTCATATTAAAATACATCCTTTATAATAATTTACAATCCATTATATACTATTTCATCCAATTCCTTAATTTAAAATCTAAATTCTTCTTCTAGCAAGGAAATGTTTAAAGCCAGGTGACTGAAGTGATCATGCATCTTAAGCGTTAAAACTAGAAGATTTTAGAAGGTCTGGCCTTCTCTTTGCGCAAGACTGGCCTTGACAAAGATGAATAAGAATGTCAAGTGGAATGTGAAAAAGTCTTTAGGATAGCCTTTGCCCTGCAACATGGACAGAGCAATGCAAAACCTTTATAAACTATTAAACTCATTCGAAAACTATTGATCAGGAATTTAAAACCAATGCTGGCATCGTAGAAAGTTACTGGTTGTGATACATGACTTGCCATGTACTGACACATGGCATGGGTATTAATTCAACCAAACAAAATTTATCCTGAATGCTTGGTAACTTATCTCGGTTGGAATCCCTCTTTGCTTAGGAGATGTCTTGTTCATAGCATCTAACATATTCAAAGAATATGTTTTATTGAGAAATGCCAAAATTATATGTAGTAGTCTGAAATGGATATGTCAAGTTACAGTCTCTCAAGAAGCAAAACAGAAAAAAAAAAAAAAAAAAAAAAAAAAAAAAAAAATCAACCTTAATTCAATTCAAAATCACAAAATAATCAACATCATGTTCCAAACCTAGTAACTCATCTAATTCGAGACTATAATTAATGGCTCTTTTTTGGTAGAAATAATTAGTGACTCTTTCAAGGCACTTATAGTAGGGTGTACCTGTAAATGATATGCATAGGTCATATCGTGTTGGTGGAGCTCATTTAATTATCTGTTGATCTCCTGATTGGATCACAGAATTTTTTTTTTTTTTTTCTTTTTTTTTTTTTTTTGAGAAACTATTCTATGAATTATTGAAGATCATGATTTTAAACTCAATTAGTGGTATCGACTAACACAATCCAGTCAACACATCTAGTCCTCAATCATAAATAAATCTTTGCTATCTTTGCATATTTTCATCCAGGTGAATGATACGTCCCAAGCAAAATTACAATTTTGTAATACTAAGAGCACATCACACGTCTTCCAAGTTCCTATCAAGCTTGATTTCCAATTTCGAGAGATCAGCAAGCTCAGGCATGGGTATAGCAATGGCAAAAAGGTGAAGGCAATTTGCACCAGGGTTCCGAATCTGTGGAAACGGACCGATCCGTTACAGATGCCGGTTCAACCCACTGCGGCCATATTGACATACTCTGCTTTTGGTCTTCTCATACAGACAGGCTTCTTTCTGGCTCATAATTTTAAAAGCTGGCCATGAAGGACTCATTTTTATTCATTATTTATCAATTTAAATGATTGATCACCAATTGGGCAGGTTATGGCCTTGAAGTCACCAGTGTTGGTTAAAGGAATCTAAATGTAAAAATATAGAAACATTCTGTAGTTGTGCATCGCGGGTACACTTTTCTTCTGTCAGATACAAGCAATAATTGTTGATGTACATTTGGAGATGTTTAAACCAAAATGCCTCAGTTAAAATGAGAGATCTTTATAAGCTCCTCAGGTTAAAGGAAGCCAGCAGCGGGCCAAGAAAGCACAGGAAGATGTGAATCATGATTCATGGAGTTGGGCAGCAGCTTTAATAGTACTTAGATATTGTTTCTGATAAAAGACGCTCCAAGCACTTGTCCATGGTGCATTAATCGATTACCCAATAGTTCATAGATGTAATTAGGATTGGAAATGGGTTCGGGCCGGCTCGAGGCCCATCGGGCCGGCCGGCTTTGGGTCGATTTTGGGCTCAGTCCGAAATCATTCGGATCGGATTCGGGTCAAAAAATAGGATCCGTTTTATTTCGGATCAGACTCGGGCAAACTTTTTGCCCATCGGACCGAAACCCGAATTTGGGTCCGATCAAAGCCCGATCAAAACAGCCCATATGCTCTCAGATTTGCCCTGCCCCTACTTGATCATCAAAGCAGCCCATTGGCCATTCCCAAGCCGTGAAGCCGGCAAGCTCCATCTCCCTCAACCACCTCTCTCAAGCCCCCATCTCCTGATCTGCTCCGACCTTCGCTGCTCGGCCACCTCCTCTCTCGCCGTGTCACTCAGCCTCTTGAACGTGGGAGGAGTTGCAGGTGGTGGCGTCACCGTCACCATTCTTCATTTCCTCCAGAGGAGACGCATTGCCGGACTTGATTCATCGGGCAGTGAAACAACGGAGGAGAATTGAGAAAAACACGATGGCCAGAGAAAGACATCCAGGGTAGTGGTTTTTCTCTGAGAGGCTTCATCGGAAGAGTGATGGCCTCTAGAGCCTCCTCAAGATATCCGATTCTTTTTTTCGTGAGCGGTCGGAGAAAGGCAAGACATCTAGCGGGACCAAGAGCACCCATTGCTCGATCAGCTCGAAGAGGATGAAACCCCATCGAGCAACCCCGACACGGCCCTCGTCGCCATCGAGAGCTAGAGGAGGATGGCAAAGAAAGATCTGGAGCTCCAGAACACGACGGCTTGTGATCGGATGTCGACGGCGGCATGTGATTGGACGATGATGGTGGCGGAGCCTTTATAGACTGGGAGGGGGTGGAGTTGGCAGAGAAGGTGTCGCCGTGTCGGAGAGGGTCTTGAATGTGGTCTCAGCCATGGCACCAAAGGATGAGGCGAAGAAGGGGAGAGAGTGGGCGGGCATGGGCTTTGGCTGAACAAAACTCGAGCTGGCACAAAGTCTTCGAGCCGGCCCAAAGGTCTTTGGCCGAGCTCGGCCTGGGCTTGGGCCAGGATTTTTATATATTCATCGAGCCTAAGCCCGGTCCGAAGCCCGAAAATTATTTTCAGACTGGGCTCGGGTAGGGGTAGGGCCCGGCCCAATCCCACCCCTAGATGTAATCCCCAGAAAGCTAAAGAATGAAGGCAAACAAAGAATATAGTAAATATTACAAGAGTGCAGAGCAGAAAGATTTAAAGCCAGTTGAGACATGATTACATGCAGTGATGAGAAAGGAATAATGCATGGTTGAAACATCAATAGTGTTGAATGGGCAAAATCGTGACATGTTTTGATTTTTTATAAATGTCCTCATACAAAAAGAATTATACAATACCCATGTATTAGATATCCTCTGAGACGATTTATTTCATAGAGGATAAACAAAAAAAACCAACAGATATGATCAGAGTGCTTCTAGTCAGTTCCTTCACACTTTTTAGAGGAAACCAGTCACCGGGCAGAGATCAAAACAAGAGGCTAATCATGGGGTTGAGCAGCACATATAGATAGTTGTTCAGATAATATTTTTTTATAAAGCAGCTAGAATCAATTGCTGAAAATGCCTTGTTCGCTTTGTGAACAGTGCATTAATAAGGAATTGCCCAAAAAAGCTTAAAATACAAGGATAAGAATGACTACAAGAAACTTATAGGTGGAGGATTCAACGACAGAGAGATGACATGATCATAGTCAATGCTGAGGCCCAGGTAAACTAAGTGCCTCCACTTTTTTTGTATAAGAGGGTTCGAAGAGACAGGACATAAAGAAAGAAATAGTCCAAGCTTTAACCGGATCCACTGATAACAACATTATCTATTGTCAATGAATTAAAATCAGAAAACAGAAACTAAAAGACATGGGTATACCAGAGAGAGATGAGAGAAAGTGAAGGTTAAATAGCCTCCAAAAAGTCACCACAAGACAACATGATATATGAACTCCACCTTAAAACTGCAATTGTAGTTTTCAGTAGTCCATACTAAAATTTATAAGTTCATATTAATCAGTATTGAATAATCCACTTGGGATTTTCTCTGATCCTAATCTAATGAAACCCTGATTGATAGGATTATTATCGTTGTACATAATATAGAATTTGGAAGAAGATATGAATGAACAGATAAAAACTAATTGGGGAAAAAGCTATGACACTAAGAAAAAAACTGTATAAACACCGCATTCAACAAAGAAATCACTTCAGATTCATGACCATAGAAAGTATTACTACTCCATACACCTCATCTTCCTTATGTAGGTCCATAAATAAAGTCACAAAGCAACAGTCAAAAACAAGGATTCAACTCTCCTTTATACCCTTAATATGGAGTGTTGCTATATGTAGTAAGCAGTTATTTCATTTCTACAGTGGCTTCCCAAAATTAATCTCTAAAAATAGTTCCAAAAGTTACAATACACTAGCTAAAATAAAGTAACAGTCAAAATTAACCATACAACCATGACAGTCTTTCCCTTGTTGAAGGGTGATATCATGCTTTAATTGCCTTGAGAGATAGGACGGCTTTAATTTCCACCAATTTTTCTCTTCCTAAAACAAGTATCAAGCAGACTTGAAGCAGTAACGAAGGCATCAGTAGTTCAGACCCATTAATTATGAAAAACAATCACTAGATCAGAGTAAAGTAATCATCGAGGAATCACTGACATGGAAGTGAGCAACACTGCATAAATTTATCTCTTGATGGCACAACTAGTAGCAAAAACAGGTAAATTGGCACCAGATATATGGGGGGATTTCTATTCAAATTCTTTCGACAGCAGCTTTTGGATGGTTGTATTTTGAACCGTTCTTTTGATCATGACATTTACTAGAATAATTGATGGTGAAATGGATTTGTTGCTGTTTCTACTCTGGATTTGGCATATGAAACCCAGGCCATTTAATTTGTTAATAGAACAGTTAAGCTGTTTTTCTATGTTCAGTTTATTACAGTGACCTGGCAGGCAACTAGGAAAAAGTGAGCATGATAAAGTTTTGATAACAGTCTGAGCGACCTTTATCTCCATCTGGGTTAAGTATCACAGGAGAAAAATTAGTTCTAGACAGAAAAAAAGTTCTAATGAGAAATGCCCAAGTACATAAAGGAACCCAATTCTCTAATTTCACACTGATAAAATTGCATTACCAGAGTAGAAGAGTAATGTGAGGGATGCAGAAAAAGAAGATTTTGATTCCATATTACATTAAGTCTGCCTTCAGATTAGAACAACCATGAAAACATACTGCATCTATTTCAAGCTCTTCAGTGCCTGTTACAGTGAGTCAAAAGAGTTGATTCTCGAAATCACACAACTGACACTGTCCTGCAATTAGCTTATGTACATAATAACTTCTACCAAACATGAATTTATCGCATTTAGTTTCTTAACATCTTCACAACATACCTGTGATAATAAGATATCTCAGGAAACGACACTGCTAACCTCCATCATCTTAATCTTTTTAAGCAGCTTCACCACCTCCAGCATGCTGGGCCTCTTCCATGGCTCCTCGGCTGTACACACTCTAGCAACTGCTAGCACCTGCATCATCTGTTCTCTCCAGAAGTTGGCACCTGACAGCAAAAATGGGTCAAACACTTCATTCTCCTTTCCACGCCCTTCCATCCACCTCACCCAACCCACCAGATTTCCACCCCCCTCCACCTCCTCCTGTCCAGTTGGAGGTCGCCCAGTCAGCAGCTCCAACATTACCACCCCGAAGCTATAGACATCTCCTTTTGCTGTTGCTTTCATTGTCAGCCCATATTCTGGTGGGATGTACCCAAATGTTCCCGCAAGGTCAGTACTCACATGGGTCTCACATGCACTGATTATCCTTGCAAGGCCAAAATCAGCAACTCTTGGCTCAAAATTTCGATCTAGTAAGATATTGCTTGATTTCATGTCTCGGTGTATAATATGGGGCACAAAACCATGGTGCAGGAAGGCAAGCCCCCGAGCAGATCCTAGACAAATTTTGAATCTTGCTGGCCATCCAAGCACCTCAACAGCATCAGCTCGGTTCCTCAGCCACACCTCAAGGCTGCCATTTTCCATGTACTCATATATCAAGAACCGCTCATCATTGAAAACACAGTACCCAAGCAATGGCACCAGGTTCCTGTGTTTTACCTTCCCAATTGTCTCCATCTCAGCCAAGAATTCTCGGTCTCCTTGGAATTGGCCACCACTGTGGAGCCTCTTGACTGCAACCATCCGACCCTCAGGTAGAACTGCTTTGTATACTGTGCCAAACCCACCATCACCTATAATGTGGGCCTTGCTGAAATTCTCAGTTGCTTTCAAGATATCATTCAGTGTAAGCCGCAGCAGAGCATGTTCAAAAGTGGCCAAGTTGATGCTCAGTGGCTCCTTCAACTTCTTTCCCAAAAGCTCATCACTGGATGCTGGCTCAATAGCTGCTGGCTTGGCCTTATTGACAGAGATGAGAGCAAAAGATTTCTGCTTCAGTGCCCTCCATTTAAGCAAACAAAGTAGCAGCGCAAGCAAGCCAGCTGCAACACCAAGAGCGATGCCCCAGACAGAAGCTTGGGTTAGTGCATGTGAAGATGGATAAGCTACCAAAGGAGAAAGGTGATTGGCTGCACAGGGGTCGGTTGCACTACAACTCTCTGGCTCGTACTTGTCAAAGTTGTTGCCAGAGAAGTTAACAAATGAAAGACCAACAATATTACAGATGTCACATGGGATGGTTTCCTGGAAATCATTGTTGGAGAGATCGAGATAGGTTAGATAATAAAGATTGGAGAGGGAAGATGGCAAGTATCCTGTGAGATTGTTGTTGTGGAGATCAAGTACAGCAAGGGAAGTAAGGTTGGAGACTGACTCTGATAAGCTGCCAGAGAAATAGTTCTCACAGCATTGAATACAAGAAGGGAGCTGATGAATCCAGACATATTATCAGGAAAAGGAATGGATCCAGAAAGGGAGTTCTGGCTAATGTCAACATATGTAAGGCTCTTGATATTAAACATAGACTTTGGGAAGGGACCAGTCAATTTGTTGCTGGATAAGTTGAGCTTCACCAAGCTTGGTAACATGGTGCCTAAATCACCAGGGATAAGACCATCAAGTTGGTTATTTGAAAGAAGGAACCTTGTAGATTTTTCAAAAGAAAAGGCTGAGGCAGAATTGGGCCCACAAGGGAATTGAAAGACAAATCAATGAAGGTCAGATTCATTAGATTCACCAGCTCAGGAGGGATGCTGCCAGTGAGCCTGTTGCTTTGCAAACGTAGCTCCTTTACCACAGCACAGTGCTTAATTGTTGCAGGGATCTGTCCTGTTAGATTGTTATAAGATAGATCAAGCACCCCATAGTGCTGGTTGAACTCAGAATCTGGGTATGCCACCTGCTGAAATCCAGACAGATGTCTCTGGGTATATGGCCAGAAAGTTGGTTGTTGGATAAAACCAAATTGTCAAGCAGCTTCAGCTGAGATATAGCTTTAGGAATAGGACCAAATAAGTTGTTCGAACCTAGATCCAGTGCCACAAGACTCGTGCAGTTGAAAAGCTGTGGTGGGATCTCTCCAGACAATCTATTTCCACGGAGAGACAAATTAGTTAGGTTTCTCAATTTCCCGATGGAGCTTGGGATAGCTCCTTCAAAGAAATTGTTGTCCAGTTGCAGCCTCTGGAGACCGGAGATTTTACCAATGCTGTCTGGAATTTGACCACCAAGTTGATTGTTGCTAAGTGATATCTCCAGAATGGTTGGGGACTCCCACAGCTGATCAGGAACCTTCCCAGAGAAGTTATTCTGTGACAATTCCAGTGTAACAAGAGGTAGTTCACCTAAATAGCTTGGTATTTCACCATACAAATTGTTTCCCATAAGGATCAAATCAGTGAGATTCAAGCATGCTTTGAAGGTTTCATTTATGCTGCCTGTGAATTCATTCTCAGATAAAGATAGAAGAGCCAATGACTTCGCTTCACATATCTTAGATGGGATTTCTCCTGAAAGTTGGTTGGCATCAGCTGAGAATGAGCCAAGGTACTGCAGATCCAGCGGAGGCAAAGACCCAGTGAATTTGTTCTTACCCAACCTTATAGAGTTTGCCTGTTTCCAATTTGAAATCCAGGTGGGAATGGGACCTGACAGATGATTTCCTTCAACAATAAATGTGTTAATAGCTTCTAGAGCACCAAGATTGTCAGGCAGAGGACCTGAAAAAGAATTGAATGACAAGTCTAGGATCTTCAGATTTTTGCAGTGGCCAAGCTGTTCTGGTATATGTCCAGTGAGTCCAGCATTGGCAGCAACCAGGTATACAAGATTTGCCAACTCTCCTATACCCAGAGGTAGCTCCCCATAAAAATTGTTCTCCGATATGTCTAAATCCGTTAGACTTTTAAGGTTGGAGATTTCCTGGGGAATGTTTCCAGTCAACTTGCAATCATGGACTGAAAAAACTTTGAGCTGTTTCAAGTTGCCAATCTCCACCGGAATACTCCCAGTTAAGCCATTGGATCCCAGCCAAAGTGATTCCAAACTCGTCAATCTGCCAATCTCCTTTGGAAGAGCTCCTGTCAAGCTATTGGATGAGAGGTCAAGTGTCAGGACATTCCCCATAGAACCAATGCTGGCAAAGATTGAACCACTGAACCCATTTCGGCTTGCATCTAGGTGTAGGAGTTTGGTAAGATTTCCCATGCTAAAGGGTAGCATTCCAGAGAAGGAGTTCATGCTGATGTCCAAAAACTCCAGGTTCTGTAGGTTACCCAACTCTAGTGGGAGGCTTCCAGAAAAGGAATTCTGTGATATGGAAAGTTTTGTAAGACTTTTGAGCTGTCCAATGCTGGGGCTCAAGCCTCCAGAGAAGAAATTCGAGAAAAGCACCAACTCTTTGAGCTCTGTCAAGTTGGCAAATGAAGGCAGAGGTCCAGAGAGTTCATTCTGGCTTAAATCCAAGTATTGTAGATTCTGCAAGTCATATAATGATTCTGGAACTTGACCAGTGAACCCGCAGCTGCTGATGTTAAGCCGTGTTAGAAATCTGAATTCCCCAATGCAGCGCGGGATCAATACATTAACAGGTACATAGGATAAGTCAATGGCCTGAATAGCAGGACCTGCACAGGTAATGCCCGACCAGTTGCATGGTGGGATTTGTGCATCAAACCAGCTTGGAATGAAATCTTTTGCTTGGGCAAGTGAATCTCTAAGATTGAACAACTTTCTGATGTCACCAGTATTATCTGCATTTGAGATGGATATGCAGAGGATAAAGCAAATGACGACAAAAGAGTGAAAATGAGACAACTGATGCTTTGGTGTGTATGCCATCATCCCCATGCAGCTGATTTTGCTAGTTAAAACGAGAAGTTTTGAAGGTTCAGAGGATTTCAGCCTTTGGATTGAAGGGAGTTTATCTGCACAAAAGAAGAAAGATAAATAAGAACCACAAGAAAATTCTTTTTACTAAACAAACAATTTAGATGATTCATCAAAGTGTTCTCTTGCAAATAAATGAATAGAAAGATTATTGATGTAGAAACACATGACAGAGGAATGAGCAAATTCATTGTGCAAGACAGATGTGAGAACAGATTAGGTGCTGAAATGAACACATCTCATGATTGTTTCACACAAAGCCCTTAAGCAACATTCGGTCAACAGATGTTACCTCCAATTTTAAGAAGAAAAAGAAAACAACATTAATCAGACAATCACAACTAAGATATATCTGCTCTACTGGAGTACAACAAAATTCACCCAGATATGCTTGCGTACTAAGGCTTAGGGGTGTTGATTGACCCAGCTTGGTCCTAGTAAGTTAATTGTTGGAAAGTAGGTTGTATTTCCCTAATTAGATACTCTAATTAGGGATGGTTAAGGTGGCTATGGACTGTAATATATTTTCCTAATTAGCTACTCTAATTAGGGATAGTTAAGGTGGCTATGGGTTGTGATATTTCCTTATAAAAGACAAAATTATTGTATATAATGGGGACTGCTCCACCCCATACAATATATAAAAATAAAAATTCTTCTTCTTCTCTCTACATTTAACATGGTATCAGAGCTCCCAGGTTCTGATCCATGAATCTTTCTTTCGATTCTTAATTTTTTTTTCTCTTCTCTCCCCCATCTTTCTCATATTTCCCTCATCTTTCTCATCTTAATTTTTTCCCTCATCTTTCTTTCCACCACCCCGTCGTCCCGGCACCACCCCGGCAACACAGTGCCCCCATCTTCTCGACACCAACCCGGCACCCGCCCGTTCACGCCGCAGCCGCTACCATTCACGCCATCATCGTTCCCATCCACTACCCCCATCCGCCCCTCCGTTCACGCCGTCTCCACCTCCGTGCACGCCACCGCTGCTGTTCACGCCATCATCGTTCCCATCCACTACCCCCATCCACCCTTCCATTCACGCCGTCTCCCCCTCCATGCACACCGCCGCCGCCGCCGCCGCCGCCACCATCTCCATGTACCCGTCTTCCCTCCGTGCACCCGTCTCACCTCCGGCACCACAGTACACCTGTCTCCCCTCCATTCACGCCGCCACCACCTCTGTGCAAGCTGCCGCCGCCGCCTCGAGCCCTTCCCGGCACCACCCCGTTCCCCGCCACCGCCACCACTCCTACCGCCACCGCCCCATCTACCGTTCCCTCTGCCCCCACCCCCCTGCCGCCTATGCCCATGAAATTAGTCCGTGAAAGGGGGAAGGTCAGCTCTTTCCTCTTGCGTTGATTCTTTTTATCATTCAGTGATTTTTTTTTTCTTGAGCCTTTTTTGAAGATGTCAGGCGGTTTCACTAAGGAGGAGTTGGAGAAGGCAATAAGTGAAGTGGTGACTCGTGCCTCTACCTCTCGATTTGGGATGGATAATTCTTCTCTTCAGATCAGTTCTGTTCGATTGGATGGACCCCTCACTTATTTTTTGTGGGCTAGAAATATACGGCTGTTCATCAAAGCCCGCGGTTTGGAAGATTTTCTCATCAGGGCTAAACCACAGCCACCAACAGGAGACACTGCTTTTGTACAATGGGAGTCGGAGAACTCACTTGTGATGGCCTGGCTAATCAACTCCATGGTGCCTTTAGTTGCTCAGAGCATGTCATACTTTGAAACCGCTCAAGAAATTTGTAAGGTTGCTGCCCAAACTTATTCCCAGCAGGATAACACAACTCAAGCTTTTGAGCTCAAACGTAAGATGCGTGCATTCAGACAGGGAGAACTTTCTGTCACCGCTTATATGATAGAACTTCAACGTTTATGGTCAGAGCTGGATTTTTATCGCCCCTTTAAGGCCAGTTGTGCTAATGATGCTACTGAGTTCAAAAAATTTACAGATGAGGAGCGAATCTTTGATTTTCTTGCCGGTCTTAATGAAGAATTCGACCCAATTAGAGTTCAAATTTTGAGTCAAAGTTCTGATTTGCCTTCTCTCAATCAAATCTTCTCACTAATTCTAAGTGAAGAAACTCGTTGACGTGTGATGATTGCCTCCTCTACTGATATAGTCCGTTCTGCGATGGTCGCTTAGCTACAATCGCAGCCGCACAGTAGAGGTGATCGAGATATGCGGATATGCTCCTATTGCAACAAACTGGAGCACATCCGTGATACATACTGGCAGTTACATTGTCATCCTTCATCTGGTCAGGCATGTGGTAGAGGAGGTCGGCGAGGAGGTGGGTGCTCTGGAGGAGCAATCGGTCGTGATCAAGCCAATTTTTCTGAGATCCATGATGCTACCTCATCTGTTTCAGCTCCTCTATCTATTACGATTTCGTCTACTTCTACTACTCCAACTACTGATGCTGGAGGTTCTGTCTATGGAGGAACTACAAACCCTATGTCACATTTTGACCAAGCTGAACACTTCTTCTAGCACTACCTCTTCATCTGCTACGGGCTTGCTTAGTGATTCTTCCAGTCTTTCTTCTATTTTTCATTCTCGTTTTGCACAAACTAATTCTTATACTTTCGATAGTAGTAATGCACTTACTGCCTTAGATACTTTTCAATATTGGATCTTAGACTCAGGAGCTACTAGTCATATGACAGGACAATCCAAATCTTTCATGTCATATTCACCTTGCTTTGGTCGGGATAAAATACGTATAGCTAATGGATCCTTCTCCACCGTGTCAGGAAAGGATCTATCAACTGTACACCGACCATGACATCATCCTCAATTTTACATGTTCCTAATTTTTCTACTAATCTCCTCTCTATAAGCTCCATTACAGCTGCTTTAAATTGCAAAGTAACATTTTTTCCCACCTATTGTGTTCTCTAGGAGCTGACAATGAGGGAGACGATTGGGTATGGTAGAATGCATGATGGGCTTTATTATCTGACTGGAAGAGGACAGAAAGATAATCTGGAAACTGGCTTGATTGTATCTTCTTCTGAGAATGCTGTGCATGAACTCCAGTTACAATATCGTAGGCTTGGGCATCTATCTTTCTCTATGTTAGCAAGACTCTTTCCTAGTTTATATAATATTTGTGACTGTCATAAATTGGTTTGTGATGCATATGAGTTTGCTAAACACACACGAACTATTTATCCTATTTCTGGTACTCGAAGTTTAAGATCTTTGATGTTATTCACTTTGATGTGTGGGGGCCGTGTAGCACTGTTTCTCTTTCTGGATATTGGTACTTTGTTACATTTATTGACTGTCATAGTAAAGTGACCTGGGTTTATCTACTAAAGACGAAGGATGAGATTCTCAGAAGTTTCAAGGAGTTCCACAAGTTTGTAAATAGTTTAATGCCACAATCAAAACTTTGAGATCTGACAACGGCATTGAGTACATGAATAAGGAGTTCTGTGAGTATTTAGCTACTCATGGGATTATCCATCAAACTACATGTGTTGATACACCTGCTTAGAATGGTATGGCTGAATGTAAAAATCGATACTTATTGGAAGTAGCTCGATCTTTGTCCTTCACTATGAGAGTTCCTAAGTACCTTTGGGGTGAGGTGGTTCTTACTGCAGCTTATCTTATTAACTGGATGCTTCTTCGAGCTTTGAACTATCGCACGCCACTTGAGTGCCTACAAGGAGTATCTTCTTTTGTTATACCTCCTCGGATATTTGGGTGTGTATGCTTTGTCCGAGATCATGGATCTATAATTGGTAAACTTGATCCTCGGGCTCTCAAATATACTTTTGTTGGCTATTTTGCTACTTAGAAAGGATATAAATGCTATTACCCTTTCGAGCGACGTATGTTGGTCAGTATGGATGTGACATTTCGAGAGTCTGAGGCATTCTTTAGCAGTGATCCCGTGGATGTGCCCACCAATCAACCTACTATGGTATCTAACTTTCTCTTCTCTCCCGATGTTTCGTATGATTTCAGCAATTGTGAGGGGGAGTCTGAGGAGTAGGAGTCTGAAGAATAGGAGCAATCAGATAGTAATTCTGTAGATAATAGTTCTAATCGACAGGGGGAGCAGCAGTCTTCTCCACTTGTTACAGAGCCTATTATAAAGCCTGATATGCATTCTCCTACTACCCAACAGTCTCTTTCAGAGTTGGCTCTGGTATCTTCCTCCAATAATAATGACGGTAACATTTCTTTAACTGATTTACATCTTCCTATTACTCATAGAAAAACTTCTCGTCCACATATTATTCCTTCTCATTATCGTCATGATATTGCTGATTTTGTTTCCTATGAATCTCTTTCACCTTCATATAGATCTTTTATTGCATCTCTGGCTTCTATGTCAGGAAGGATGCTATAGCAGATCCAAAATGGAAGGAGGCAATGCTTGAGGAGATGAAGGCCTTGGCCAAGAACAATACATGGGAGCTTGTTCCATTACTTGCTGGGAAACAAGTTGTTGGCTGCAGATGGGTTTTTACGGTGAAACAAACTCAAAGGGGACTGTTGATCACTATAAAGCGCGATTGGTAGCAAAAGATTATACTCAGACATATGGAATAGACTGATGAAACTTTTGCTCCAGTTGCAAAGATTAACTCTGTGAGGACCCTTATTTCTTGTGCTGCTAATCTTAGCTGGAGTCTTTTTCAATTAGATGTTAAGAACGTCTTTTTACATGAAGATCTTCAGGAGGAGGTGTACATAAAAATTTCTCCAGGTTTCTCTAGTGCTGCAACTGTTGGAAAGATGTGTCGGCTGCGTCGCTCACTTTATGGCTTGAAACAGTCACCTCAGGCTTGGTTTGATCGGTTCTGACATGCAGTACTAGAAATAGGTTATCAGCAAAGTAATGCCGATCATACTATGTTTTTTCAACATAACAATGGGAAGGTCATAATTTTAATAGTGTACGTTGATGATATAATTCTGACGGATAATGATCTTCCAGAGATTAATCGTCTAAAGACTCATTTAGCTCAGTCATTTAAAGTCAAAGATCTTAGTCCTTTGAGATACTTCCTTGGGATTGAAGTTGCTAGATCCTCTCATGGCATTTTTCTTTCTCAACGAAAGTATGTGCTTGACTTACTAATAAAAACAGACATGTTGGGTTGCAGAACTGCAGCTACTCTCATTGAGCAGAACCATCATCTTATGACAGATGGTGGTACTCCAGTTGATCGAGAGAGATATCAACGTCTAGTGGGACGACTGATTTATCTTTCTCATACTCTTCTTGACATCACTATTGCTGTTAGTGTCGTAAGTCAGCATATGCACGATCCTCGTGAGAGACATCAGGAAGCTGCTTATTGAATTGTGCGTTATCTTAAAGGGTGTCCTAGACGTGATCTTCTATTTTCTCATCATGGACACCTTAAGATCGAGGGGTATACTGATGCTGACTGGGCTGGAGCTTTGGATGATAGAAAGTCTACCTCAGGTTATTGTACTTTCTTGAGTGATAATCTTGTGACATGGCGCAGCAAGAAGCAGGATGTGGTTGCTCGTTCCAGTGCTGAAGCTGAATATCGGGCCTTAGCTCAAGGGGTCTGTGAAGTTATATGGTTAAAACAACTCCTGACTGAGTTACATCTTTTTCGGACTTCTCCTATGTCTCTCTTCTGTGACAATAAGACAGCCATTAATATTGCTAATAATCCTGTTCAGCATGATCGGATGAAGCATATTGAAATTGATCGATATTTTATTAAAGAAAAGCTAGATCAGCGTGTTATCTGCCTTTCGTTTATAAAAT
>NC_025999.2:78301412-78325249 GCF_000442705.2 Elaeis guineensis
TCCTGATGACCTTCTCGAAAGGTGCACGCAGTGGACTTGTTATTTCGGAGCGTGGGTCATAATTCTGTGGAGCATCTCATCAAGTTCGAAGCATGGTGGTTGAGGCAGAGCAAGGTCATATCTCCACTTTATTTCAGATCAACTGATCTTTGGTCAATCAGGGACAAGCCGACTAACCACAACTTTTTTCATCTGGATCTGCACTGCAAATTGTAACTTATACTTTAGCGGTCTTTTGGACTTTACAGCTCCATTAAATGGGTATTAGCAGAATAACGTCGGGTTTTGCCAGAATCTGCACCGCAAACCATAGCTTATACTCTGGCGGCCCTTTGGCTTTAGTTGGCATGCTAACAGTCGTCGGACTCCATGGCTCCGTTAAATGGGTATCAGCTGAATAACATCGGGTTTCGTCTGGGTCTGCACCACGAATCGTAGCTTATAGTCCAGCGGCCCTTTAGCTGTAGCTGGCACGCTAACAGTCGTCGAACTCCATGGCTCCATTAAATGGGTATCAGTTGAATAACGGCTTGTCGGGTACCAACCGACGAGGATGTGGATTGGTCGGCTATCAAGCGACCAAGTTGTTGATGTCTGGAGAAGTTTCCTGAGTCGGAGGAACATCCTGAGTTGTCTGCCCTCCGTAGTGTCGATCTCATCGAGGTCATGGTCGACTTATTTTGGAGGGGCTTCTTGATGAGGACTTCTTTAGAGTTTTTCAGATTTTCTCCTTGGTTTCGTCAACCTTGTCGTGGGCATTTCTCCCCTCCCATCATGAAGGCTTCATTAGGGATTCGACCTTCGAAAGGTCAGCATCGGGAGGTCAGTCCTCAGACGAGGTCGGCCTCCCATCTGATGAAACTAGGGGAGTCTCTGACTTGATCTGCCATCTGGGATACTTTGATTCGGCCGATGCGGTTGGTCAATCAAGTTTTTCATGAGAGGCTTCACCGCACTTTATGTCACGAGCCTCAGGGAAGTGGGGCTTAGCGATATCTTTGCTCCATCGACTGAAGAGTTTCGTCATTACACCTTGGATCCAGCAGAGGCTACCTTTGGTCTCATCAGTACTCCTGCTGTTGCACCTCAGATTTTGTCGAGGTGACCTTGTGTCTCATCAACGATTTTGACTGCACTGCACCTTGAAACCTAGCGAGGCAACTTGGGGCCTTGACAAGGGTTTTTGTTGTAGGCCATTCCATTGCAGAGGAGCGTCGTTGTTTGCTAAGCCTCAAATCTCATCGAGGTGGCCTTACTCCTTGACCAAGGGTTTTCATCATCGCATCTCGGACCTAGTCGAGGTGACCTCTAATTTAGCCAAGGGTTGAGCCTCCGAGAGTTAGAGCTGTTTAACACAGAATTGTAGGAAAAAAAATTTTTATTTATAAGGCATTCCTATTGATAATACATCCATAGATTCTCGATGTTCCAGGTCCAAGAAATCTCCGTGCCATCTAGGCTCTTGATCTTGTATGCTCCAGATTGTAGAACTGCTGAAACCTTGTAGGGACCTTCTTAATTCGAGGATAACTTTTCTTGCTCGATCGGTTGGGAGACTTCAGCTCTCCCAAGGACTAAGTCTTCAGCTTGAAAGATCTTGGGTTGGATTTGAAAGTTGTAGTACCGAGCTATCCTTTATTAATAAGAAGTCCATCCTCGGTTGGACTTATCTTCGGATCTCATCGAGCAAGTCCAGATCAGCTCATCACTTATTCAAATTGATCCGTTTGCCATAGTGCTCCACCTAGATCGAAGGTAGGTCGATTTCAACTAGGATTACAGCTCCATCCCGAATGTCAGTTTGAAGGAGGTCTCTCTGGTTGGGATCCGAGGAGTTATTCGATAAGACCATAAGACGTTGGGGAGTTCGTCAACCCAACTTTCCTTGGCTTGATCGATTCTTGTCTTTAGGCCTTGTAGAATTATCCTATTGGTCACCTCGACTTCTCCATTAGATTGCGAGTGTTGAGAAATATGTCCCAAAAGTCAATCGTCAAGCTGTTGATGGTTGAGCAACCAAGTATTGTAATTGATTTGTTAATAAATAAAATATATTTTTGGTATTTTCATCATAAATTTTCATCTTCTAACGAACTTCGTTGTTATGATGAAGTCCTTAGAACTATTTAAGTTCGATAAAGAGAGGATTTATCGATTAGCCCTTAAAATTGTTCACGACCAAATGATAGGCTGTTAATAAGGACGACAGCTTCTATCGAGCATAAGTCGCTGTAGGCCATATGAGTTGGTTGTCCTCTTAACCAAGGAGTGTGGTATGGCATACAGTGAGATATAAGAATACATCATCATTGAATGTGACCAACTTCAGAGCATTCTGCTGTCGAGAATGTCTCTGATGGGATATAGGTATCAGTGTCCCTTAGACCTGAGATCGTCTCAGTGACTTACAAGCAACTCATTGTGCTTTGGTACTGAACTAACTGAATTTCTAATTCAGTGATGGAAGGCTTCTGGGCACAGTCAAATACTTGCGAAGTCAGAATGTGATCGAGATGTGATTGACCACTCCAAGAGTTGGAGAAGAATGAGTCGCTGTATTTCAATTTAGTAAAATCTTGGTCAGGATAATCTATTGATGGATTTGATATTTTAAAATACAATATGGACAACCTGATCAAGTTGATAGTTGAACTCTAAGATATCCTATGATCATTTTGGTCAAGGAGATGAATTATATGGAAACTATATCCGTATGGATTCTAAGGATGTTGTTCTACACATTCGACCTATCCGACCATCGGGTACCATTGCTAGATGATCACTTTGATTGGTACAGAAATTTATTTTTGTACTACCGACTTAGGTTCAGACCTATGAGATCACACACATTAGAGTTCACGATCCGATCGGATGGTTGATCAATGATTAAGAATCGTTTTAGGGTTAAATGATCAATATAATTGATATTTAATTTAGTGCAAGTGTTGCAGAAAGATCGATTAGTAATTCGATTGCTAATTGGCTTAATTTGATTAAGCCAATGGACTGAGATTAAGTCTAATTGAATATAATTTAATTAAATTTAGTTTGGACTTAATTGGATCAAGTCCAATTGGTTTATTGGATAAACCAAGTGCAATAAAAAACTAGTCCTAGTTCAATTAGGTCTTGGATCAACCTAATTTCTAATTTGATTAAAAAATTAAAATAGATTTAAATCTAATTTAATCTAATTAAATTAGGTTCTTAATTGGGTTAAGACTTATTTTAATTGGGTTGATCTAATTTTAGTTTGAGAAACCAAATTAAAACAAGTCATAAGATAGAATCCTAGTAAGACTAGGATTCTACCTTGCACCACATAAGCCCCCCATGCCCTCTCTCTTATTCCACGCCAATTTTTCTTATTTTGTGCAACAAAAATCCTCTCCCAGGTCTTCACCATGCCCAAAAGATTTTCTCTTTTTTTTCTTACATGGAAGATGGTTGTGGATCAAATCAAAGTAGGAATAAGTTTGGATTTCAAATTCTATAAGATAGAGTTTTAGAAATCCAAAACTCTTTTCTTTTTGCATCAATTTTATCCAGATTTTTTCTAAGATTTTCATGACTTTTATGTAACTTGATAGGCACCCTTTCTGTTGGTCTACACACAAAAAGAAGGAGGGGTGCCCAAGAGTTGGGCACCCATTATCTTGCCATGTTTAGATAAACTTGACTAGGTATTTGACCTAGACAAGGACTCTATCATATCTCTCTATATAAAAAAATTTCTTCATAAAATTTTTGTAAAAATAGATCAAAGAGAGACATTTGGGGCATTCTAAAATTAGAGAGAAAGAAGATTGGAGCGTGGAGATATAATAGACACAAGATAGGGTGTCTAGAGAGAGCAAAGAGAAGAAGAAGAGGGTCTTCTTCTAGGGTTGTTGTGTTCATCTCTTCCTTCCTCCATCTTGAGTTTTCTGAGAGTATCTCAGATCTGAAACTTCTTCTCCTACTTTTCATCTTTGAAAGAGTCCAAATCAAGAAGAAGGAGGCACCTGATCAACCATCGAAGAAGGATCAGCGCAGTACTAGCATACTGTGTTGATTTTCTGGAGCAGAATTTTTGATTGAGATTCGTGGGCTCGTGTGGATGACTTCTAGAGGCGAACACATGTGCGGCTCACAACATCATCCTCAAGCTCGGATCAGCAAGGTTAGAATGTCTAACTTGCAAGGTAATAGATCTGATCTATTATTTATTACATACATTAGATGTAGCATAGAAACATGTTGATATGATCAACATGTAGTTCATTCTCTATATGTTTTAGTTTCTGATTTAATACCATGTAATAATTATGTAATAAGATCTTAGATCTAGGAATTCTCTAATTTTATAAAATAAATTTAGATTTATTTTAATCTTTCACTGCATGATCTTGAAAAAGTTTCAAGATCTAACCCTGAAACCGTAGATCTGGTTCCTACAGCGAGTGCCCGACTGAAATAAATCTATGGATGATGTGGTACTTTGCGTAAAATTTTTCAAACCTGGTGTTGTCGAATTATCAACTATTGTTGGTGATGATCACTCAGGATAGACCAAAGCGGAAGATGATGGATTTTCATAAGAAGTTGATAGTTTTTCTTTTCGTTATCTGCACCAGCAGTTCGATCTCCACCCACTTGGTGAAGTAGTTGATGGCCACGATGATGAATCTTCTTTGTCTACTGATAAATGAGAAAGGACGAGTATATCGACTTCCCACTGATCAAATGGCCATAGTACCGAAATGGTTGTGAGTTGACTTGACGGAAGCCTTTGGACATTGACAAATCTCTGACATTGGTCATACTTCTGCACTAGATCGACAATATCCTTCTGCATGGTCAGCCAATAATATCCTCACCATAGTATCTTGTAGAACAGTGACTTGCCCCCCAAGTTATTGCCATAAATCCCTCATGCACCTTTTGAAGAGCGTAGTCGGTTTCGAAGGGTCGGAGGTACTTGAGTAGGGGCAAAGATGCTAACCTACGGTACAGTTGGTTGTCGATGATCACATACCAAATCGTCAGTCTCCTCATTCGATGTACCTCGATAGGATCAGCTGGCAAGATTTCATTGATTAGAAGCTCGATGAATGGATCGATCTAGCTCGACTCATGATCGACTTGAACCTGGTGAACTTCCTCCTCAAAGTTGATACTTGAATTTTTGAGATACTCGATGAAGATCCTCTCCAACTTGCCACAGCCAGATGTGATGAGTTGGGACATGGAATTAGCTCAGGCATTCTCCAAGTGAGAGATGTGGTAGACCTCGAAGTAATCAAAATTTATTTGCAGAGATCTGAGTTTCTGTTTGGGGAGAATTGAATCTCGGGCCTCATATTTTTTCGAGATTGTCTAGTGACCAGCTGCGAGTCAGTGAACACTCTTAGGCATTTTACACCAAGATCTTTGATGACTTTTAGTTTGGCTATCAGAGCTTCATATTCAGCTTGATTGTTAGAAGCTTTGAAGCCAAACCGAAAGATGTACTGAGTCACCACCCTATCGATGTTAGTTAAAATAAGACCCACACCACAGTCTTAGACATTTGAGGCTCCATCCACATGTAGAATCCCACAAGCTCTGAAGCTTCTCCTTGGGGGCGATCCTTGACTTGGCTGTCGTCAGTCAAAGTATACTCGACAACAAAGTCAGTAGTATCTGAGCCTTCATCGAGGATGCAGAAGTTCGATCGTTTATTTGGCCATCTTCTCTGAAGTGTCTGGTCATTGAAGTAGAGTCTTTAGGAGGAGATCGGTTAGGATATTTACTGAGTGGGCTGAAAATAAGGTCGCAGTTGTCGAGTCATCATGATGATCATGAAGACCACCTTTTCAATCTGAGGATATCTAACTTCTGCCCCACGCAACATCCAACTTATGTAGTAGATCAGTTTCTGCATCTTATTTTCTTCTCGGACTAGTACTGAGCTCACAACTTTAGGAGTCACAGCCAAATATATGAGTAATTCATCATCGATATTTGATTTTGTCAGAAGTAGAGAAAACTCAGGTACCATCTCAGATCATCGAAAGTCTTCTGACATTCTTCCATCCAAGTGAAGTTCATCTGTCTGAGGGTTTTGAAGAAAGAGAGATATCACTCTGCAGACTTGGAGATAAACCAGCTCAAAGATGCAATGCATCCCACCAGCTTCTGAATATCCCATCGAGAGGTTGGGGCTTCATGTCGAGAACTACCTTAATCTTCTTGGAGTTGGCCTCGATGCCTTGCTTCATCACCATGAAATCAAGAAACTTTCTCGATGTGACGTCGAAGGCACACTTAATCGGGTTCAATTTCATCCGATGTCTCCTCAGGATGTCGAAAGCTTCTATCAGATCGTTGATATAGAGAGCAGCTTTCTTACTCTTCATAAGCATATCGTCAACATAGATCTCCATATTGCGATTGATTTGATTCTTAAAGACTTTATTGAGCAGTCTTTGATATGTAGCTCTGATATTTTTTAGATCGAAAGGCATGACTTTGTAGCAGTATAAGCCTTTGTTGGTGATGAACACCATCTTCTTTTCATCTTTTGATGCTATCCCGATCTAGTTGTAGCCGAAGAAGGCATCCATGAAGTTGAACAGCTAATGGCCCGACGTAGTATCAACCAGTTGATCAATCAGGGGTAGTGCAAAGCTGTCCTTTGGACAAGCTTTTTTCAGATCGGTATAGTTGATGCATATCCATCACTTGCCATTAGCTTGTTTGACCATCACAGCATTCCGAGCTAATCTAGATAGGTTGCCTCGTAGATAAAGTGATTGCTAGCAATTTGTTGATCTCCTCATCGGTGGCCTTCTATCACTCGGGAGTGAAATTTTTTTTCTTTGTCTCATCGGCTTGTGCTTGGCGTTGATATTTAGTCGATGGACAATCACATCTGGTGGGATGCCTGACATGTCTGAGGCAAATCAAGCAAAGACATCTGTGTTCTTTCTTAAAAAGTTAATCAGCTTCTCTCCCAGTTCATTACTTAAGGAAGATCAAATCTAAATAGTTCTGGTCGGGTCCTCATTATTGAGGGGCACCGAGATGAGTCACTCTATGGGTTCTCCTCGACTTTTTTTCTTTCTTTGGTCTAGTTCGTCATTGGTGGGAAGAGCTTCAGTCAGCTTCTTTTTTTTGACTATGGTTAAGTAACGTTGTCGGCCAGCTACTGATCTCTTCTCATTTCACCGATTCTTTTTCTCATCAAAAAGTGCATGAGCAAGTGATACATTGAGATAATTGCTCGGAGTGTGTTCAGCCCAGATCGTCCAAGATAATATTGTAAGCGGAAGAACCCAGACTATAAGAAAATTGAGTTGCACGGTTGATTGTCGAGGTGGTGCAAGACAGTAACAGGAAGTTCTATCTCTCCTTCTACCTTGATCGAGTCGCCAGTGAATTCGATTAAAGGAGCATTGATTGGTTTAAGTCGATCAATAGAAAGTCACATTCAAGAGAAATAATCATAAAAAATTATATCAACTGAGCTTCTATTATCAATAAGATATCAATTTACATCATAATTGGCTATCGTCATTGATACAACAACAGCGTCATTATGAGGAGTTTGGACTCCTTACAGATCTTCCTCAGAGAAAATAATGTCATCGTTTAACTGTCGATGTTTGGGATAGCTTTCTGAGTCATCGGCTCCTCGAAGTTTTGACCCATCGAGATCACGTTGATCACGTCCATTGTAGATTGAGCATAAGCTTTCCTCATCGAGGTGCGGTTGAGGCTGAGAGTCACTCGACAACTGCGTAGGTTGGTTCTGCACATACTTTCTGAGGTATCCCCACCTTATCAGGTTTTCTATTTTGTTCTTCAGCTCGATGCACCTCTTGATGTTGTGGCCATAGTCATGATGGAACCAATAGTAGTGTCTCCGATTATGAAATATTGTTTTTATCTTCATCGACTGGGGTCATCGAAGATAGTCCTCTCCCTCTATCTCTATGAAGATCTGTGCACGAGGAGTAGTTAGAGGGGTGTAGGAATCGTACCTGGGGTCAAAATTTTTAGGCTTCGAACTTGGTCGGGAAGGTGGAGCCTCCCTCTCATGCAGGCTTGGCTGGGTCCCGTGGAGGTTCCTTCTTTCTTAGTCTTCTTCTTCAGGTCCTTGCCGTTAGGCGGCATCTATTAGTCTCTCCCTCCTCATCTTGGATGTACTTTGCGTGCACTCAAGGAGTTCGGTATAAGTCTGGGGAAGCATCTTGTCCAAGAAATAGGTGAACTTGGAGCTGCATAGTCTCTGCTTCATGCTATAATGGCTGTCGATTCATCGAGATCTTGGACCTCTAGGGTGTAGTGTTGAAGCACGCCATAAAATCTTATAGAGGTTCTCCATCTTGTTGCCTGACGGAGAAAACACTGTCGGATGTCGCGGTATCTTCGATTGATGCTGAAGTGCACCAAAAAGAGCTATCCAGTTGGTCGAACAAATGGATACTCCCAGTTGAAGTTCGGAGTACCATGTTCGGACAATTTTTCTAAGGATGACTGGAAAGGCGATGCAGAGGAGGACATCGAATTTTTCTGAAAAAGTATGAAAGCTTTGAAGCTCTTGAGGTGGTCAAGTGGATCGGTGGATCCGTCATACGGTTCCACCTGTGGCATCTTGAACCGACTCAGAATCAATTCGCCAAGAATCCATCGAGAGAAGGATGAATGGGTGCTGACATCGAGCTCACCAGTATGATCTCGGTTGTTCGCTTGGAGCCGATCCAAATGGTGATTAAGCTCTTTTAGCTTGAGGTCATATTCATCCAACCGCTGCTGAGATTCATCGGGATGTTTGGAATATCCTGGGGTAGAACCTTTCCCAAAAGAAGATCTTGATGGAGATTGTAGCCTCTTCTCCTTGTGTGAAGCTCATCGAGGGGAAGGGGGCAGCGATCACCGAAAACGACATGTAGAGTGCATCGAGAGTCAGCCTGTGGCAACCGCTAGATGGGTTGAGAAGCCATTCGATGGGAGCGTCGAGATGAGTGGCGGAACGGAGAACGACACAGAGACTTTGCCTAGAGGGCATATCCTACGACACCGAATCCTCTGTCTACCATTGCTGTCATTGTTGCTGTTGCTCCCAGTCTGTTGGAGACTGTGGACAGCCTCCATCAATGCTCTAACTTGTTTCACCAAGGAGGCAAGCTGTTGCTGGTCCATTGTTTCCTCCGATCGTGAGGCACTCGACTCTTCGAAGGTCGTTGGAAGTGCGTCACACCACTACGAGCGTCGAGATGAACTAAAAGAAATATTTTGCGCTCTCATTTTGGCCATTATAACTTCTGGAAGGATGTTTCTCCCCCTATCTGGCATGCCAAACTATTGCGGCTTGTTTCCAGTGGGATAGTCGGATCGTCATGCCTGAGTGTTGAACGACAGGGAGCTGGTGGAGAAGGACGCTCGTCGGAGAGAGGGCACAGTCGAATGGATCGAGAATGAGAGCAAGGGCTCACGATGCATTGAACAGAGACAAGTCAACTCGAATCAGATAGGAAGATAGGCCAATGGCGTCTGGTGATAGTAGGGACCTACAAGAAAAGTCTTCATCAGAGATGCTCTAGCGAGGATCCTCCGACGTTCAAGTCAGTTTTTAGCTCAACAGATGGAGGAGTAAGTGAGGCAGAGTTTCGGACTCTAAATTCTTGAGTGTGCATGCCTCATGGGGTCCCTTTTACCTCCATTTATAGAGAGAGCAGGATAAAGAATGAAAGGATGGGATAGCATTCCGATAACATCCCATCATACTGAGCCACATGGGGGCATCTTTAATGACCTGTCAGAGGGCATGCCTTTATTCGACGTGCTGATGGTCACGACGGTAGGCCTTATCCACACATGTGGCATACTTAATGACTTTGTGGTTCCTATCATGACGTGCGGCAGGCCACTTAGGATATGACCTCAGGATGATGTGATTTGATGGGACTCGATGGGACTGTATAGCACCATATTTGACCGTCAGCTGTTTGATCGATGTCGATATCTAGATCGACCACTAACCGGAACAAGATGAAAGGGATTGGAAACAGTCTGAGGTGAGTACCCCACATGCCAGCGGTCTCAGACTCGCAAGTAGGATTGGAGAGTCAGGTCGGAAGATGGCCGATCTTAAGTATCAGGCGTCATATGCAGCTGAAGAACCCAATTTTGGATTAAGACTGTTGCGACAGGCAAGTATGTCGGTTTCTCATCGATGCCACTAGAGAAATAGACTGGTCGTTGGCTAATGTAGTCCTTAACTTAGACAATGTTGCCATATCCAGATGATGTTGACATCAGACTTCCACCGACCTCAGCTTGCAGACAAGGTTGGCCTCCCGATGAGGCCGGCTTCCTGAGGATCATGATCTTCTGATGAGGTCGGCCCTCTAGTGACCCTAGCTTTGCACTGAGACCGGCTTTATGATGATCTCCATGATCCGGCTCCACATCGGTAGTTTTATATCGGTATTCTCTCGATGGCGTCAGCTTTTACCATGGTAGGCCTCCGATTGAGGTCGGTTAAGTGACGAGGATCTACCCCAACAGATTGTCTATTGTTTGCTCATCAATAATCAGTTGCTTAATCTACATTTTATATATCTCGCATTTTTGTTCCATTTATGTTTCTTCTCTTGGTTATTGTAACTGAAGTAAAAGCAAAGGTTTTTTTTTTCAGATTCTTTTAATCATTAGTGTCGGAATAGGAGGTTAGGCAAGGACATTATTATTGGTTGGACCAGGTCCACCACTCAATTAGTCGATGTAAGAGTAAATACACAGAAGATATTATTTGGGTTCCATAGTTCTCACTTAGAATCTCATTCAAAGAGGCTAGTTGGAAGATATTATTTGACTTTGGTCCAAGTATCCAAGATCTGCCCAATGCATAGTCAATAGATATGGGAGTAAACATATGTCTATATACGTCTGTACGGATCCTCACAATATACTTATTATTTCATAAAATATCAAAGGGCTAATTATACATTCTAACATTATGTTGTCAAAGACCTAATCTCTCGTTGCATAGTGATATTATTGCCTTACAAGAGTCGATGCTAGCCAAGGGATCCCCATCCATTCTCAGATCGATTGGTGGTTCTGTAATGGACAATAGTGGACTTCTTCTTGGTTGCTTTCTTCACGCCTTAACCTTTGTCTTATCATGCTTGGACTTATTCTTCTTTTTCTTACCGTTAGCCAGAATCATTAGAAAATCCACGTCAAGGAGTGACCAATACAAAGGAAGATATACAAGGTGGATCTAGATATACAAGGTGGATCTTCTATATTAACAAATGCTTCAAGATCAAATTAGTCAGGCTCCACCAGGGTATGAGATCGACCCTCTCCAATTGAGCAAATCCAAGGATCATGTCATGTATCTTATGGATTAATTCCACATCCAAGAAGGGTATGGGCACATGACGAAGGTGAAGGAGTGCACGATGTTGATGATGATGATAGGACTTGTCCAGCCAAACCTATCATGTTTGCCGAGTTTTGAAGGATGTTAGTGTGCAAGTTTACTAGCTCTTGATGCGCAAAACACATGAAGCCAATAACTTGTTTTCATAAATTGTTGGTGTGCACTGAAATTGTTGATTTCATTTTCATAACTACTTGCAATCCCTCTTTTCACTTATGAGAAATTTTCCTTGATTAGAGAGTACCATATTTGTTTAATGTAGATAGCTCAAGCCTTGTGGTTAGGGGAGTTGGGGCCTGAATTCTCATTCTCAATCTAATTGTTTGGTTAGGAGAGTTCCATTCCTATTCTGATTCTATTATCATTCCGACCGTTTGGTTTGGAGGAGTCCCATTCTGATTCTAATTACAAAAAATGTTCAATTCGAACAAAAATCATATGGAGCGGGCACTATAGGCCATCAAATGTGGCATGCCTAGTTTCATATCATTTTTTTTTTTTGCACCTTAAAGAAGAAATATAGAAGTTAAATAGGAATTGAATTTCACCTACTAATACAGCCGTTAATTTCATAACTGAAATAATAAAAAAAATAAAATGCATGCTTAAGAAAGACCCTTCGTGATCGAACGTCCATATCCTCTTTTTTCTCATCAAGTCTCTCCATTTATTATCTTCTTTATTAAGCCATTTTTTCCATCCGTAGGGTCTTCCTCCCAAATTTCTTTCACTCTTCCAAACCCCACGTGCTATCTCTCTCCTATCCATGAGGTCTTTCTCGAGTTTCTTTCTTCTCTTCTAAATCTTTCTTATTTTTTAAGATCTTTGTATTTAAAAGTTCATAGAAACTATATATCGTTTACCTAGAGGTGTGTATTAGAACATTAGATAAATATTTTGCTAGATGTATATTAACTGACTATATATTGCATATCAATGAATATTAAGTTCGTAAACTATGTACCAATTTATTTGTAGGTGTGTATTAGATCGTTGCTGAGTATGTATCAAAAAATTTAAGGTATATATCATAAACTATCTAATGTGTATCTTTGATCATGTGTTGTGTACCAATGAGTGCTATATTCCAAAACTGTGTATCGCTCTATCTAAAAATGTATATTGGATGTCAGATGAATATTTGCTAGTATATATCAATTGACTACTAATGAATACTAAATTCGATAAATTATATATCAATTTATCTATAGGTGTATATTGAATCATTTGTAACACCTAGCTATATACTATATATTGGTGAATTCAATATTCTGAAAACTATATATCGACTTATTTGTAGATGTATATTGACTTATTTAATGATTGATTTATTTAATATATATCAGAAAATATCATTTCTTTTAATTATGAGACTAATAATTTTATTAGTAAAAAATTTTTAACCTTTACATTTATTTTTTAAGATTGATGTTAAGAGACATGAGGCAACCTATGAAGTCCATCCCTATTTTATAGTGTTTGTCCCGTATGACTTTTGTTAGCCTGTTCTCTTTCCAATCCATTCTGGACTCTCCCCATTAGATGGGAATAAGCAGGAAAAAAAGAAGAGACACCATTGAATATCTTGTTTTCTTCCACATCCTCTCCACCTATGCCCATCATCGCTACCTCCACCGTGCTGGAGATGTGCTCGTGGATGCCGACGAATGAGCAGGCCTGGTAGTGAGCATCTTGGCAACAAATGATAAGAGAGGAGGGAGGCCGGCTTGCAGTCCGACTGCATATGACAGCTAACGTGAGGTGTCCGATTGGGTGGTGGTAGCATTAGGGGGTGCAGTGGATGAGGCCCAGAGGATGACGACGGAGCTGATGGGGCTAGAGGTAGCGAAGGGCCAATCGCAGCAGTCTTCTACTGCAAGAATGAGGTGGCGGTCTTCACCGTCAGCCGGTTCATGTCGTCATAGGAGGCCATGGAGACGATGGTGGCATTAGGGTTATGATCCGAATGGCAGAGGGGAGACAGGAATGGTTTTAGGAGGTGACACCATTCAAACGGGTAATCATAGAAACAAAGGAAATGTTAATTAAAAAATATTAATAAATATTTATTAATTTATTAATAAATACTTATTGAAAATATTTATTAGATATAATGATTAAAAATATTAGTAATATATTTTATTTATTTAATATTTAAATAAAATATTAAATAAATAAAATAAATAAATGAATCAAAAATAAATAAAATTATTAAATAAATAAATATTAAAATAAATAAAATGAGTCTAAAAATAAATAATTTATTATATTTATTAAAATAGATAAAATAGAATGAGTCCAAAAAATATTAAATAAGATAAAAATATTAAAAATAAATAAAATAATCAAATTTTGAAAATTATTAGTTGATTTCGATTTCTATCTCAAATGATCCAAATGACAATAATCAAATTATCCATTTCGATTCTGATTCTGATCACGAACCAAATACTTTAGAAGATTTTGTATTCTGATTTATTCTGATTTCTATTCTGATTCTAGCCATGAATTAAACACACTTCTCTCACATAATTTAAAATCTTATTCAGAAACAAAACCTTATAATATACCATTATTGGTTGCTTCAACAGGTATATATGAAATAATTGAGAAACTACTCACCATATCTATTGTAACTCAATTGGAGATCAGTTTGAAGTTAAACATTAAAATATGCTTGTCTAAAACAATCTTAAGGTCCTACCCAATATAACATCAAGTCAATCAATTCACTTTTTCCCACTAACTAGAAATTTTGTGCAATTGACTCATGAAGTTGAAGCTCCTTAACAACTGCCAAACCTCTCATCTTAGGTTTCATTACATGATTACAAGTTCCTTAAATACAATAATCACCAAAGCCCAATGCATCTCCTCTAGGCTTTTAACTCCATATCCCATTTGAAACTCTTACAAATCTTTCTTGTGCTAGTGCCTTCTTCATTCTTTCTTTCTCTTTCTCTCTTTCTTTCCTTGATTTGAGGTAGAAGATGATTAGGAAGTGGCAGCGAATAGGCTATTGCTTTCTTTTGTTCGTCACGTTTAAGTGCACCAATGGAAGAACGGGTGAATTGAAGCATACTGGTATTTGGTGGTACTTTGTGGGATAGTTGAAGCATCTGTTGAAGGCTCGACAGACCCCTATGAGAGAGAGGCATGACTACTACTCTATGGTACCATCACAACTTCTATTCAGAATGCATAACGACCATGGTCTCCGTGGGTACACTCCATTGGTGCTATGCGCTGGGGACCATGTTCGATTAGTCTTCAGTTTCTGAAGACTATATTCAGTTAGTCTTCAACTTCTGAACATGTGAAGTTTTCTTGGAGAACTCGTCCATTGCAGATGGTGGAGTAGATGGGTGCTTCATAGGTCCCAGCTTCTTCATCGGAGATGTAGGCTGAGGAAAGTTGGGGGCTGAGAGAAAACCTAATCTATGGGTAGATGGAATCTCTTGCAGGGAGAAGATGGATGGGAAGAGAAAGTTCAGAATGAGGAGATTAGTACATAGAGTCAAGGAACCAAGGGGACAACTCAGTGGAAGGTTCTTCTTGTAGGGGAACAAAAATCCTAATTATGGGTAGGCAGGGATGGCAATTTTAGTTGATCCGCTAGGTATCCAATCTGATTAGAATCTGAGGCATATATGGGTTCTAGAAAAAAATATCTGAAGTAGGTTTGGATTAGGTATGGGTCATGATATGTGCCGCCCTAAATCCAATTTGATATAATCTTAACCTATATTTTTCTTTCAAAATTATAATTATTTTATAATATTTATATGTATCTGATCTGATCCGATCCTTCTTGTTTATCCAATCCGACTCAACCCGCATCTCTAGCTACTTGATCTGATCTGACCCAACTCAAGGAGAGTACAGGATGGGTATGGATGTGAGATTTTTAATTACAAGATAGGTACGGATAATCGGATCTGTTGCTATCCTAGTAGAGGGGTATTATGGCACCCGAGAAACATGCTTGCATCATCAAATTAAATTAGATTAGAAATTGGAGTATGTCACAAAATTAAATTGGTTTACATTATAAAATTAAATTTGTTATGTGTTACTAAATTAAAATGCATATTGTCATTAGATAGACATTTGTGACCTTCCTTATCTTTCGAATGAACAAAGTGTCATAAATGAAATATGCGAGCTACGTGCCTCAAGTATTGGTCAATGTATATCAAACTTTATCTTCAACTAAACTCTACATAATTGAATTGACCAGGAATCAGAATGTAGTAAAAAAATTAAAGTGGCATGCATTGTAAAATTCAACTGATTGTGTGTTACAAAATTAAAGTGCACATGCATTGTCATTAGAGCAATGTTTTTACCTTCCTGATCTTTTAAATCAGCAAGGTGAAAAGGTGGACACAAGGGCACTCTCCAAATAAGTATTTGGTCAATATATACCATACTTCATCCTTATTAACTTAACTCCATAAAGTTACATTAGACTAGAATTAGAATTGTTGCAAAATTAAATTGGTATGTGTTACAAAATTAAAATACATAGATTGAAATTAGCTTAATGTTTCCTACCTTCCTAATCCTTCTAATGCACAACGTGACAAAGGTGGACACCGGTACTATCTCAAGTATTGATGAATGTATATCAAACATGTTACAAAATTAAATTGGTCACGCATTATGAAATTAAAGTGGGCTTGGCTGTTGTTAGATGACCATTTTATAACTTCCTAATCTTCCTAATCAACAAGGTGACATAAGTGGATGCTAGGGATATCTCTCTAAATAAGTCTTTGGTCAATATATACCAAACTATGTCCTTATTAACTAAAATTCATAATATTAAATTAGAGTGGAAATCAAAATGCATTACAAAACTAATTAAATTGTATGCATTACAAAATTAAATTGGTATATATGTGCTGTGGAATTTTGTATCACAAGATTAAAAAGCACGTAATTTGCCATTAGATGGACATTTCCTACCTTCCTAATCTTCTTAATGGACGAGGTGACAAAGATTGGACACGAGGGCAATCTCAATATTGGTGAATTTTTATTATTGAACTTTGTCTTGAGCAATTTATAAGCTCCATAACATTTATACGAGGAATTGTTACAAAATTAAATTGATATGTATCATAAAATTAAATTGTTTATACATTACAAAATTAAAGTGCAACCAAGACTGCCATTAGATGGGAATCATGGGATATCCTACTTTCTTAATCCCCCTAATCAACTAGGTGGATATGGGGACTATCTCTCTACATAATTATTCGATAAATAAATCCCAAACTTTGTCTTTAGTAATTAAATTCCATAAAATTAAATTATACTAGGAATCAAAATGCATTACAAAATTAAAGTGGTACTGTTACAAAATTAATTTTATTGGTACATGTCACAAAATTAAATTGGTTATGCATTACAAAACTAAGTAAATAAACAACCATTAGTTGAACATTTTCTACGTTGCTTAGAAAAACTTCCTAATCAACATTGACATAGGTAGACACTAGCTCTGTCCCTCCAAATATATACTTGCTCAATATATTCCAAACTCTATCACCAGCAACTAAACTCTATAAGACCAAGAATCAAAATGTATTAAAAATTAAATTGGTATGCATGAGAAAATTTAATTATGCACTATACATTATAGCCTATCACTCGATAGATGTTTCCAACCTTCCAATCAATGTGATGATGTAGGTAGACTCTCCCTCTATCTCTCACTCTCTATAAATAAGTATTGTTTAATATCTACAGAACTCAGTCCTCTGAAACCAAACTCCAGTTATTAGAATGCTTTACAAAATTAAATTTATAATAAAAAATTAAGTTGTTCTTGTTACAAAACTTAATTGGTTGTGCATTACAAAATTAAAGTGCATATATGCAATTTTCTTGTGGAAGTTTCCTGACTTTCTAATCTTTTTAATCAAGGAGGGGATATATGTGCACTCTATTTCTAAATCAAATATCGGTCAATGAATATTAAACTATCATGAATACTTGGATCTAGAAGTTTTCGCTTCATAAATATTTTTACTTCATTGAAATTTAAATTATACAATGAGAATGTTTGAGTTAATTAATTGAACATTACCGAATATAGTTGGACTTGGATCACCACTAGGGTTGCTATGTAAATGTTTTTACTTCATTAAAAATAAATTATATAATGAAAAATTTGAGTTAATTAATTGAACATTATCAAAAATAGTTGGACTGGATCACCACTAGGGCTGAAATTAGATTGGATATAGATCGAATACTACCTATCTATATCTATATTTTATTTTATTTGAAGAATACTAATGTAGATACAGATGTTAGTTGGATGCAAAAATTCATATATATATATATATTTTAAATGATACGGATACAAATCGAATACAAAAAGCACCGATATAAATATAGATATAAATCGATTTAGATAAGCTCTATAATCACAGAATCTAAGATATTACTAAGTGAATGATAAATCAAGTTAATAGCATATTAATATGATCAAATATTTTCTTTAAAGTTCACGAGTGCTATATAAAATTAGATAAGAATATAAATAAACTTGTTCGATCACGGATTGGGTAGTTTCTATCTATATCCATATCTTTTTTTTTATAGATATGGATACATATATAATGTTTGTTAAATGCTTAAATTTCTATCCATATCTGGATAGATTTGGATATGAAAATCGAAATGGATCCTGATAAATATTATTCAATCCACTTTTGCCCCATCCACCAGTGGATATAGAACTTTCTAATGAATGAGTTGAAGCTAGTGGATGCAATGGCTGTCTCTATATCAAGTATCACCGAACATATATTAAACTCTATCCTTAGCAACTAAATCTCGAAACTTTTTACTACACTAATAGCCCATGTAAGATTACCTAGATTTCTAGCACTCCCTTAGTTTGTAATGCCTCTTTTCCCCAAAAGTCCATTCCAATCATCTTACTTTGCACTCCAACTCAAAATGGAGCGTACCCATAGTTGTTGTTTTCTTCCCATAACTTGGCTATTCTCTTGCACTCCTTTTCTCACTCCCTTCTCTCTCCTCTCCCTTTTCCTTTTTTCTCTAAACTCTCACTAGTTTCTGAAACTCACCTCTATTTTCAATGCAGTCAAGGTTCTTAAAACTCCATCATGTACTATATTAGCAATGATATAATTGGATTCTATGCATCAGTCTTGTCCATGAAGATCCTTCCCTTCGATCTAGAGTTGCACAAGGTCACTATGGCATGAAGTGCTCCTACATCTTCACTTCTCCAAAACTAAAATATAATGGTTTTTTCTAGAAATTAAAATATAAAAAGTAGAGGCTAAATTTGAGCTATAGTATCTTTGATTAATATTGATGAAGTATATATAATCAATTTGAATTGGCAAGATTTGTGTCTCGAGCTATAATTTGAGGGGTTGACAAATATATAATTTTGTTGATTCGAAAAATTATTTAGCAAATCCCAAGAAATTTAGTGTTTACATTAGAGTGTATAGTAAATATGTGGTGGTTTAACTCATTTAGATTTTATCAAAATATTAGCTCTAATTCAGAGCGTATTATGATAAAGACTTGATTTTCTATTCTCAGTAAAGGAGGCTAATTAGAAGCTTGGAGGATAAGATAGAATTATGTCTCTTTATAGTTTGGGCTTTGAGGCATACTAATTTTGAGAATGAAATTATTTGAAGGGGGGAGAATGTAATACCCAACCTAAAGGGACTAGACTTAGTCCACTTTTTGACCAGCCGGAACTTATTTTTTTGTGGGCTGGTTTGATTGGGCCTTTTGGGCCGCACATATGTGCTTAGTACATGCCACGGAGGAGAAGACTGTAATTAGAAGTAATCTTCTCTCTTGATTCTGGTAGATACTACGAGTCCTAGGGCAAGCTAAATTTAGCTAAAATCGTAGGATTTATATCTTGAAGGGATGCCCTCTCTTCTCTTAGGACTCCACCAAAAATTTCAAGTAATCACTGTCAATCTCCAAGTTGTTCTTGATATTCTCCCTTATATTTTCATTGGAATAAACTTGCCAGAATTATCTTTTGGCCTTGCAGCTTAGGTAGGGGTTCTAAGCCCTTATTCCTCTCTCTTTTTCAATCTCATGAGTATCACCATTGCATTGTTTGTTCGTAGATTGGAAAGAATAGGTTCTTGCTTGTTTCATGTTTTTTTTCTTAATTTTTGCCGACCACCACTTGCTGTAGCCATTGCCAAGGCTGTCATTGTTGCCACTGCCAAATGTAGCCCTAGGCTACTACCCTCCGGTGTTCTTGCTACCATGTTTGAGAAGAAGAGATGGGGGAGTTCCCCTATATTGAAGAAGAAGAGAAGAGAGCTCTCTCTTCTCTCTCTTTCTTCTCTCATTCTTTCTTCTCTCTCTTTTTTCTCTAGTGGATCCAAAGGATTTTAAAAAGATTAAAGAAGCCTAAGGATGGACCCGATGGACACTAATAGATGGTTTAGACTACTAAATCCACTAGGTGAATTTCTTTAATGATTAAGTTTGATTCTGTAGGGGAACAATCTTCTAGACAAGAGAAAGTAAAGCAAGGTTTTGCACACCCTAGTTATAAGTCATGATGTGGGTAGGTGATTATTCTACATGAGTTTGTCGTTAATAAAATAAGAATTCTTCAACATAATCATCACATGATTATGAAAAATTATGTATAGATATACTTGCACGATTGATGTATATTTTTATATATCGGTACATGTATTATGCATTGTTGATTTGATATGGCATGGATTATGATTAATGGGTGCTTAATTATAGATATTATATTGAGTAAAGAAGTCATAACTTAACATAATTGATAGGGTGTAGGCAGCATTTAGGTTAATTGGTTATATAAAAAATATGGTGTATAGTTGGATTAGCCTCGAACTGAGATGCAGTATTGTGTTTGCCTACTATGGGTTGGAGCATGACTATGACTATTCTAATATCAAAAAATTAGATCATAACTTTAATATACTAGCAGGGCATAGATGACATTAGATTGATTTACCAGTAAGAAATATGGTACATGTGCTAGGTTAGCCTTAAGCTAGGGTACAATATTGTATTTGGCCTATCATAGGTTGAAGCATGATTTAATTAGCCCAACATTGAAAAATAAACATAATTTTTAGAGTGGATAAATGAAAAGCATGTTGACTAGTCGGTCATATGTGAAACAAGACATATCAACCGTAGACTAGATGTGATATTATGGTTGCCGGTTATGGGGGAAGTATTTGTGTGTTTGGTCTATCATGGGTTGGAGTATGGTTGTGACTGAAAATCAAGATGATAATTATGTTTAATTAAAGGATATTTGGACTAGCGTATATGTTAAATATGTATTTGTGATGTTAGTTATAGGCTGAGATGTGGTTTTTGTCTACGGACGAAAATAGGATGTGTGTTTAGAATGCTATGGGCTGGAGCATAGATAGGTTTAATCCGGTGCCAGAATGATAATATCGTTCAGATCAGAACTATATTAACTAGTAAATGATAAATAATCTCACTGAATAACTATTGAGTAGAATTACTGATTGGTGATATGTGATGTGCTTAATAGAACTGCAATGTTATTATTTAATTATCAAATTATTAATATATGAATCTTACTATCTTTCTATCAATATATATGTATATGTATATATATATTTGCTAAAAGAAGTTTTTATATTCATGCTGGTGTGTGGGAGATTCTTATTGGGCTACAACACTCACACCACTCTTTTTTTTTTTTCTTTTAGAGTCGTAAGATACATAGTTTCAAATAGTTTTTGTTATGTGGTCGACCTGAGTGTGTTGAGTATAGGGTGTTGCAAATACTATGAGCAATTAGTCATGCCAAATTGCATAGGAGCTGGTAGATTCACAACCAGGGACTCCAACAATCCAACTTTTATATTGGAGACATTGTTAGCTTTTGCCGAAGTTTTATATATTTTCCAAATTGTAATTTTAGCATGTTTACTTGTACACCAGAAGTTCTATCTAGTTGAATAGTGTAAAAAGTTATCTATATAAGGTAGCCTAAGGTTTGTTTTGTATAGACTTGATTTAGTTTTAATAATAACTTCTTGGAGAAAGAGTTTTTTCCACCTGCCTCTCTCTCTCTCTCTTCTCTCTCACATCCTTGTGCTTCTTCTTTCCCTTCAATTTGTAGTCTCATTTTGGGGCTATATCAATTCTTATCTTTTACCTTAGCTTTAAAAGCAATTGAAAGAGGAAGGAGAGGTGAACCTCTCCTAACTTGATATCTTCCTAAGCAATGTTTTTACCATTACCGGCGAAACAAAGTTTAATTCTTTTGCAAAGAGAAGGAAGAAACTGAAAATATCTCTCCAAATTGGGGATCACCATTGTGGCCTTAGTCTATTTCTTTGGTAGTGTATCTAATGAATTTACGTCCTCCGTAAAGTTGTATTATCTGTTAAATGCCTCCAACACCATATGGCTAGCATTTTGAGATTTGTCTCTATCAAAACTTTTATAACTAGAACTCCTTCCACTATGTTCATTTTCTCTAAGTTGGCAAACCCTGAAGAAGAAGAGGTCTCCTTCCAAAAGAAGGATCTTCTAAAACTATCAAGATGTCTCATCACCCAAGTGAGTAGTTTATTGAACGATGTAGACTATTGATACTATGCAAATTGGACTATGTTGAGAAGAGTAAGTGAACCTCCATAAGGAAGGTTGCTCTTCCATATGTTGGTAGTTTCCCCTCAATTTTGTTATAAGTGTCATTCGTCTGATTTATTAGTTTTGGTGTTAGATAGAGGTAGATTAGGGTATGCTACAGGAGATGTAGTTTGAGCTGCAAATGGGTTGGTGTGACCATGATCCAACATGTCCAAATTTGATTAGACCTAACCTAAGCCTCTCCATTTTTGAAGACCCATGGTCAAGTTGGGGGGAAAAAGGGACCCGATTTGAAAAGTAGATTAGTTATTGGTTTTATGGTCTCTAACCGACATGAGTGGACCTAGCCTGTATATTATTAGTGTCTAATTTGGGTTAAGAGAAAAATATGATTGGCCTCACTTGAATTTGTTCTAACCTAACCCAACAATCTAAATAATATAATATCCTTTCCACTTGTCCTTGAATGTCTTTTCAAATTTATCTAGTGAGCCTTCACCTAAATTAGTACCTTTTTGTTTATCAAATTGCCCCATCTCTTCTCATATGCCATCATTTAATATATTGAAGTATTTATTGTTTGTTTTAGTGGATTCTTATTTACAATGTTCTCAAATATATTAATATTTATTATTTTAATTTATCATTTGCAAATTTTACCTTAAGAGTGATCATTATCTTAGATCATTTTTTTTTTAATAAAATCCATGTTCAAGTTGTCATTCTTTTAATTTGATCTAAAATTTAGTTATTTTATATTAACCATTAGTTGTTGTATTTTAGCTATAAAAGGATACTTAAATACCTAGCTTGGACCATCAACATAACTTGATCTGATCCAAACCTAAACCCATTTAGGTCTAGTTATATTTTTCTCTAACTCAACTTGAATGACCCGCACTTCTAAAATACTTTTTATTGTACCCATCCAATCAAATCAGCTAATTGGTGGGATCCAAGCTCAAAATCAAGACTCATCATGAAACCAATTTTGGTCAAGGTCAAGCATACACTGGTTTGACCGGAGCTATATGCAGCTCAAGATGTAGTCTACAACTTAACGGAGAGACAATTGTAGAAGCCAATGCATTTCCTGCCCTAGATAATGGTGAACCTTTATCGAAATTGTTAGGTAGACCAGAGACAAGTTCGAAAATCTGCTCAAGGCATTAAGCTTCAACTAATACACTAAACCTATATACCATATGGAGTTTCAAGATATGATTCAGTACTTTTTTTTTTTTTTTTGGTCTTTATTAAACACATACAGTTACATCTTCCCTACCCTTTGCATCATCACTTTTCCCTTTCTTTCTTCCTACTTATCTCTGCTCTATGATCCTAATATATATGGAACTAGAGGCTAAATTGTCACTGCTCATCACATACGAATGATGCAGTACTTGATCCATACCCAATTCAACCCAGGCCTGGAACAATTCTCTACCTTAGCTACTTGACCCTGCCTAAATGCAATGCAACCCAATTCTTGTATGAGTGGCGTAATGAAGACCCAAGCCCCTCAAGAGGTGGGTTCAAATTTGGCAATACCCAGGTCCAACTTGACATAAAAGTCTCTTAAATCTATTGTAACTTGAACGCTGCTCTTCCTCACAATGTATTTCAGATGCATTGTTTGCTGAGTGTTTTAAACCTACAAAATATTTTAGATTTTTTTGCATGTATACTCTTCTAAATATTCAAATGTATATGAATATCCTTTCAAAATTAATATTGTATGTATACCTTCATAAAATAC
>NC_025999.2:78325349-78413959 GCF_000442705.2 Elaeis guineensis
CGTGGAGATCCTAAAGTAGAACTTCAAGCAGCCTGGCATGAGGTGATTCTCCTACCGCGGTTCCGTAGATCGAGAATCCAAAGGCTAGGCCTCATAGCATCTCCCTCTTCCTAGTGATATTCAGCAACTTTAAAGTTCTTTAGTTGTTCAAAGTATTGCAGGTACCTACAGCTGGTTTGATTCACAAAAGAATTATTTTTTAAAAAAATTATTTTTTTTAAAAAATATTTTTTATTTTGAAATTTTATATTATATTTAGTTATATTTGGTTGAATATTTTTTTTTAAAAAAAATGATATAAAATACCTATTATATCTCTAGTAGATATAATATCATATATTTTTATTCTTAAATTTTATATAAATATAATATTATATTAATAATATTAATATAATATTAATATATTATAATATAATATAAGATCATAATAATTTATTATATTAATATAATGCTAATATATGTTAATATTATGTTAACATAATATTAATATTTAATATAATAAATTTATTAATATAGATATGAATATAATATTATATTAATATAAATATCAATATATTAATATAAATATTATATTAATATTAATAAAAATATTATATTAATGTGAATATTAAAATAATATTATAATATAATAAATATTATAATATTTATATTGATATTAATATTATATTTATATAAATATTAAGATAATACTAATATAATATTATATTACTGTTCAATATTTCATTCTAACCATCTATTGATATTTTGAAAAATCTTGACCGTTGATCTTAAAAGGATATTTTAGAAAAAAAAAAATACTACCACTTTTCATCTCATGAAAAGTGCCAAAACTCACATCTCCCATAGATTTTTATTTTTCATAAAATATGGAAAGTGATTTTTCATGGGAAGAACTTTTTCAGCTCTCTCTCCTCTTGAAACTCCAACTAAATAAGAGACTCCCTCTCCACTTCATAGAAACCGCCTCTTCTCTCCTCCACTTCCCATCAACCAAACGAGTCTTTAACAAAGATAACTAATATGTTGATTAGTTAGCTCACGAAGGCTTGAGAGGGGACATCAAATTCAAGTACTTGTGGATGTCATTTGTTGAGAGGAGCTAAACCCCTTAACACTCCCCACACCACCAAAAAAAATAAATAAATACAAAATTAAGATAAAAAATAGTAGTTATTTTTTTAAATAAGGGATATATATATATATATGCACGCATGTGGCGTGCTGCAACTGAAAGAATAGTACCTTACAAGCCAATCGCATGGAGATACGATGGGATATTTTTTATTATCTTTCTGCTCATTTGCATGGCATTAGTTATTTTATCTATATGAGGTATTATATTTTATCATTTACTGTATCATTTTTTTATATGATTATGATAAACCTCTTAAATTAGCACAATAATTTTAGGACCATGATGAGATCATGCCAGTGAGATCTAAAATCTTGATAGCCCCAATCTAAAATATTTTCAGTCATTGGATCATCGGATCAGAGATCGATGACTCCGGTAAGACTGATACATCCTATATATGCTTGATGGAGAGGATAGTTGACCTCACAACCACTTATGTGATGACACTAATATAAGGATATAGATGCTCATTAGAGAATGAGTTTACTGAACAGACCTGCAAAAAAATATCTGATGGAGCCTTACAGCTTGTCGACAGATGGTTCTTCAGTGGGAGTGGTGCATGTGATCCTTTGACCTAAGATCATCATAATTTCTTGTGTGCATAGATCCTTACTTTGGTTTATTCTCTAGCACACCACTTTGAGATGTATATGGGATGTTCTGGGTATGGCAAAGTGTACATGAAGATTGTGAGTGATCAATAAGGAAACGGTCACTTCTTATAGGAGGAGAGAACATCTTATGTGATCTCATAGGATGGTGACTCTGAGAGTCTCTGATCAGAGCAGGGGTGAACAGTAGAAATAATTTTTACTGATTCATCAACCGAGTTATTATCATCAGATCGAGATACATATGGTTAGATATTTAGATTTGACATTTTTTCATACACATAGTCTTTTCGAGATGTTGTGTGATCGAAAGATTGAATTACATGGTAACTTACCACAGAAGAATAATTTTGATATTTTCATCAAATTTCAAACCTTTCAAGTAGTCATGACACATTGCTAAACATCAATCTTGACTTATGGACTCAACAGAATTAAAAGAGTTTAATTCTAGAATCAATTAGGAAGAGTCCTAGTTGATTGGGACTCTTGAGCTGACATAATCCAATCGGATTAGGGTTTCGTCGAGAGTTTGGATCCACTGCTGACTAGATTTGGAATTCAATGGGTCACACACAATAGAGATTTGATCTTGATTTAATTAATTTAAATTTATTATAAATTTAATGGGTTAATTAAATTACTAGCACATGAATTAACCCAAGTTTTCAATTGGGTTCAGTGCAAAGGTATTTGTACTAACCTTGTCTTGTTGCCTTGACCTAATGTGATTAGGTTTGAACCATTTAATTTATTAGATGATTTTATCTGATTTTGTGGAAGTGTTCCATGTGGAACCAACCTCCTCCATGCCAAAAATCACATGCCAAAGAATATTGGAGGTGTCATATTTATTTTGGAATTTAAGGAGAGGAGTCCTTCTCCTTTACTTATCTTAAAATTCTTACATGTTTCACTCTTTCCTTAAATTTGTGCACCATCTGACGGTGCCTTGGGATGTGGGATGTGGAAGAGGTTGTGGAGTCCTTCTCTTAGAAGGAACTCCACGCCAAAATTAATGTGGGATGCCCCATTATTTGGGCGATGACATATGGAGAGTCCATGGCGCATGGGACTCTTAATTCTTCTTATTATCCACACATTTTCTTCCCTCCACCAGCCATTTGATGGCTCTTGAGATTATGGGCACAGAAGAGAAGGAAGAGTTCTTCTCTGGTAAAGAGTTTGAATGCCACAAAATAAATGAAAGTCATTTATTTTGTGCGTTGAATGTGGAAGAGTCCACCTTGTCATGGATTCTTTAATTCTACGCATTCTCCCTTTCCACACGCCATATTTTGGTGTTTAGATTTTTTCTGGTAGAAGAGGAGTCCTTCTGTAGATGAATCTCTTCCTATTCCATGCCATATTCATTGGGTTTTCACATTGAAAATTTATTTCACCGTGTTAGGAAGTTGGGACGCCAAGAGTTGGTGCCCCTTGGTGTCATGTGTGGCTCCCCTTCATTTCTTTTTTAAGGGGTGCCCCATATGGCATAAAATTCATCCAAAAATTATTTTGGATGTAGGATTAGAGAAAAAGAGGTGGTAAAAATCTGAAGTGAAAATAGAAACGAAAAGGGAAGGAAAAATAGAAAGGAAGAGAGGAAGAAAAATAAAAAGTATGAGATACTTGTCCAGGAATTAGATTGTTCATGTGTTGAACATAAAATTTGATTAGAGTGTGGTGAGATCTTTTGAGAAAAAATTTCCAAAGAGATCCTGATGGAGGTCATGAAGGCATACAATCTATGGTGCAAGAGTTCTTGTGAAGGATGATTGGTAGCGTACTTGCGAAGAAGGCTGTAGTACCATGATGAGTTGGAAGGGGCCCTGATCAATCCTGTGTGGATCACTGTTGGAGGGCTTCTACTTTGGAGTCTTATGGAGATATCAAAATCATCAGTTCATGATCTTCATGGTGGTATATGACTTCTAGTCTTCTCCTCATATGATTGATTTTGTGGTTTGATTGGCATCGTCAAGAGGTTCCTAGGATTTTGAGTTTCGATGGTTGTGTTTAAATGTTAAACCTTATTTTTATTATTGAATACGTATTTAAAATTTTTAAAATATTCTGCTGCATCATCAAAATTCAATAGTGGTATCAGAGCCACCCTGGATTGATTCAATCAAATTTTATATTATTTTTTTGATATAGATTAGATCCAGTTCGAACTATGTCAAAATTAATTTTTCTGATCGATGTTTTAGTTGATTTTGATACATTTTTATTAATGATAAAGTGTTATCATTCCATGATCGAACCTTGGATATGAAATTTCATGGTTTATAAACTTGTGTGACTAGTTTAATTTAGATCCTATGATCTATTTTCGATGGAATTGATATCTAGTGCATGTGATGCGCGGGGGCCTTGGAATGTTGCATATGGATATACATTATCAAGGATTAAGGTTTTTGTATTTAATGCATTTACTTAAGATTTCAGGGCCGACCACTATGTTATCGGAGACTCACCATTGTGGGTCGACCATCTTGGTTGTTGTCTGAGGCATGCGTGGGGCCGAAAAATTATGATCATGAAAAGGATGCATCAGATATCAATTAGGATTTTTGTACCGATAGATTGGTTTAAATATAATTCATTATTCTAATGTGATTAAAATTAATGTTTATAGATTAAATCAAAATTATTATTCTAATTTGATTAGAAGCTAAGTTTAATTTTGGTTAATCAAATTTGTCATTTACCTAATTGGATTAGGATTTGAGTTTTGGGTGATCGAATCTAAGTTAACCTAATTGAATTAGATTTAACCTTAAAATTGATCAACCCAACTTAAATGAATGAAAATTGATTAACTTAAAAGTTAAAATTTGGATCAAGTGTTGAACCTGAATTGAAAATCTTAGATGGGACATATGCCCATAATTTTGAACATCTTAATTGACATGTGTTTGAATGAAATTATAATTGAAATAACATGAGTTGATTGTTATAATATTTTATAATTGTTATAAAATGCTATGATGATTTGTTATAAACTATGAAACATCTATGTGATGGATATGCATTCATGGTAGTCTTCTTGATGATGAAGACTAGACTACCAGGCTTCTGGAGAGCATAGGCATATTAAGTTTGACTATGAGATGGTTCAATCTATGATGCACCAAGGATTAGACCCTTTGATCATCCTGTGGCTCGGATAATTTTTTAAAATCCACAACTATTTGTCTTCCTTAATATGCTCTTACATGCTGGTAGTTAGAAATTTGAATTTTCATAGCATATGATACATGATTAAATGTTTAGGATGTGCTTGGGACCTAAGTCCCTCGGTTAAATTATATTAAGTCATAATGGCGAAGTATTAAAAACACTACCCATGCCTTCCTTCATGCTAAGTTAGTATTATGTCAAGAACCATAGTAGACTTGTTGTGCTATCCACAAAGCTTGCTGTGGGGACTAGCTTAATACTGTCTTAGTGCATAATGAAGCTAATGATATTTAGCTCATACTAAGTCAATAGAGTATATCAAAAACTGTAGTGAGTTTGTTGTGCTATCCACAAGACTTGCTATAGTGATTGGTATGATGTTGACCTAGTGATGGTTATGGCATATTTGGTAATGTTGCCTTGTTGTGCTATCTACAAGGATAGTATTATCCAGATATGACCATATAAAATTGAAGGGTACGACTTAACTAAAATACTATAGTTTATTATGCTATCCACAAGGCTATAAGTATTTTAGAGGCAAAAGTTATGTTGAGAATTACATGAGATGCAATTAGTAAAGAGTTACTTACCTTTAAACTCATAGAAGCTTGTTGTGCTATCCACAAGATTTTTTATGAAGAATTAGGATCTTAACCCTACTAAAAAATTTTTTGATCAGGTTCCTCGATTTCATACTTGAGGGTTATGAGTTTTGTTAACATAGTGGGAGACACAATTAAATAAAATCCTCATCTAACTTGTGCATGTCATCATGAGTAGTCCTTTTTATATTCTTATATATACATTTACATCTTTATATTCACTGCTTAAGATATCTTTAAAATTGACTGAACTTCAAGAAATGGTTGAGGAATAGAAGGTGAAGAATGTCTTCACTATAGGTATCTAATATCGTTACAGCATTGATGAGTAATAAATTATAAGAATTATCTTACAAGCGTGAAACAATTACAGGATGCAAAAGTTGCATCTGTTAATAGTTTGTATGTAATACAAACTAATAATCATTGAGAGTTTCAATTTCAGAATTTTTAGATATGTGATACCTAATATAGGTTCTACTTATGCAAAGTATTTGCTGAACCTATAAAGCTGAAGTGAGGTAACTACTTACTTTTGGCACTAATGGATAGTCCATTGATGCTAAGGATGTAGAAACCTATTTATTTAGAGACTAATAGACCATTGATATGAGTCTAAATTTATCATAAATATTATTTCAAATCTTTTGCTATTGTAGCATAATTTTGAAATTAATGTTAAGAATAAAAGTTACTCTGCATCTGGTAGACATTATGGCTATGGTTTTATTATAATGATCTTATGTTTCAGTCACTCGATGATGATGTTCTTCATATTTATAAGAACAAGAAATAAATATGTGATGATCACATATCTCAGGGCAAGCAAGGTATTAGATCTTAAACATATGGATGTTTGAAGACTAATAATATCTCGATCCAGAGATTACACTTCATATGTGATATGATGTATTTTCTAAAATGCTTCACAAATATTATCGTCTCTTTTTAAAAAATATCTTAAAAATTGCTATATAAATTAGACACTATCAAAATCTGTTACAGCACTCCATATGAGATATGAAAAAGACAAAAAGACAGGTTGTCCAACTTATATGAAAAGAGTTGATGTACATAAGTTTGTGCTAGAACAGATTTTTATTAGTTTATAAGTTATCCTAAAAAAATAGTATGAGATACTATTTCTACCATCCTACTTGACAAAAGATGTTTTGTCAGTAGGTATGCCACCTTTTAAGAAAAAAAAAATTTAAAAGGGGACAGTGGGAGGATAATTGAAGTTGAGAAGTTCAAGACCTATAAACTATCCTATCTTAACCTGTGAAGTATCCACAAGTTAATCCTCAACCAGATATGCCCAGTGATGAGGCACGACCATGATACATACCTCTTCATCGAAAGATCAATCCGAGTGAGTAATGTATCACTCAAAATATGGATTTGTCATTATGAATGGCAGTACACCATACATCATTGTGAATGATATTTTACTTGATCCATTCAGAGAATGTTATGAGCAGAGACTCTAACAGTTGGCCTGAAATCTTGATATTTGAAATCGACTCCCTATACATCAACCAAGTTTGGACTATGGTTGAAGCATCTATTAGTATAACCCAACAGGTTGCTGTTAGGGATGCCTATTCGAATTTTTGCTATTGCCACATACCATCTAGAAAAGTTGTCTCTAGTAGGAGGGCAAATACTTTTATGTATTCAGGTAGTTTACGAGGAGTACGTACTTCAATTTTTGATGGGACAGTTAAAATATTTGACTTTATCAAATATAAATAAACCATATGTGTGTGCAAAAAAATAAGTGAGATTTTTACTAACTTTTTGGTTATGTATGTGGGAGACATACAGCATATTGGGAAGGTAATCCCGATAAAGCATTCGGTCAATGGCTTGCTTATCACAGAAGTTTTCATGGAATAGACTTGGGTTAAGCATCCAATATACTTTGCAGCTATAGGAATAGGTGTAAGTGGATGCAGGGCTTGTCCCAGTCTAAGTACATAGAATTTAATGTTGAAAGCGTTTAACATGAATGGATGTAAAGGTGTTTACTTATCCATACATTTAATGTACTAAGCTTGTGTGAATTATGCATTGTGCATAATCATTGATTGCGGGCTGATCCATGATAGGATCTTATGAAAATTATGAGAAGCATTCTCAAAGTACTTGAAAAGTACTAGAGGAGTAGTGAATTGAAAGAGTTCTAAGCAGCAAATTGTGTTTGACTCGGTTAATTGCTATTAGTAAAGATTGCTAAGAAAAATTGCTTGATGAAGGGTTCATCATTAAGTTGGGTGTCGTCTCATCAAGTACCTACGTACATCCTAGACACTTTCACCTCATTCATGATATGATAATAAAATGAGTTAATATTAAAAATAGTATAATATGATCAGTTCACTAAGGCTTACACAGCAGTAGTGTAATCATCATCTTGATTGCATGGGCATCAGGTACAGGGGCGATTGGCTTTAGTGCAAGTAAAAAATTGAAAGAATAGTGTCCTACAAGCTAATCGCATGAAAATATGATGGAATATTTTTTTATTATCTTCCTGCTTATTTGCATGACATTAGTTATTTTATCTATATGAGGTATTATATTTTATCACTTGCTGTATCATTTTTTTATATGATTATGATAAACTCCATAGATTAGGATAATGATTTTAGGACCATGATGAGATCATGTCAGTGAGATTTAAAATTTTGATAGTCCTAATCTAAAATATTCTCAGTCGTTGGATCATCGAGTCAGAGATCGATGACTCCAGTAAGACTGGTATATCCTATGTATGCTCGATGGAGAGGATGATTGATCTCATAACCACTTGTGTGGTGACACTAATACAAGGATGTAGATACTTATTAGAGAATGAGTTCACTGAATAGACCCATAAAAGAACATCTGATGGAGCTTTACAGCTTGTCGATAGATAGTTCTTCAGTGGGAGTGGTGCATGTGATCTTTTGACCTGAGATCATCATGGTACCTTATATGCATGGATCCTTACTTTAGTTTATTCTCTAGCACACCACTTTGAGATGTGTGTGGGATATTTTGGGTATGGCAAAATGTGCATGAAGGTTGTGAGTGGTTAACAAGAAATCGGTCACTCTTTGTAGGAGAAGAGAACATCCTATGTGATCTCATAGGATAATGACTCTGAGAGTCTCTGGTCAGAGCAAAAATGAACAGTAAAAATAATTTCTATTGATTCATCAATCGAGTCATCATCATCAGATCGAGATACATATAGTTAGGTATTTGGGTTTGATATTTTTTCATACCCATAGCCTTTTCGAGATGTTGTGTGATCGAAGGATTGAATTGCACGGTAAGTCACCACGGAAGGATAATTTTAATATTTTTATTAAATTTTAAATCTTTCGGATAGTCATGATACATTACTAGACATCAATCTTAACTTGTGGATTCAACAGAATTAAAAAAGTTTAATTCTAGAATCAATTAGGAAGAGTCCTAGTTGATTGGGACTCTTGAGCTGATCTAATCCAATCAGATTAGAGTTTCATCGAGAGTTTGGGTCCACTGCTGGCTAGATTTAGAACCCAATGGGTCACACATAATAGAGATTTGATCTTAGTCCAATCAATTTAAATTTATTGTAAATTTAATAGGTTAATTAAATTGCTAGCACATGAATTAACCAAAGTTTTCAATTGGATTCAGTGCAAAGGTGTTTGTGCTAACCTTGTCTTATTGCCTTGACCTAATGTGATTAGGTTTGAACCATTTAATTTATTAGATAGTTTTATCTGATTTTGTGAAAGTGTTTCACGTGGAACCAACCTCCTCCATGCCAAAAATCACATGCCAAAGAATATTGGAGGCGTCACATTTATTTTGGAATTTAAGGAGAGGAGTCCTTCTCCTTTACTTATCTTAAAATTCTTACATGTTCCACTCGTTCCTTAAATTTGTGTGCCATCTGATGGTGCCTTGGGATGTGGGACGTGGAAGAGGTTGTGGAGTCCTTCTCTTGGAAGGAACTCCATGCCAAAATTAATGTGGGACACCCCATTATTTGGGCAATGACATATGGAGAGTCCATGGCGCATGGGACTCTTAATTCTTCTTATTATCCATGCGTTTTCTTCCCTCCACTGGCCATTTGATGGCTCTTGGGATTATAGGTGCAGAAGAGAAGGAAGAGTCCTTCTCTGGCAAGGAGTTTGAATACCAGAAAATAAATGAAAGTCATTTATTTTGTGCGTTGAATGTGGAAGAGTCCACCTTGTCATGGACTCTTTAATTCCATGCATTCTCCCTTTCCACATGCCATATTTTGGTGTTCAGATTTTTTCTAACAGAGGAGGAGTCCTTCTGTAGATGAATCTCTTCCTATTCCATACCATATTCATTGGGTTTTCACATTGAAAATTTATTTCACCGTGTTAGGAAGTTGGGATGCCAAGAGTTGGCGCCCCTTGGTGCCATGTGTGGCGCCCCTTCATTCCTTTTTTAAGGGGCACCTCATATGGCATAAAATTCATCCAAAAATTATTTTGAACGTGCAATTAGATGAGGAAGAGGTGGTAAAAATTTGAAGTGAAAATAGAAAGAAAAAGGGAAGAAAAAATAGAAAGAAAGAGAGGAAGAAAAATAAAAAGTATGAGATACTTGTCCAGGAATCAGATTGTTCATGTGTTGAATATAAAATCTGATTAGAATGTGGTGAGATCTTTTGAGAAAGGATTCCTAATGAGGTCTTAGTAGAGATCATGAAGGCATATAGCTATGGTGCAACAAGTTCTTGCGAAGGACAATCAGCAGCGCACTTGCGAAGAAGGCTGCAGCACCATGACAAGTTGAGAAGGATCCTGATCAATCCTGTATGGATTATCGTTGGAGAGCTTCTGCTTTGAAGTCTCAGGAAAATATCAAAATCATCAGTTCGTGATCTTCATGGTGGTATATGACTTCTGATCTTCTCCTCATATGATTGATTTTGTGGTTTGATTGTAATCGTCAAGGGATTCCTAGGATTTTTGAATTCCGATGGTTGTGTTTAAATATTAAACTTTGTTTTCATTATTCAATATATGTTTAAAATTTTTGAAATCTATATTCTGCTGAGTCACCGGAACCCAACAGCAATAAGGATAAATTTCACAAGCATTGTTCAATTTTTTTTTTTTCTTTCACTAAGAGAAGGTAGTCAAATTTAATCAATTGATCAGCATTTTTGTATTTGCATTCTGAATATATATATATATATATATATATATATATATATATATATATATATATATATATATATATATATATATATATATATAGTAATAGATGCCACCTGAATAGTAAGATGTGGCATTGAGTATTTCTGAGGGGTCAGCATTTGTCTGAATTAAATGAATGGAAGTGTTAGGAAATCTTATATGAGGTTTAAGTACATGTAGAATTCATATATATATATATATATATATATATATATATATAAGTAATAGATGCCACCTGAATAGTAATATGTGGCATTGAGTATTTACGAGGAGTCAGCATTTGTCTGAACTAAATGAATGGAAGTGTTAGGAAATCTTAATATGAGGTTTAAGTACATGTAGAATTCATTTAATAAATTTAAGTTTGATAGTAGAAAACATGAATTTAGTTGGAAAACGTTTTCTAATAATCAAAGGGTGAAGTATGTAACAGGTTTCATCAACCAATAACTAGTTCCAAGTATTTCAAATTTTCTTTAAAAGTGAGGAGAGAAAGATTATTATTTTTTATATAATCAGTAGTGTTGAAGCTATACTTTGATTTAAGAAAAGTTGAGTGTGAACTTTTATGACCTTTAAATATAGGAAATTCCTAAATAAGGGTGTGTGGCAACTCAAATGGTGAATTACATTAGAGGCTTTAATTCTTTGGCATTTTTCTTCACTATTCCTCAGGATCTCAAGGAAATTTTAACGCCGATGCTCATGGAAATCTTAATTCTTGTGTAATATGAGACATTTGGCTCAAAACAAAGGAAAAGTTGCTTGGTATATGTTCAAGATATTGTCAAAACGCTCTAAGGAAATGTTGAAGAAAGAATAAGTAGCAGGTGGTAACTTTAGAGAGTTATCTACGGAACAAGACATAATTTTTTTAGTGTCTGGTTGTCATTTCTCAGACTTCAGAGATGAACGGAGAGGTGGCTTCTCTCAGATTCTCCCCCTCTCCGAATCTAAACTAATATTCTCAAAAATAATAGAACGATTAATAATTTTTGCTTAAGCGAAGATCGATATTAACTAATTTTGTTTGATTTTATATATTAAAAAAAAAAGGGAAGTGCGTTGGCCACCGAACAAGCAAATGGAAAAAGGCAGAGGTCAATTTAGTGACATCTCCAAGAAGACACCACAGCTCACCAAAATCCAGATCCGAGGGTTCTTCTATCTCCGTCGGCCATGGCGATGGTCGGAGGCGGAGGCTGCGCCGCCCCCGGCGCGGCGGCGGGGCCCGGGGAGGTGGAGGCCGGGTTCGCGAAGCTCCAGGGGGAGGACTTCGAGTACTACATGCAGACCTACTCGATCATGCTGGGCCGCAACAGCAAGAAGTCGGCGGTGGACGTTGACTTATCGAGCCTTGGCGGCGGCATGAACATCTCTCGCCACCATGCCCGCATATTCTACGATTTCCAGCGCCGCCGCTTCGCCCTCGACGTCATCGGCAAGAATGGCTGCCTCGTCGAGGGCGTCCTCCACCTCCCCGGCAACCCCCCTGTCAAGCTCGACTCCCAGGACCTCCTCCAGATTGGCGACAAGCGCTTCTACTTCCTCCTTCCCACCCGCTCCATCTTCGCCTCCGCCGCCGCCGCCCGCCACGCGCCCCCGCCGCCCCTCCTCCCTCCTCCCGGTGCCGGTGCCGTGCCACCACCCTTCTCCCGAAAGGGCCGCCCCCGCCCGTCTGAATTCCGCGACGGCTCGTACGACGACGACGACGACGATCAGGAAGAGGAGGAGGAGGATGGGGTGGATGATGGCGTGGGACATGTCGGCATCGCGGGGAAGAAGATTAGAAGGAGGGGTTCTTCTGGAGATATGGAGGGCTTTGCAGGATATGGATCCGGAGCTGCGCTTCCTGGGAAGGCGGGACATTCTTCGGGACAATTGGGTAAGATTGGAACTGCAGTCATTCAGTTTTCCTCATCCTTTGCTGGATTTTATTGAAAATTTTTTGCTTCTGTTGTTGCTCTTGTTACATGGTAAGGAGTAATTATATGTGTTGGAATTTGCTTAAAATCTTAGGTGAGGAATGATTTTTCTTTTCTTTTTGACAGGATTGAATGGTAGAAAATACTTAACTATGTTTTTAATTGGTGTGGGTAACATATTTTGTGCCTCTAGATTGGTATTGGGAACAGATTAAGAAACGTTTGCTGTTGTTGAAAGAAGAAAGGTGCATCTATAAGATTAGGGATTTGTGATTGGGCATTCTTGGTTGAATGGGTGATATTGAATTCCAGAAAAGTGAAGAAGCTATCATCAATGCAAAATGCATCGATGTCTGTCTTGCTCAATTCAAATTGGGAGTGAGGCTAGGATTTTAATAATGGTGAATTATTTAATCTGTCTAAAAATATTTAGACCGAGTCTAGGGCTGAATCCTCAGAACAAAGGTTGTGTTGGTCATTTATCGCAGCTCAATTTTTTAAGGGCCTTGATTACAATTCAGGTACCTGTTTCTGCGTTATTATGTATGGTTTTGGTGTATCTTAATGAGACAGACCTTCAGGAAAGTCTTGGATGTTTGAAATGCACTTTTTTAATCAAGTTATCAAGTCCTAGCAGTGTTGTAGCATGAATAAGGTGGGGAACCATTCATCTGTATATTTAGTCTTTAATGTTATCAAAAAGAAATTTGTTTAGTTTGTCCAAAGCAGTAATCTAGCATGGTTTTTTCCTCATTTTTCAAAGTAAATATTTTAGAATCTAACTATGTATGCAGGAGGTCACCTCACCAATTTTGAAAACTATGGTTTAATGATATTATCTACCATTTAAGTTGTTTATGTCAAGTATTCTCCTGGAGCTGATTTAAGCATCCCAAAATTGAATCAGGATCTCTAATTTACAACTATATGCTACTTGGGTTTGCTTAAACTAAGCAATGCTATTCTCTTTTGGAGCTTGTGAGACAAAATCATTGTTTAAATACTTATGATTGCAATCTTATTTATTTCTGGGGGATATTAGGGGTTTTAGGTGGTTGTTTGATTTATATGCTTATAATGTTAGCTCGTTTACCATTTGAGAATTTAATATGTGAATTAGTTGCTGTGTCCTGTAGTTTAACTATGCTTTTATGTATCATAATATGTCATTGGATTTGAAACTATTCTTCGTGATATTTATCTTTAAAACCTGTGTATCATCTTCACAACAGTCCCTTTGCTTGTCACATTTCTAGCACCTATTTGATTTGTTTCTTAGAGTGAATTAAGGTTGCATGCATGTTTCCTTTAGCAGTTTGGTCAATGTTTTACACTTTAGAATACGTTTATAGGTCTTTGCGATTGAATCTTTGATTATGGAGGTCTTTGAATGTTCCACTTTAGTCTTGAAGATTTCACCCTTTTTGAATAATATGACGAGCAATATTAATTGGTTGAGGGTTATTAGTGGATTTTCATGAGTCTGCCAACGAAAATGTTATTTAGGAAGTGGAGATAATTCTTCATTTATTCCTCCTTTTTAAAGTTTATTTGATTCTTACTGTTATTGCTAATATCGTTATTGCATTTGTGTTGATAATGCGTGGTATATTTGCTTGGTGGGAAGTAGTCTTGATATTTTTAAAACAGTTTTTTAGTTTATGATTCGTCAAATCACAGTCTAATATAGCAACCACTAAAAGCCTCAAAATAAAAAAGGAAAATCTTGCTTTTCTTGCCTAATGCACTATGTAAGATATATGGATGCATAATTACGGATGAATGATGTGGAAGTAGGGATGATAATGGAGCGGGTAACATCCATTTCAACTGTTTAGACATCTAAGTATATCAGGACATGGGAGCAAGCTGTAGCATCCTTCTATTTTCTTTATCCATTTTTGTATCTTCCAAATAGAAGCACTTGCAGATACGCACATATGCATGAATATCCAAATATGTGTATGTGGCAACAGTGGCATACTTCTTCAACTCATATTGCTCATAAATCCAAAGTGGATTTTGCAAATGATAGCATTATGTCTTTAAATTTCTTTGCTCACAAGGACATTGTTAACTTGGTTGATTTCATCCTTGACCATTAACAGTGAAAATTTTTTCATCTGAGATGCATTAATGTACAATAATTATAATCAACAAAGATGGCCATTTCATTAAGTGGAATTATGTTCTCATGAAGTTTACATATACTCATTGTAATGAATAATTATAATATATGTATTATTCACTAAATTAATTTTGTAGCCAAATTTGTTTCAAACTAAAATTTATATCTCTTATATCTGATTTGTATCCATATCTTTTCAATTACAATCAAATACCGATTCAAAGTTTAACATCCAATGAAAATCTGTTTTCATATTCCTATCCACCAAATGTAAGCCAGTAGGGATATAGAATTACTATTATCCTATCTGCATCCTATCTGTTTTAAAGTCTACATCTCAGTTTTTCTAAAGGTTGAGATGTTGCAAACTTTTAGATATCCGAAAACTTGTCACTTTTACCACATGTCAAGTTTTCTAGAAGTTCAGATGTCGCTAACTTTGGATACTGGGATGCTTGGCACCTATACCACATGGCAGGTTTCTAGAAGTTGAGATGTCACAAATGTTTGGGTACTTGAATGCGCAGCACATATAACACATATCATGTTTTCTAGAAGTTGAGGTATTGCAAATTTTTGGGCACCTGGACATTTGGCACCTATGCCATGAGGCTACATGAATATGGAAACATGCACCAAAACATGTACATTCATATACAAAAACCAGGGGACCCACTAGGAATCAGAAACATCCACCTCTCTCTCTCACACACACAATTTGATTGTCCCCGATTTCTTCCTCTTTATTATCATCCTTTTTGCTCTGCTGTTTTTAGGAAGAGTTCCTACTATTCTTATTAGGAAACCTTGATGAAATGGGAAGTGATGAGAACATATACAAATAAAACAAGAAGGAAAATAATGATATAAGATTAGGAAAGGAAGTGTACTTAGAAAGTGTAGTTGAAGAGAAGATTGTTAGAGTCCACAACAATGAAATTAGGTCTCTTATATATCTGAAGTCTCAAATAATTTGTTCGAATTTTTATTTCTTTAAACTTATTTATCTCGTTAATGGGGGTAGTTTGTACCTTAGATCTACCCTCAACAAGGTTTGTTGAACTTGTACTGGAGGTTGTACTAGCCAGCAACCAGTTTGGCACAGCACGGGTCTATATCGTGCTGTTCCGAGGCTCATTGAAATAAAGAGACTAAGAGAGGGGGGAGGAGGAGAGAGGAAAAGAGAGAGAGTCAGAGAAGGTGGGAGAGAGATGGGGGGAGAGAGAGAGAAGGCTCGAGGGGGAGGAAGGAAGGAAGGGACGAAGGAAGGGGGAGGGCCGAGGGAAACCCTAACCCTGATGGAGCGAGCGAGAGGGAGGGAGGGAGTGAGAGGGCAAGCATTGAATGGGGCATGCTCTGAGCACTTTGGTTTGGGGGGGGGAGGGGGGGTCAGTTTAATTGAGGTTAGAGCCAGTTCGGCCTAGTTACCAAGCTGATAGGGTGAACCATCTTGGTTCCCCATCTATTCGGGTCGGTACACCCAGTTCAAGGCATATAGCCAATGATAGCCCTAAAAACTCTGCATAGAAACATCCTTACTTTGTACTCATGATTTTAGGGCAATACATCGAAACAGTAGCAAAGGTTGTTCTTTTTCATGTTCCATGTGATCAGAGTGAAATCTTACATGGTGTTGTCCAAAGGAGGGCAAAAAAGGTGTTAACTTTTAACATGAAGGTGCTAGCTCACCAAGTTGTTAAAATCTTTGGTATTTGTGCCAAATGACTTGAGATCAAATCTTGCCTTCACCGAAGTTTGGGAAGTTCACAATATTTGGGAGAAGCCTGCCACATATTCTATAGCCTATTGCCTATTGGCCCTTTCTATTGGCCAAAAAAATGTTAAAGCACCACATGATGAGTCATTTTCTCCTCATTCTCCTTTGTATATAGTTACTTTAGTAGGAAGTCAAAGTACAATCTTTTGTTATTCAGGGAGTTGTATAACATTGTTTGGTTTTAATAAAGGAATTGGATTTTGAAGATGGTTAGTGTGCATCTGGACTTATTTTGATCCAAAAATTAAATCATAATTTACTTGTACAATATATTTATGGTAAGTTGTGGCAATTATTTGACTCAAAGAGGAGGGCATTGGTATCATCAACTACCTAAGTGGGGTCCTTCAATTTTAGATTACCAAGGAAAGGATATTGAATGATTTGTTTTGAGGCAAAATAGAATGCCCCTATCTTAGATTTTTCGTAGTTGATGATGAAGAGCAAAGAAGTTAGGATGAAATATCTTCTTTTTGATGTTCTATGAATAAAAGGAAATTCAGGGAGAGAGGAAAAAGGAGAAATAGAGGGCCAAAGGCCTGAGATTCTTACTCTGTTTTAGGTAGTGATCTTGTGAGTGTAAGAAAGGGGAAGCGGATTACAATAACTAACTCATTTCCTAACCACTTTATTTACAATGTTTCTTTTAACCAAACAAGATATGGTTCAAGTGTTCTTTCTTTTCTTACTTATTTCCTTTTTTCTTTTCTTGCCATTAAATTTCTTTTTCATTCTTTACTTGCAAGCACATTGAGCCCTGCCAATTGAAGAATCCGACCAGACAAAGTATCTTCAGCTACCAAAGCAGTTTCCTACTTATCCGTTGCTTTATTTAGAACCAAGGCGAGATGTCCTCTTTTATTTATTTTCCCTTCTCTTGTAGGAAGAATTTTAGAAACATCCATTCTCTAACCACAACTTCTATGGTAAGTTATGACTACATCAGTGCTTAAAGGATGTCTTCTTATAAAAAAAAAGGAGGATGTCTTGAGCATAATTTTATATTGTGTACATAATATCTCTGTGTGTGTGTGTGCGCGCGCGCGCGCACGTGCGTGCATATTTGTGTTTGCATACTCTTTTTCTTCACATGCTTACATACATGTAACATATGTGCATACAGATGTCCTTGATTGTTTAGGTTACCTATTATATATGATCCATAAGCCTTAGAATCCAGCCACAAGGCAGGCTTCCAAGGGTTTCTTTTCTTTTTTTTTAAACAAAAATATTTTTATGTTGTATACAAGGAAATACGATGGAGCATGTCTCTTGGGAATCTAATCAAGAGTTAAATTCCACTTGGAAACTGGGTCTACTTGGTTTGTATTGTTTGAGGATGGGAATGGTCGATGTCTCTAAGAAATCCCAGCTTTTGTAAATCACCCAGTGGCTTTGTGTCTTACTCGTCCATGTGTTAGTTTTGTTAAAGAAATACTCTCTTCTTTTATTGAGCAAATTATGCAGATTTACTATTTAATAAATACCAAGAAGAAGTGAGCTGAGTCTTGCTCTAGTGGTCGCACCACTTTGCTTAGCAACCGGAGGATCTGGGTTTGTTTATTGGGTGGCATCCCCAAGAATTTCTACTTGGATAATTAGAGTGCGCATGTGGGTTGCCCTTCCTTTCTTGGGCTTAAGAAAAAAAGAAAAGAAGAAGAAAGAAGTATAAAAATTTAAATAGAAAGTATTTTTATCAGATTGCTCCAAATAATCATGGTAGATGGAAGCATAGCCATCCATCAAATGCTCCTACCTCTTAAATAAATCACATGCACTGCATGTGCACAATACTGGTATGTTATAGAATTCACAGTTTGAGATTTATATTTAGCTTCTGTCATATCTTGACTTGGAAATCTATGTTAGATTGGATTTTGCTTTTTGCGATTCTAAAACAACATAACTGGGTTTGCATCACCTTATTTTATCACTTGTTTGGCATAGCCAATCTTTTTCAGCAGGTTAGTTTGCATTCTAATAATCAAGTAGGTGATCCCTGCAATTTAAGTCTCAGGTTCAAAGTATTTATAGCTCACTGTTTTCTTCAAATCTGAAAAATTGACCATAAATCCCTCAAAACAGAAGAAAATTCAGCTCTGATCCCACCCTGAGCAGTTGTTAAAGCAATAGAAATTTGATTCTTTGCTCAAATGTGCTTTATTCTTTGCCTTTAGCCTTTATCAGTTGCTTCTCTTTATCACATCAATAATTTGTTCCAACTGGATCTTTCAAGATGTATCATTTCTATTCTGAATTCTAGCATTGGATAGAATAGGTTTTACTGAATAACTTTATAAATGAAATTATGTGACCACATCATTGAACCTTTAGTGTTTTCATTTATTATATTCACCATTAGGTTCCCTCTCTGAAGCTAACATATTGGTACATTGCCATGCCAGTTTTGAAAACTCAAATTTTGCAGCTTAATTTCCACTGGGCCTTTCATGTTGTAATTAGATGCTTGTGCTTGTGATCACATTTATCAGATTGACAAGATGCTTGTTATCAACGTAAGAAACATCTTACCATGTGTTTCTGAAGTTGTTGCTGTCTGCAGTAATTAGGTCTCAATGTTTGGTCACCTTGTAGCATTCTTCTCTAAAAAGGAAGCTTATGCTTGGGACACTGCACTCGCTTGATAAGTAGCACTCAGAATGGTGTAGTAGGAATGCAGCTATAACTTTGTTAAATCATTTGGAAACTTTAAAGTTTAGACAGATATTTTCTCTCTTAAGTAAATTGATGTTTTTTTCAGTAAACATTTTGCTGCATTTTTTATGCACTAACATATCTTCAAAAAAGGTGTTGTCTGCTAATAGTTTGTAATTTTATCTTCTATATTTGCTCCAACCTATCAAACAAAGAGTGATAAGCTATCTATGTAACCTTAACCAACAAGTTTTATCTTATCTGTTTGGGGCTGGGCCTGTGGGGCAAGTCATTATCATAAATTGAATATGCTTTACGACTGTCTCTACCTAACATCGCCCCTTTGGAATGGGCATCTAAATATTGGTCCGGATAGAGAGGTGCTTAACATGAAACATGGAAGGCTAGTTCACAGGTAGAGAGGCATATGTTGTTGTGCATTTTAAGCTTATGCGACCAAGAAACAACTTCTTAAATTTCCAACAGTTTTGAATGTAGAGTGCCAGATGATGTTTTGTAACAAAACTACATCTCCCTCTAAACCAAGGCCATGCACAATTCCTACTTGATAAGATAACTAGATTTGCATGATTGCTTGCATATGAATGAACTGGAAGCACTGTTCTTATCTATAGATCTTTCCAAACATCATTCTGGTATATAATATGAGATTAGAATTTATGGCTAGGAGTTTTCTTAGGGTGACATGATTTTACTTCCCTCTTTTGCAGAGAAAAAGTCGGATACAAGATCAAGGGCTGACAGGGAAGCAGATAATCATCAACTCTTGCAATTAGAAGAGAAAGATGTTGTTTCATCTGTAGCCACAGTACTGTCTGATCTTTGTGGCCCTGGAGAGTGGATGCCTATGGCAAAACTTCATGCAGAGGTTAGTTTGGAGCAATGCCTTATTATATGTCTCATGTCTGTCACTCCTTTAAAATAAGAGTATTGAAATAATACTATTGATGGCTGCTATGTTCTACCACAAGTTCAAAGCAGACTAGGCTTATCTAATTTGTTACCGTATCTTCCATCAAATAAGGCATATTGTGCAATGCTGGCTGCAAATACATGGAAGCATAGAAAAGAGCTGTGTAATCCATGCATTTTTTATGCATTTCATATTCTGAAGCAGTTTGCTATCCAATTTCTTCCATATAATTGGTTGTTCAGTTTTTACTACAGTTGTCAAGGCTAGAATATATATGTTTCCAGCAAGTTGTGTATTCAAACCCCAAATCCAAATCTTACTAGTAATTTCAACTAGAATTCGAAAAAGACCAACTCTGCATTGCATTTTCAAATTTTATTTTTAGCTTATGCCGGATATAGCAGTTGACAGGACCTTTTTTTTTTCTGTTGGTTAGCAAATTCTGATTTGGTTCGCATTTACCATTGGTTAAATCTTTTATGGCAATTCAATTGTTGCCTTTGAGCTATTGAGGTCTTCTTATATGTATATCACAGAGTGGTTGATACATCTAACATAGTCCTTGTGATGGAAACATTTGTTCAAATGGACACAATTGCATATTGAATAATATTTATCTTCATGACACTCTCAGTAGGCTCATATCATGTACTTGATGTATGTATATTTCAAACATGGGTTTCTGTGATTTCAATATTTTCAACTGTTTTGTCAATTTTATTTTGGCAAGTACTGGGTGTCTCTGATCCCTGTGCAAGTAAAAAGATGGGTCAGTATAAATTAAGTGGCTGGGTGGATGGTGTGACCTCAGAATTGGATGGGTGTTGCAATTGTGGTGCTGTTATCCATTGTGAGGGAAAGGGATTAAGGTTGATGGATTTGTGATGTGGCACAGAAAATTAAAAAGGTGAATTATTGTAAGCCATGCATTCTTTGGCTTGCCGGGGCTTTGCTTCCTTGATTGGAGGTGATCTTGTGTTCATAGCAGCTTCCTCAGTGCAGGTGATCATGTGTTTTGAGTTGGCAACATACATCATATGTAGATGGGATATGTGTGTTGGCATCATAATAATAGAGTTTTGCAGACTTATTGTTGTTCATCCGGCATACTGAATTAGGCTTGATTTTAGTGAAATCCGCTAGTATATGAAAGAATGAAAAAGTGCTTTCATTGTTGTGGAATAAGAAGCCTTCGTAACTTTTTGGGGAATGTAGGGAATATTATTGTGGAATAAGAAGCCTTCATTGCATGTATTTAATTTATTTGGAGCTATTAGAGTGGGATCCACTTTTTGGAGAATCTGAGTTAAAGCAATAACAAGAATATTTTTAGTGGAATATCTTTCACAATACTTGGAGAGAGAGAGTTTTCTAATAGATGGAGGGATAAATAATTCGACTGATTCACACACAAATCGTGAGTGTTTGGGATCCATATTATGCAAGGAGATATTGCTTTTTCTAATTTGAATTGAAGGATGATATCGAATCAGTCTAATATTATGTGCATCAATTTCTATGATGAGGCTGGCATTGCTACATTTTTCCCTTATTTTTCTAACGACATTATAGCTTAGTTTTAAGTGACTTTGTTTTCTTTTCTAGCTGCTTGATGCGAGAATTTTTTTGTATGATGCATCAATTATCCATCCATGGCAAGACAGTTTTCTTATACTTCCTTGCCAATTTCTGCTGCCACGTATGGGTATTCCAGGGCCTACAGCAAATAGAACATTTACTTTGTTATTACTTTTATCGCTTCAGTATGTATTCTCTCGGTTCTCAGTATATTATAGCTGATGGTTTTCCTGTGACTTGATCCAGCTCGTTGAACAGTATGGCAACATATGGCACCACAGTAGGGTTAGAAGATATCTGTCGTCTGAGGACTGGCCACCAAATGAAACCAAAGGCAGGCCATGGTTTGGCCTGCTGACGCTGCTTCGGAAATACCCGGAGCATTTTGTGATCAACACGAGGTCGAAAGGGAGAGTGACCTCGGAGTTTGTCTCATTAGTTTCCTTGCTCTCGTAAGCATCACGTGATTGTATGAATCATCAAAACAGCAACAGCAACTTGTTTCAGTACTCTATGATCTGTATTGTACCTTTTATTTATAAATATAGAACATCTGATGGATCCACCATGTTGGTTCATAGTCTCTGGATAGTTTATTCTCTCTCTCTCTCTCTCAAAAAAAAAAAAAAAAAAAAAAGGATGCACGCAGAAGCATGCTCAGGCCTTTATCAGAAGAAAAGGAGATTTTGAGAAATGTCTCGCTTTAGTTTTCCTTGCATGCTAAAGCAACTTATTTATTTACTTTACAGGAATGATTTGGTTTTGAAATTCTCTTTCATTTTGGTGCAGGACTCAGCTGATAACTCTAGCAAGTTAAATACATATTTTATATTACTGAACACAAATTTTTATACTGAATGAGCATATTTTTGATGTGAAACGTACATCTTTTTCAGTGCTTGATTGACATATTTTCTATTGAAGAGTACTTGGTATTATCTAGCAGATACCTCGATACTTCATTTGACAGAACATTTTTTTATATGCTGTACTTTGGCAAAGAACAATTTCTGGACGTGAAGTAACGAAGACATGGATGTTTCTTTAACCATGTTTAGAATCGTCATGCTTCATGTATCTTTCGAAGGCACTCCGATCACCATCAATCACAATGTGTTTTTTATTGTGATGTTTAGCTCTCATTCAGTTGCATGATTTCAAGGCAGGAGGTTGAAAAAAGAAAGCAACGATAGAACAAAAGGAAGATGGAAGGGGTAGATGGAGTGATGTAAAAAAAATTAATGTGGGACCTACATTAGAGTATTAGTGGGCAGATACCCACGTTTAATTTCTCAAGGGCATGTGGGTAATTTGTATGGGCAGTTATCCACTTTTGGTCCCACGTTTACGGATGTGGTCTATATACTTTGGTGTCTTCAATCGATAATGTTAACCTTGATGTTACACATGATCATCTATCATCCCATAATGTTAAAATAACACACACCACGTTCGATGGAAAGATGGTTATTGAGTTATATAATATGGTGAAGGGTCCCCGACCTCGGATATGTTCGTAAAGTCATACACCATCAAAGTGAGAAAATCTGAGGGCTAGGAAGTACTCTCACCAGAGCGTTAGGAATCTACAGTGTTTATTCTCTCTCTTGGGCGCCATATTTTCAAAGTCTTTACAGATACTTTGGAGTCTGGTTCTTTACTGGAAATCAAGAGTTAAAAAGAATAGGGATGGCAACGGATAAAATTTGGATCGGATATTGTATTATCCATCCTCAAATTCGAACTTAATATCGTATATCCAAATCTTATCCGATATTCAATTGGATAAAAAAAGAGATACACATCTCCATACCCAATGGGTTCGGAGATACCCACAGGTAATCCATTTCTTCATATCTAATCTATATCATCCCATACCTAAAAAAATAAATAATCAAAATAATTTTATACATATTATCGATTAAAACAGAATTATCAATTCAACATAAAATATAATTTATAAGTTCAGATTTATAAAAATCAAACATAGAAATAGAATTACAATTCAACATAGAACATATAAACAACCAAAATAATTTTATGCATATTATCAACCAAAATAAAATTATCAAAATAGAATTATAAATATATATATTCGGATATGGGTTTGGATATTACTCATACCCATTGGTTTGTATCGGATTTGGATTCGGATTCGGATAGAAAACAGTACTATCCATATCCTACTTATATCCGTGCTATAGTTTTCGGATTTTATCCAAATTCGATCAAATCCTATTTTTCAGATTTGATCGGATTTGGATAGAGTGCATATCCATCAGGTCGGATCGATTTTACCATTCCTAAAAAAGGAAGAGGACTTTTCACATTGATATAAGGTTAATTCTATTAACAATCTTCCAGTAGTTTTCAGTAAATAGTATCAATGGTGGAAGGTAATTTCGATTCTAAATCCTGCATTTTGTTTCGTTGATATGATATGAACGTACAGTTAAGTTATAGTAAAATATCTCATTCTTTAATATATATATATATATATATATATATATATATATATATATATATATATATATATATATTATATATATATATATATATATATATATATATATATATATATATATATATATATATATATATATATATAGCTTATATTTTGGTATCAGAGCCGGGTTTAACCTCTGCCTTGATTTTGTTGAAAATTTTGATAAATTATCATTTTCTTTTCTGAACGGGAGTGGAAGGAATGGAGTTACAGTGATGGTACTTGTTGCGGCCAATCCCTCCATCGCCCGATCGTCGAGATTGCGTACCTGTAAGAGAAGTCCTCACAGACCGAAGATACCTCCGACGAGGACCCTCTGACGGTCAAGTCAGAGAGAAGACTAGGCAACAGTGAAAAATCAGAGGCTCAGCTTGGAGGAGAGAGAGAGCTAGAGAGCTGGAGGAAGCTTGAGAAAGCTCACTCCGAAAATCTTATCAAGACTGTTGCCTTATCCCATTTTATAGTAGAATGCGGTATGGTCCTGCCATTAATGGTGCAGACAATTGGAGAGTTGTCACATCGCCGGAGGCTGTCAAATCGTCGTGGGCTGTCAGAATTAACCCATGTCTTTGGCAGGACAATGCTCCAGGGCGGTCGCACAGCATGTCCTTGATAGGACAACAGCCCATAGCCGTTGTACGGCGTTTGGGATGGGCTGGCCGACTATATGTTGGTATTCGACTGTCGGGATGTCGGGTGATGATCCGGAGACACCGTCGGCTGATCTGGTACCTTGCGGAAGTCGGACGTCGGCTGCCACCCTCGACGGTGTGTCGGTAATATGAGTTCGGCCGCTTGGCTGGTCGGGAACAGCGTGGGTCTGTTCGGCCGACACACCTTCGGTCGGATATTGTCGGCAGCTATTGTCGACAGTCGTCTGTCGGAGTCGTTGTCGGAGTCGTGCGTCGGTCCGGTTGATAGAGTCGGACGTCGGTCGGACTGGTCCGAGGGTAAGTCGGCGTACAGGGGTCAGTCGGTATATCCTAACAATTGCCCCCCCACTCCTAAGTCGGATGTCGTGTTGGCCAGCGTTTCCACGTGGGCAACGGCTTCGGGCGAAAGGAGTGATTTTTCATCACGTCATGCTCTGACTCTGGTGACCGTACCAACGAACGATCCGACGTCAGATGTCTCATTGGGAATGCGAACTGCCATCTCCTTGAAATGCGAACCACCGTCTCTTTGGAAAATGCGAATCGTCGGTTAGTTAATTTCGAGATACGATTTTTTTCGCCACATGTCAGGGGGCTATTGGGCTGGAACCGTTCATGCGGATGGAGGCGACGTGGCTTGATCTGGGGGCAGGTGTGTCGAACCATCGGACCGAGGAAGGGCCCTAACGCTGCCGCGTGTCGACATCCTGGAAGCCCTCGCTCAGCACGCTTTCATCTCGACCGTCGAAGGGCCTTATATATATGTGGCCACTTACATCCAAAACTTCACTTTTTACTGCAAATCTGTTCCTGACGCTGAGGCCCTGTTGACTTGTCCCCCAGTTCCAGGTAGTTGCTTCCATCCTCTTCCTTTGAAAGCTCTCCTCAAAGTCTTTTCCATCCTTTCTCCTTCGACATTTTTCTTTGTGTTCTTTTCTGGGGCTAGCGTCATGGCTAAAACCTCTCCACGAAAAAATCAGTCAGGAAACATGACCGACGACTCCCGGTCAACCCCGGAGGTGGAGGTTTCTTCACTTTCGGGGGCAAACGTTGAACGGCTCAGGGAGCAATACAGTATCCCGGAGCAGTTCGAACTCTTCGCCTCTGGGGTCGAGGGTCGGGTTAACAACCCGCCTCAGGGTCAGGTGGCCTTTTATGTCGAGGACCTTCGGGCAGGTCTTCGCTTTCCGATTCCAGAGTTCGTCCGGAACGTCTTGGATTATTACGGGCTTTGCCCGACGCAACTGGCGCCGAACTCAGTCCGGTTGATAATTAGCTTCGCTCTGTTGTGTCGGCTTTTGCCGACCTTTCCCCATATCTCTCTCTTCCGAATGTTCTTCGTCCTCCGACCCCACCCGAAGGCCCGAGGATGGTGGTTCTTCAATCCCCGGAAGGGTCTTTCATCATCACCGATCTTCCATCGTCGATTCACGGGTGGAAGAACTAATTTTTTTTCGCTTCCTCCCCGCTACCTTGGGGGTTCCCTTCTCGCTGGGGCGACCCTCAGACTCAGTCAAACGAAAATAGTCGGATGGAGGCTGGAGATCGAGAGGACTTTCACCGACTGAAGGATGTGTCGGTGCCGAAGCAGAGGGAGCTCGTCACTGAGCAAGCTCTGTACGACGCCGGCTTGAGTTCGGTTCCCCGCTTAGGTATTGTTCGGTCTGTCGGTCGTCCTTTGGCTTTTTTATCCGTCTTTAGATTTGTGCTAATCCTTTGTTGAAATTGCAGGCATGCCGTCGAGAGTGAGACTGACTGATGCCGACATTCGGCAACATGCGGCGAGAACGAGACCGGCGCCTGGGGCCGGACCTTCGCAGCCCCCCAAGAGGCCTCAGATATCATCCCCGACCGACGTTGCAACGGCGGGAGCGCAGCCCGACCCTGAACGTGCGTCGGGCTTTGAGCCGGTCATCGCACTGTCGGCGCTGGTGGTGCTACCCGAGGCACTGACCGAGGAAGGGGCAGCAGAGGGGGCAGCCGATGGAGCGTCGGTTCCCCCGACTATGGAGGAGGTTCGGGCCGAAGCATGTGAGTCCGAACGACCTGCGGCGGCCCCCATCGTGCCCTCAGGAGGGACTCAGTTGAGTTCAAGTTTCCCATCCCTCTCTGATCTTCAGGCCTGGGCGACCGACCGTGGAAAGGCTCCAATGGCGTCGGCGGATGACACAAGGTCGGCGGACCGCGTGGCGTCATCCGACGTTCGGGTTTCCGAAGGAGCGTCGGTCCTGACCAATCACAATTTGGCTAGGAGGTTGTGCCAGGTGACCATCCTACTGGCCGACCGAGAGCTCTTGAAGAGTCGGCTGGTGACCGACATGTTCTCTTCCTTCTACCCGACCATGATTCAGGTGAGCCCTTCGTCTTCTTCCTTCTTCATTATTATTTTTATCATTTCATTTTTCTGACGATCGGTCTTCTACTTGCAGCTGATCTACAATATGTCCGAGCTAGAGGCCGGGTACCGGAGGTTCGGCGGCATCCGGGCGGCTTGGAAGAATAGGGTCGAAACCGTCGAGGCAGAGAAGGCAACGCTGGTGGACCAGCTGAAGTTGTCGGTCGACCGTGAGGCTAGGCTCGAGGAGGAGATCTCCCGACTCACCGACAGTCTAGCCGCCTCGGAGGCCGAACTTCAGTCGGCTCATGAGCAAGTCCAGTGCAAGACCCGTTCCGTTCACCAGCTGCAGCGTGAGCGGGACGGCTGTGTCAAAGAGCTCGAGGCCGAACGTGAATAGCTCCGGGTTAGCCTAGAGAATCTGGCTAAGGCCGAGGAGAACTTGTCCTCCACCCAAGCCGACGCCGACATAGCGAAAGCGGAGGCGGAGTCGGCCAAAGAGGTGCTGAGCCGGATGGTGGAGGACTTTCGTGGCTCGGACGAGTACCGGAAGGATCTCCTCGAGAGCGACTTCGCCTCCTATCAGGTGGGGTACGAGGATGCCCGAGATGCGATCCAGAGTCTGCACCCGGAGCTTGATCTGAGCGGTGTCGTCCCTCCGGGGTCGGAGGACCCAGTCGCAGAGGGGGATGCCGACGACATGCCGGAGGATCCGAAGGCTGCGGAGGAAGCTGTCACTGGGCCGGCAGAGGTGGTTCCAACCTCTGGTCCAACTCCGACCCGAACGGGTACACCGATTGCTCCCGAGCTATTCCCGGTGCAGGAAGTCGACTCCGACGAATAGTCGGAGTGTCTGCTATCTTTGTATCTTTTTGCTTTCGCTTCATCTTTGATATTTGTAATTGGGCTTCGGCCCAATTTTGTAAGTTACTTCAACTAAATGGAATCAAAGACTTTTTAAACTTTTTCCCGCAAGCGGTTCAAAGTGTATGCCTTGCCGAGCCATCCCCGATAGTATAGGTCGTAGCTCCGACATAACTCGTTAGGACATTCGGTAGGATCTAGCATACTCGATCAAAGTGGTCAGTGGCGTGCGCCCCACTAAGGGTAGAACAAGCCTCGATCGAAACCCGTCATCCCAACCGTCGTGTAGATAGCGTAGGGTCCGATGGTCGAGAGCCGTACAGATCGTAGGTCGAGTGTCTGTCACCCGGACCTTGGTCAGGAGTGCACGTGGGGTCGGGTGTCAGTCAATCCCCGAACGTAGCTTGTCGACACGATCATTCCGTAGAGTCTGATAGTCGAGTAGCGTCTGACGTATTCGGATAGGATAACGATGACAGGTCGAATATCCATTGTCCGGCCCTTGGTCGGGCGTCACGTCAGGACGTATGATAAACGATGGCAAGCCGAATATCCTTCGACCGATCGTGATCGGGTCGGTATGTCGCAAGTGCGACGTAGTTCATCGATGCCATCATACCGTAGAATCTGATAGTCGAGTCGCATCTGACGTATTCAGATAGGATGACGATGGCAAGTCAAATATCCATTGTCCGGCCCTTGGTCGGGCGTGCACGTCGGGACGTATGATGAACGGTGGCAAGTCGAATATCCTTCGATCGATCGTGACCGGATCGGTATATCGTGGATGCGACTGCGGTTGTCTTGACGTTTTGCCCTTCTTAGTCAAAGCTAAGTCGGCAAGTTAGCCAGCCACATTGGTCGAAGCCCTTTGCCTTCAGAGGCGGGGGCCGTCGTAGATATTCCGCCCCTTTGATCTCCGTCATAGAATCCGATGTGTCGTCGGTGATCGAGACGTAGATCGAACAATCGAAGCATGGATTCGACGATCGAGATGTAGATTCGACGTAGATTCGACGATCGACGATCGAGCCGTTGGTTCGACGATCGATGATCGATCCGTGGATTCGTAGTAGATTCGGCGATCGACGATCGATCCGTAAATCCATCGTAGATTCGTTGATCGACGATCGAGCCGTTGGTTCAGCGATCGACGATTAAGCTGTTGATTCATCGTAGATTCATCGATCGACGATCGAGTCATTGGTTCGGTGATCGACGATCGAGCCGTTGATTCATCGTAGATTCGTCGATCGATGATCGAGCCATTGGTTCGACGATCGGCGATCGAGCCATTGATTCATTGTAGATTCGACGATCGATGATCAAACCATTGGTTCGACGATCGACGATCGATCCATAGATCCATCATAGATTCATCGATCGACGATCGAGCCATTGGTTCGATGATAGACGATCGATCCGTAGATCCATCGTAGATTCATCGATCGATGATCGAGCCATTGGTTCGGTGATCGACGATCGAGCCGTTGATTCATCATAGATTCATCGATCGACGATCGAGCCGTTGGTTCGACGATCGACAATCGAGCCATTGATTCATCGTAGATTCGATGATCGACGATCGAGCCATAGATTTAACGATCGAGATCCGACGTAGATTCGTCGATCGACGATCGAGCCATTGGTTCGACGATCGATGATCGATCCATAGATCCATCATAGATTCGTCGATCGACGATCGAGCCATTGGTTCGACGATCGATGATCGAGCCATTGATTCATCGTAGATTCATCGATCGACGATCGAGCCATTGGTTCGGCGATCGGCGATCGAGCCATTGATTCATCGTAGATTCGACGATCAGCGATCGAGCCATAGATTCGAAGATCGAGATCTGACATAGATTCGACGATCGATGATCGAGCCGCGTTGATCCTTAGCCTTCAGAGGTGGAGGCCATCGTAGATATTTTGCTCCTTCGATCTTCGTCGTAGAATCTACGCACGAGGAGCGGAGAGAGGGGTGTAGGAGTCATACCTGCGATGCACCGATCTCGGACTCTACCGTCGGGGCGATCTTGAGCTCCGTCATCGGGGCGAGGCCCGTTTGTCGATCGGGGGCCTGCTGGGTTCAGCAGGAGCCCGACTTTTCTTTCGCTTCTCCTTCTGGCCTGTGCCCTCGATCAGCCACCGGTCGAAAGCTCCTTCATCCGCGCGCATGTTTTGTATGCGTGCTCCAGCAATTCGGCGTACGTCCAGGAGAGGGTCTTGTCCAGAGAATATGTGAACCGAGACCCCCTTAGCCCCCTCTTCATAGCCGAAATAGCCATGTCTTCGTTGAGGTCCCGGACCTCAAGTGTGGCCGCATTGAATCAGGCCACAAAGTGTCGTAGTGTCTCATTTTCTTCCTGCTTGAGGAAAAAAAGACTGTCCGAAGTTCGTGACGGCTTTCGGCTGGTGTTGAAATGAGCCACGAAAGAATGTTCGAGCTGCCCGAAGGAGTGGATACTTTTCGAGCGGAGATCGAAATACCAAGCCCTGGCAGTTTTGCGGAGTGTGGCGGGAAAGCCAATGCAGAGGAGGGCATCGGTTGCCCCTTGAATCATTATGAGAGCCTTGTAGCTCTCTAGATGGTCAATTGGATCGGTGGAGCCATCGTAAGGCTCCACATGAGGCATCTTGAACCGACTAGAGATCGATTCGTCGAGGATGAATTGGGAGAGAGGTTGGGTGGTCTGGAAGTCGATGTCATTTGACGACTTCTGACCATTCGTCTGGAGCTGGGCAAGTCGATGGTCGATTTCTTCAAACTTGCGCTCGTAGTCGTCTAACCGTCGGTGTTGAGAAACTCCAGGGGTCGATCCTCCCGACGAATTTGAGAGTGAGGCGGACGGTGTCCGCGGCCGCTTCTCCTTCCTCGCTCGCTCCAGCTGGGAAGGAGAGGGGCGTCGAGACCAACGGGTGTCATGCTGTGGCCGCCCCCCTTCTCGGTGGGAGTGATGAGACGGCCGCTCTTGAGACGGAGATGGGAGTGGATGCAGACGTCGGCGGCTGCTTCTGGACGGCATAGGGTGCGCTGTCGGTTGCTCCACCGACGGTCGCGGCAGCTGAGTCGGTTGTTGTTGGAGATTTTTGACCGCGTCCGTCAGAACGGTCATTTGCCGCATGATCGCCGCGATCTGTGCCTCCGTGGTTACCGCCGGGTGCGGAGAGCTGGGTTCCGCCATGGAGGGTGAAGGAGGGGCCTCTTCCTAGCGGGAAGAGTGCCTCGCCGACCCGGTAGCTCTCAATCGCTGAGCCCTAATTTTCATCATCTCGAGAGGTCTTTCAAGCTCTATGGAGCTCGCTGTCTTACCTCTGTTGAGCCCCCCTACCTGGCGCGCCAAATCTGTTGCGGCCAATCCCCCCGTCGCCCGATCGTCGACGTCGCGCACCTGCAAGAGAAGTCCTCACGGACCGGAGATGCCTCTGGTGGGAACCCTCCGATGGTCAAGTCAGAGAGAAGACTAGGCAACAGTGAAAAATCAGAGGCCCAGCTTGGGGGAGATAGAGAGCTAGAGAGCTGGCGGAAGCTTGAGAAAGCTCACTCCGAAAACCTTACTAAGACTGTTGCTTTACCCCATTTTATAGTAAAATACGGTATGGTCCCGTCATTAATGGTGCAGACAACTGGGGAGTTGTCACATCGTCGGGGGCTGTCAAATCACCGTGGACTGTCAGAATTAACCCATGTCCTTGGCAGGACAATGCCCCAGGGCGGTCGCACAACATGTCCTTGACAAGACAACAGCCCATAGCTGTTGTACGGCGTTTGGGATGGGCTGGCCGACTATATATCAGTGTTCGGCTGTCGGAACATCGAGTGATAATCCGGAGATACCGTCGGCTGATCTGGTGTCTTGCGGAAGTCGGACATCGGCTACCACCCCCGACGGTGTGTCGGTAATATGGGTTCGGCCGCTCGACCGGTCGGCAACAGCGTGGGTCTATTCGGTCAACATACCTTCGGTTGGATATTATCGGCAGCTATTATTGACAGTCGTTCGTCGGAGTCATTGTCGGAGTCGTGTGTCGGTCCGGTTGATAGAGTCGAGCGTCAGTCGGATCGATCCGAGAGTAAGTCGACGTACAGGGATCAACCGGTATATCCCAACAGTACTAAAGGATAGAAAACCATGGCCATGGTCGTGGCCAAAGGCTAGGCCATCACCAAGGGCACGGTCAATGAATGTGGTCACGGTGTGGCCATCAGCAAGGCCACGATCAATGACAGTGGCTTCGGTAGTGCCATCAGCAAGGTTATGTTGTGATTTTGAAGCAATTAGCGTGGCCTCCTCTAGATTATCGAGGCCATGCAGGATCTCCCAGTGTAACCTCCTCTGGTTTATCGAGGCATCGCCAGGGAGCACCACTAAGGCCATGATAATCCTATATGATCTCGCTGGGATGTAACTACATAATTTCAACATGACTCCGATGCGCTAATGTACTGTATTGATGTTTTATGATTGATACAATTTTGACTGACTAGAGTTTAGCCACAGCACCTCTAAATATGTTGAATTGTACATTAAATTTTTAGATCATATCTAAGAAAATAACATCAATTGTGATTAATCATAATTATAATAAATTTTATTCCATAGAAATTTTTATTGTAGTTTTATGATTAATCAGGATGAAATAATAAATCTTTTTCTTAATTTGCCCATAGAGATTAAGGAGGTTCTTTGATTTGTTAGTTTCATCGTATCCTAAAGTTAAAAATATGAATTCTAAAATAAAGCTTAGCCCACAAGCAGTTTTGTTGTATTGATTCATATTTTGATTTGTTAGTATGTTTTACATTGGTAAAATGTAATATAGTTGAATGACTCTATTATAGATTATGAACATGTAGTTTATTTAATTCGCAGCTATTCAACCTGTGACTTGCTCTGACTTTAAAATAGATATATCTAAACTAAGAGGTGATAACTACAAGACATGGAGAAAGAATTCTCCTTCAATAGGGTGCATGGATATTGACTACGCCATAAGGAAGGAGGAACCATCTATCCCTACGGAGACTAGCACTCCAGCACAAGTTGCCCTTTACAAACAGTGGGAGCGATCCAATCATCTCAATATGATGTTCATAAAGATGCATATATCTACTAGTATTCGTGGTTCTATAGGAAAGCGTAATAATGTAAAGGATTTATTGAAGGCCATAGATGAGCAATTCGAGTCTTCAGATAAGGCCCTTGCCAGCACTCTCATGATGAGGTTATCATCCATAAGGCTCACCGGAGTCAAAAGTGTTCGTGAGCATATCATGCACATTAGAGACATTACGGCCCAACTTAAGAAGCTAGAGGTGGATATGTCTGAGTCCTTTCTTGTGCATTTCATCCGAAACTCACTTACCCCAGCAATACAATGCCTTCAGAATCTCTTACAACACACATAAAGAGAAATGGTCAATCAATGAGCTCTTGACCATATGTGTACAAGAGGAAGGAAGGCTGCTTGCTGAGATGGGAGAGAGTGCACATCTGGTCACTCAAGGAAGGAAGAAGGTTCAAGCCAAGCATAAGGGAAAAGGTTAACCACCCATTCAGGCTGACATCAAGATAGAGTCCAAATGCTTCTTCTGTAAAAAGAAGGGCACATGAAGAAGGACTATATCAAGTATAAGCTTTGGCTGGATAAGAAAGGTAAACCTACATCTTTAGTTTGTTATGAATCTAATATGGCTGATGTTTGTCATAACATTTGGTGGATTGATTTTGGTTCTACAATCCATATTTCAAATACCTTGTAGGGCTTTCTAGATCACAGGAAGCCAGTGGACAGTGAGCACTACATCTATACAGAAAATAGAGTGTGCTTATCTGTGGAGGCCGTTGGGACGTGTAAGCTTATTTTGACTTCTGATTTTATCTTGCATTTAGAATAGACCTTTTACATTCCAAACTTTTCTAGAAATGTAATTTTGGTATCTAAGCTTGTACCCTTTGAATATTTTTTTAGTTTTTCAGATTCATTATATAGTATATTCTACAAATCTAATCTTATTGGGAATGGTATAATGTCTGATGGTCTTTTCAGAATTGACTTGCAAGATAATTCCACTTATAATGCATTGCATGTTCAAAATAAAGCAATATTAAAAGAAGTATTATAGATGAAAATTTTTCTATTTTGTGGCATCGAAGGTTAGGACATATATCCCTTGGCAGAATTAAAAGATTGATAAATGAAGAAGTACTTAGTACTCTAGATTTTACTGACTTTGAAACATGTGTAGACTGTATAAAAGGAAAGTGGACTAATATATCAAAGAAAGGTGCTAAGAGGAGTTCAGAAATATTAGAGATCATACATACAGATATTTATAGTCCAAACATGAACTCGTGTAGTTAGAAATATTTCATCTCTTTCATAGACAATTATTCACGGTACATGTATCTCTATTTGCTTCATAATAGGAACGAAGCATTAGATGCTTTTAAGATTTTTAAGGCAGAAGCAGAGAAACAATGCGGGAAGTAAATAAAGATCATAAGATCAGATAGAGGAGGTGAATTTTATGGTAGATATATTGAAGATGGACAAGCACCTAGTCCATTTGCGAGGTTTCTTGAGGAGCATGGGATAGTTGCCCAATACATCGTACCTGGATCTTCAGATCAGAATGATGTTGCAGAAAGAAGAAATCAAATATTATTGGACATGGTGCAGAGTATGCTTAGCCGCTCCAAGCTTCCTAGATCTTTATGAACTGAAGCTCTTAAGACGGCGGCGTATATATTAAACCAAATTCCAACCAAGGTTGTTCGTAAAATGCCATTTGAGTTATGGAAAGATTGAAAATTGAGTTTGCGACATATGTGCATACGAGGATGTCCGTCTAAAATAAGAGTTTATAATCTGCAAAAGAAGAAATTGGACTCAAGAACTATAAGTGGGTATTTCGTTGGATATGCTGAAAGGTCCAAAGGGTATAGATTCTATTGTTCATCTCATATTACTAGGTTTGTGGAGTCAAGAAATACGAAATTTCTTGAGAATGACTGGGTTAGTGGGAGTGATCAAACTCAGGACTCATTTTCTGAGAATGATCATTCGAATGTTCACACTCTCATTTCAAGTGATAGATTGGTTGTCATACATAATGCACCTCAGACAGATGTAGTACAATCAATCATTGAGACTCTACAAGTTGTCGATAACAATCAAGTAGATCCAATTGTTCAGCGATTATCAAAAAATGTTGAATAACTAATTGTGGAGCATACTCCTCAGGAGGATGATGACACAACATTAAGGAGGTCTACTAGAATAAGGAAATCGACAATTCCTAGTGACTATATTATATATCTACAAGAGTCTGACTCCAATGTTGGGGTCCAAAATGATCTAGAGATGTTTTCACAAGCCATGAGTTGCAGTGAATCAGTACTATGGTACAATATCACGAAGGATGAAATAAATTCAATGGCATCAAATAGAGTTTGGGATCTTGTCGAGTTGCTTAAAGGTGCAAAGGCTATTAGGTGCGAATGGATCTTTAAAATCAAGAAGAATTCGCTAGACAATAGTGAAAAATATAAGGCAAGACTCGTAGCTAAAAGATTTACTTAGAAGGAGGGAATTGATTACACAGAGACTTTTTCTCTTGTATCCAAGAAAGATTCTTTCCGTATCATTATGGCATTGGTTGCCCATTTTGACTTGGAACTACATCAAATGGATGTAAAAAAAATGGCATTCCTCAATGGAGATTTAGAGGAGGAAGTTTACATGAAACAACTAGAAGGGTTCTCCTCTAGTGACGGTGAGCATTTGGTTTGCTCAAGAAGTCTATATACGGATTGAAACAAGTCTTCTGTCAGTGGTATTTGAAATTTTATGATATTATCTCTTCATTCGATTTTGTAAAGAACATCATGGATCGAGGTATATACCACAAGATCAGTAGGAGTAAAATTTATTTTCTCATTCTGTATGTGGATGACATTCTACTTGCAACTAATGATAAGGGGTTGCTATATAAGGTGAAACAATTTCTCTCTAAGAATTTTGACATGAAGGATATGGGTGAGGCATCTTATGTCATTGGCATTAAGATCCATAGGGACAGACCTCGTGGCATTTTAGGTCTATCCCAAGAAACCTATATCAATAAAGTATTGGAGAGATTTCGGATGAAGGATTGTTCACCAAGTGTGGCACCCATTGTGAAGGGTGACAGGTTCAGTCTGAACCAGTGCCTGAGGAATGACCTGGAAAGAGAACAAATGCAAAATATTTCATATGCATCGGCTATTGGAAGCCTTATGTATACTCAAATTTGTACAAGGCCTGATATTGCATTTGCTATTGGAATGTTAGAAAGATATCAGAGTAATCCAGGTATGGACCACTGGAGAGCTGCAAAAAAGGTGATGAGGTACCTTAAAGGGACCAAAGACTATATGCTCATGTATAGAAGATCAGACGAACTAGAGGTAGTTGGCTATTCTGATTCAGACTTCGCTGGATGTATCGATTCATGAAAATCGACTTCAGGATACATCTTCGTATTTGCCGGCAGAGTTATTTCTTAGAAGAGTGCCAAGTAGACATTGACTCCTACATCTATTATGGAGATAGAGTTCGTCGCTTGTTTTGAGGCTACCTCGCACGGTGTGTGGTTGAAAAGTTTCATTTTTGGCCTCAGGATTGTAGATTCGATTGCTAGGTCATTGAGGATATTCTGCAATAATTCAACTGCTATTTTTTTGACTAAAAATAATAGAAGTAGTAGTCGAAGCAAGTGCATCAATATCAAGTTTTTAGCCATGAGAGAACGTGTTAATGAAAACAAAGTGGTCATTCAATACGTCAGCACTGAATTTATGATTGTCGATCCTTTGACAAAGGGCATGCCACCGAGTAGTTATAAAGGTCATGTGGATCGCATGGGACGGTCCCATCATGTAATATCTGTACAGATTTTGGTTGTAATGAAACTTTTATTCAGTATGTTATTTCTCTATTTTGGTGCACATTTTCAGTTTGAGAATAACATTTGTGTTGGACCTAGAATAAATATAAGATTTATTCATCAAGTTATGGGATAGTGTTGAAGAGATAAAGTGCATTGTGAGACATGGAAGACAATACTCGCACTTAAAGGACCTGTCGCCATGATTCGTGCATTTTGTTTCTTTTAAGGAAAGGTTGAGGACTAGAGCATTAAAGTATTTTGGTATGCGGACCAAGTGGGAGAATGATGTAAAAAAATTAATGTGGAACCTACATTAGAGTATTAGTGGGCAATTACCCATGTTTAATTTCTCAAGGGCATATGGGTAATTTGCATGGGCAATTATCCACTTTTGGTCCCACGTTTACAGATGTGGTCCATATACCTTGGTGTCTTCAATCCATAACGTTAACCTTGATGCCTATGCGTTACACATGATCATCCATTATCTCACAATGTTAAAGTAACGTACACCACGTTCGAGGGAAAGATGGTTATCGAGTTATATAATATGGTGAAGGGTCCCCGAGCTCAGATATGTTCATAAACTCACACACCATCAAAGTGAGAAAATCTGAGAGCTTTAGAAATCCACAGTATTTATTCTCTCTCTTGGGCGCCATATTTTCAAAGTCTTTATAGGTACTTTGGAGTCTGGTTCTTTACTAGGAATCAAGAGTTGAAAAAGGAGAGGGTTTTTCACATTGATATAAGGTTGATTCAATCAACAATCTTTCAGTGGTTTTCAGTAAACAGTATCAATAGTGGGAGGTAATTTCGATTCTAAATTTCGCATTTTGTTACGTTGATACAAGATGAACGTACAGTTAAGTTATAGTAAAACATCCGGTTCTTTTTATATATATATATAGCCTATATGGAGTTGTGGCGTAAGTGAAAGGTAACTAAGTAGATGAAGAGAAGAATGAGAGATGGATGGAAGAGCGAGGAATTTTTTTTTTTTTTTTTTGAGGTCAGTATTCAGATGAGTAGATGTAGGTGAGTGGGAGTATAGTTTTTTATTGCTGGACAATATTCATCACTTTAGAACAAAGAGAGAGAAACCTCCTAAACCATGAAATAGGCGCCAGCTTGATGTCCACTTGAAATATTAGTCCAACCTCAAAAAATTATTAGTCTGACCTCAACAAGAAATCCAAATAATATTGGAATCATTTTCATTTTTCCTAAACCTAGTCTCAATCTCCCAGGACTCAATTAAAGCTTACATGAATCTTTTAGGATCCAAACAAAGGTGGTAATATTTTTCAAAAAAATATTTTCACTGAACATTATCAGCTAAGAGAGTCAAAAGACTTTAGATGATTCACCAGTATGTTAAATTGGACAATAGTTTTGCAGTTTGATCATCACTCGGCAATATTGCCAAATAAAATAAGATTGCTACTATATTTGGGCTACATTTATTTATTAGAATGTGCTAAATTAGTATTATTATTTTTTTTATAGGTAGAATATTTTAATATGAATTTTCAGAGACCAAGTGTGGATCTTTTTTCTTTTTAAACATACTTGTTCAAGACTATGATAAGGTTCAGTTGAATGCAGTAATTTCTACCTAATTCACTCCTATAGCAATGTTAGATATAGAAGTATCAATATTCCTCCACGTTTCACATGGCTATTGCACTTGTTTCTTGAGAAAATGCATGGCCATTATATTTGAGCATCTTGTTCTAACTATTCTCTTTAGCTAAATCTAGTCCGAATGACCAAGCTAATCCTATCCATAATGTTGACAAAAAGAAAGAATTAGAATGCTCATTTCAAGCAGCAATGTGTTCCCATTTCTATGAATATCCACAACAAATCAACCAAATCCCAAGATTGTAACCAAAAGAAGAAAACGAAAAGAATGTAAACTTTAGATATCTAGCAATCTGAAAAATAAATACTCACAAAATTAGTAAATACGAATGTAGACATGTAGAATGAATAAAGAAGTAAATCTTAATCCAATGATAATATTCACTTCTATTGAAATTCCCAACCTGCTTTAGTGGATTGTTCAATAACATCATTAATCCCAAGATTGTATCCAAAAGAAGAAAACAAAAGGACTGTAAATTTTCAGATGTCTAGCAATCTGAAAATAAATACTCACTCACAAAATTAGTAAATACAAAAGTAGACATGTAGAATGAATTAAGAAGTAAATCTTAATCCAATGGTAATATTCATTTCTATTGAAATGCCCAACCTGCTTTAGTGGATTGTTCAATAATATAATTAACACAAATCGTAATATGACAATGAAATCTTTTTGATGAGCCTAACATTGAACAGTGGCTCCCACTCAAATGAAACCCGAGATGGCTTATTTGACTCAGTAAAATTGTACAAGAAGTTTTCCAGCCGGAAAAAAAAAATTTTTGAAGGAAGAAAACCAGCTCCACAAAGCGATTAGACAAGATCTAGGTTATTATGTTAGTTTAGATTCAGCTCTTGGATCAAAAACAAAATTTTGTTTGGGCTAGATTGGTTTTTTTTTTTTTTGGTTTTGTTTTGATGAAGTGGGAGGTGGAAACCACCCATAAGTTTTATTAATATAGAGAGAGAGAGAGGTACAGGTGAGGTCATTATGATATGATCTTTGAGCGATGACAGTGCTATCTAGTGGGCATTTTTCTTTTGAAATAGATAAAATTAAAAGAAAAAAATACATCAAAAACTGTGTTTCCAAGCAGAAAATGATTGGGAACATAGGGTTCATCAAAAATTGTGCTTCCGAGGGGGCCTTTGTTTTGCGCCATGGAGTCTTAACACTGAGTAGTTTTGGGTTAAAGAAAACAACAGATAAATCAAAACACACAAGTTGTTGTGAGTAGTTTCAAATAGATAACATAAATAAATAATACTAAGAAAAATATATTTTCAATAAGTACTCAGTTGTTGTTGCAACCGGTTGCAGCTGAAAATATTCAACGAATAATGGATAGATTGGGTGGTGAGATCCAAGACACTTGCGAACCATATTTTTCCTGTTGAAACCTTTGTTGAAATCGAAGACTGTAATGGAAGAGCCCCTTTACCAATACTTGCATGCATCTAAAAGAATGGGATTAAGCCAATCATGGTTCTCTCCGCTATCCATAGCATAGCTAATTATCAACATCGGAGTTACAAAATGAAGTGGGGCACCTACAATGAATTACATATCTCTCAGCAAAGGATGCTTATCTCCTATTCTCACCTCTAGCAATCCAAGCTACTACAACCCATGAATAGGTGTTAATTGAGCCGAGCTTGAGCAAGCCTATGTCCGATCAATCTTGCTTCTCTGAATGATACCTGATTTATTTAGCATTATTTCAATCTCAATTCAAGCTTAATTTCAAATGAAACTAAGGAAAAAGCCTACTTATTAATCTGGAATCAAATACCTTGGTTCTACAGATGTTGTTCTTGAGCGTTATGTTGTTTTTGGCTCCAGCAAAAGGGAATACAGGGGTTAGGGGTTCCCCTCATCTAGTGGGGTGAAGGATTATGGAGGTTCACAATTGGAGGGTGATGGAGGTTCGCCTTCGCGACTTTCTTCTTCTCCACCGAGAGGTCAACCAGGAGTGACGATGCAACCTTGGAATCAAGTAGTCCAGAAACAAAGACGATTTTGCTGGGAATCTTTGAAGGTTTCTAAGGCTGAGATTGCTGTGCTTGAAAGTATATTTCAAAAGGCCGTTGGGTTCACTGAGGAGGACATTCAAGGTTCGTTAGATCGATGGAAATTTGTACTCATACGTAAGTTCTTTGACTGTGGTTTTCCTGTTGAATTTGTAAAAAGGAAGATGAGGGTCAGATGGTAAATGACTAGGGATTTTCATGTATCTAGTCTTGCTAAGGTTTTCTATTGTTTGTATGTTCCTCAGCTGCTGAGCAGGAAAGAATTCTTGCTCAAGGTCCTTGGACTCTGGTTGGACAAATTTTAGCCTTAGGACCTTGGCATCCTGGTTTTCGTCCAGGGTGTGATAAGATATCTAAGGTAAAAATTTAGATTTGGCTATCTGAGCTACTGTTAGAATTGTTGGATTCTGTTAAAATTTATAAAATAGTGGCTCAAACTGGTCAACCTCTTTTTCTTGATCAGTGGACATTAACTTCTTTAAGGATGGGGTATGCTAGGGTTTGTATCCTCGTGGATCTTAATAAACTAATTTATTCAAAAATTTGAGTCAGAGTCAAGGATGTGTTATTATGACAGTAATTCACATATGAAGACCTCCCTGATATATGTTATGTTTGTAGGAAGATAGGGACCACTTTGGAATCCTGTGGCTATGCAAAATCAGCTGAAACTTTAGACCACTTAGTCTATGATCCCTGGATTCGTGCAACTAGGGTGCCAGTGGTTCCCATTTCAAATTCCCAAGGCTCTAAGATTGGGGGTACAGAAAAAATTGATAATTCAGGATAGTCAGTATCGAGAAAGCTTGCCAAGAGGTCTCCTCCAAGGGATCAAGGACTGGCTACTAATGACATATCCTTAACTCCATCTAAATTTGCTCCATTGATGAATCAAAATTCTGTGGAGACTAGTACACATCAACCTTTAAAGGATGTGCAGCATATGATTTTTGTAGCTCGATCCATGGGTGATGTTGATAAAAAAGGTAAAAGAAAGCGATCTCCTACTAAGCCAAAGTTCTCTCCATCTTCTCCTGGTACCAGCATCCCACCAAAGCTAAAATCTTAGTTGAAGTTCCGACATCTCTATCGAATTCCAAAATGGGGACTCCATCAGTTTCTTATCCTAAACAAAAATTTGAGACTATCAAAGTGTGGAAACTGGTGGATACTATTTTGAACAAATTTGTGACAGCTAGCACTAATATAGTTGAGTATAAATCTGACAAACAGGTAGCTGAGTTGAATAACCAAACACATGAGGTGATGGTTCAGCAGCTTCAACTCACTCTTCTTCCCCATCAGGATGTATCTCCATCAAGAGAAGGTAAGAAAATTTTGGATGTTACTGGTTCTATGGGGACGGGGTTAGAGGGTTCGAACAGGGCTTCTCCTTCTAATCTTTAACAATGAAGATGATTGTGTGGAATTGCAGAGGAGCTGCAAAGCCATCCTTTGCAAATCATACAAAAATACTCTTAAGAAAAGAAAAACCTGATATTACCTATTTTCTTGAAATCTAATTATAGAGTGATGCTTTTTATAGAATAAGTAGATTTTTGGATTACGAATGAAGTGTTTATATGATTCCAGCTGTCCGTTTGTCAGGAGGCATTGTGGTAGCTTAGCATAAGTCTTTAGAAATTTTTTTTTTATATATGTTGCAAGGTAGATTATTTTTGGTGTCATTTCTGTTCCCAATAAATACAGCTGGATATTAAGATTAGTCTATGCTAGTACTTCTTATATTGAGCATCGGAACTTATGGAATCAGATCCAATCAATGATGTCTATGGGATTTTTATTTTTGTTGGTTGGTGATTTTAACTATTTCCTAAACTCGAAGGATAAAAGGAGAGGTAGACATTTTAGGGTTGATCATGAAGTTAGGAAATTTAGAGCTTGTTTGTGTCAAATTGGCCTTATTGATTTAGTGTTCATGGATCCAAAGTATACTTGGTGTAATAATCGTTTGTGTATAGCTAGGGTCTGAGAGAGAATAGATAGAGCTTTTATTTCTTCAGGCTGGTTGAATTTGTATGTTGAATCTCTTGTTATCCATTTGGCTAGGTTTGCTTCTGATCATTGTCCTCTATCTATTATGGTGTCTAATCATATCAGAAGAGGCCCTACTCCATTTAGATTTGAAAAATTTTGGTTATCTTATAATTCTTTGACTAACATTGTACAGCAAGCTTGGCAGCATGATGAAAACATCACTTCAGACAATCGCCTCAATAAACTTCTCCAGAATGTTTGTGTGGCCATTAAAAATTGAAAAACCAGGTTAGGTAGCTTGTTTCAAAAAGGTAAGCTTTTGTATTTACAAATTTATGATTTGTAAATAATGAAAGCAAATTTGGGGGGTCTTTCTCCATTACTTTATAATCAGTTGCTAAAGTTGCTAATGGAGTATAATGCAAATTTGAATCATCAAGAACTTCTTTGGAGGCAAAAGCCTCAGCAAACCTGGTTGCAAGAAGGTGATGCAAACACTCGATAGTTTCATATATCCACTATTATGCGAAGGAGGAAAAATAGAATAATAAAAATAGTAGATCCTCATGGTAATTGTTTAACTAAACAAGAGGACATTCATAGTTTGTTACTTGATCATTTCATGCACCATTGGCAACAAGATGAAAATATATTGCAGTTAGATTATCCTTTACTAACTCCTTTAATTTCTTCTGCACAAAGCATGAATCTAACTAAATGAGTGTCAGATGCAGAGATTGAAGATGCTATCCATAATATGCAATCTGATAAAGCTCCAGGATCAGATGGATTTTTGTGTTATTCTTTCAATATTTTTGGTCAATAATTAAAAATAATATAATATTAGCAGTCAAATATTTCTTCGACACTGGTATGTTGTCATCTACATGGAATCAAACTTTCATTATTCTTTTGCCAAAAAAATCTAATCCTCAAACACCTAACGATTGTAGGCCAATTAGTTTATGTAATACTATATATAAAATTTTGGCAAAAATTTTGGTTACTCATCTTAGGTCTGTTCTTCCTTGATATCTGAAGAGCAAGGTGCTTTTATTTCGGGTAAACATATTTTTACCAATATTCTCATTACTTAAGAGTTAATGCATTCTTTAGCTAGGGCATTCAGATCACGTAGATTAATGATGATTAAACTTAATATAGAGAAGGCGTATGATAGAATAAATTGGAGTTTTTTGTTTCATATCATGCACATGTATGGCTTTCATCAAATTTTCATTACTTGGATCAAAGTTTGCATTCAATTTTCTTAATTTGCTCTGCTTATTAATGGATCACCTACACACTGGTTTACTGGCACTCGTGGTATTAGACAAGATTGTCCTCTTTCCTCTTATCTTTTTATCTCTGTGGCTCAAACTTTTTTCAATCTTTTAACCATAGCTGTTCAAAATAAATTGTTACAAGTTTATCATCCTAGAGGGAGATCATATCTTTCTCATATTTTTTATGTGAATGATTGCTTTCTCTGTGCCTGAGCTATGACTAGAAATGCTATTGTTCTTACTGCTATCGTTGATGCCTATTGTCAATATTCTGGTTAACCAGTTAGTCATAATAAATCTTCTATTCATTTTTCACCTTCTGTTTCCTCTGCTATGACAGAGTCCATCTTATATCTTTTGTATTTTTTTTTGTCCGCTGCCTAGGACTTATCTTGGTATCTCTTTGTCCCCAAACACTTTAAGAATTACTTAATGTAAATATTTTATAAATAAGGTTTCATCAAAAATTGCTGCTTGGAAATGACACACGTTGTCCTTTGCTGGCAGAGCTATACTTGTTCAATCTGTGTTATTAGTTTTGCCAACTTATATTTTAAGTATTGTGCATCTTCCACTTATACTTTTAAATCAAATGGAAAAGGAACTTAGAGCTTTTTTATGGGGACATTCAATGGATACTAGAGGATTTCATCATATTGCTTGGGATAAGATTTGTTTATCAAAAGCAAATGGAGGTCTTGGTTTCACATCTTTAAGCGATATATTAGGAGGTTGGCAGCTTTCCTTATCTTACATTCTAACTCATTATGGGCAAGATTAATTAAGGCTAAATATTATTTTTTCGACTCCTGGATGAGATACTCCCCACTGAAATCTAGCTCAGCCATCTGGAAGAAAATTTGTACGGAAGGGATCAATGTGCAATTCTACTTTCAGTACATGATAAGGTCTAGACATAATATTAATATTTATACTGATCTTTGGATTTCTACGTGTCCTTTATAATGGCGGCCAATATTTGTTAATATGGATTCTAATATTTATCAAAAAAATCTTTCTGAATATATTGACAATTCTCATTTGTGGTTAATTGGGAATTTGTCTCAGCTCCTATCTAATGATCTTTTGCACCAGGTACTTGAAATACCTCTTTTGGTGTCAACAAATGAGGACATTTTAGTTTAGGGACCATCAAAGCTTCCTCATGTTTCCCTTAAAGATATATCTTTTATGGACGAGCAACCGAATTTGCATGAATATGGCCATCTTTTCAAGCTTATTTGGTATTTATCTCTCCCATATCGTGTTAAGTACTTTTGGTGGTAATTATTATGGGTTTGTCTACCAACTAAATAGTATTTTGCTCATTATAAAATAATTCCTTCTAATAATGAGTTTTATGATGTTTGTTTGGACATTATTGAAGATTGTAATCATGTTTTCACCACATGTCCTGTTGCATATCACTGTTGGAGGTATATTTCTCATATGCAATTAATACCTTTAGAGTTCATTTCTTTGATAAGCTTGTTTGATTTTATGCAAAATGCCAATGTTAGTAAGGAAGAGAAAACTCTTGTGGCTTGTGTTACTTGGATAATATGGCAGGTAAGAAATGAGTGCATTTTTAGTCATACTAATTCTATGTAGAGCCATAAGTTATATCAGTAGTCCTAATTTGTACCTGGATAGGCACTGGGATAGCATTCAATCTTTTGCTGTCAAGAGTAGTACATCTCTATGGATCTCTTGGCTACCCCCTCCTTGTGGGTTTATTAAAATCAATTTTGATGGCTCTCTTGTATTAAAACAGACTTCAGCAGCTTATGTTCTTAGAGACCATGTAGCTTGTTTCTTGCAAGCTGGTGGAAAAAAATTATTTAATATTTTTGTTCCTTTTGTCAAAATGATAGCTGCTTGGTTAGGTATATATGTTGCTGTTACTAAATTTATTGCAACTTATATTGTTTTAGAAAGTGATTCATGTACTGTAATTCAGTGGATTGAAGCATTGGAAAATCAACAGGCTAAAAAATTTTCTTTTTTACAGAACATTTTCATTTAGTGGTCCCAATTGCAAGAGTTTCAACTGGCTCACATATATAGAGAGGAAAATCAAATGGTAGATTATTTGGCTACTAAGGTCAGATCGGATGATTTTCAATGGAATGGTCTCAATGAGGTTGACTCACATTGCTTAATATCTTCTTAGTGTAGACAGATATAGAGTTCTATATTAACGGAGGGGATGAAGGACATGGAGGCTATGCATACAACCCTACACAAATTGCCTCCTCTAGGCAACATCGGTCTAATTGCTTTGTGTTGCATTGCTTTTAAGGTCGGTTTGTATAGTTTTCCAGTGCTAATATCTTATTTGTACAGGAATATCACCAAAGTCTTGGGGAGCCATATCTTCAAATCACCAGCTGCATTATTATGGTGGAAGTTCAACGTTTAGAGGAGATTTTATATGATATTCAATAAATATCTGAGGGCTAGAAGAAAAAGAGGAAAAAAAAAAATACTGATGCTGTGCATCTGTATCACAACTTACTGATGGTGGTTAAGAATTCTTTGGTCAGCCTGATAAAGGAAGAAGATATGTGCCTCATATGCTCGCATATCACTTTCACTGGGCTTCAATATTTTTGGATGCTGCATAAGGTAGATTATCTGCTGTCGAAAGTGTATTTATCATATATAATTGCTTTTGTGAATCTTGACACAGTATCTAAAGTCACCCGGTCAACTATGGTGGTTAGCATCACATTGAACAGCGAAAGGTTCATCACTGTCATCTTTCCAAAGGGGTATTAGAGGTCCAACTATTATGCTCCGCTAACTGGACATTATAATTCCTAGATCTCTTGGTGGTTGAAGGTATCCTATACTTCTTTTGGCTCCCATGACTTATGGCTTCGATTAGGGCATTTTCTTGTTTTGCCTGAAATGGTTCACTATGTTAGTCTATTGTTTCATGCATCTCAGTCATCTGACAAATGTATCATATTGTTGAAAAAATAAAAAGGCAAAAAAGCAAAAACAAAAAGAAAGGAGAAAAAGCAGAAAAATATCCAAAAAAATAGGAAAAAATTATTTTACTAACATTAGATATCTTTTGTTCTATGAAGTCAAGAGGAAGTCACTACATTTACAAATGCAGCCATATTTTTCTTTAATTGAATAATATTTATGCTCTATGTTCCAGCACATTAGTCAGAATCTACAATACTTGATCTCCTTCATTTGCTCACGGAACATAGTAGTGAAGTTTTATATTGTACATACAGCTGCCAGCATACAAGTATTTTGGGCATGGATGCATAAATTGGCCCATAGGGTGAGTCTCCATTATTTTAGAACCTATCTTTGGTTCAAAATAACAATGTCTCTTCCTTGGAATGCATGCCTTGTTGCTGCTTCACTGAATGCATATATTAATTCACATTTCTATTCGTGGTTATCGAAACTCTATACTTCTATTGAATTTCACAACATGATGATCCATTCTGGGTATTTTCTTCCATTGTCTGATTTAGTCTATGTATGGGTATACTGTTTTCAATGTTTCAGACATGGACCACATGTATATATCCCTAGAAAAACAAAAGAAAAAAGAGTCAGAGATTGAAAATGAAGAATCAAAAAAGCAGAATCAAAAAGAAAGGAAAAAAAGAAAAAAGAAAATAAGAGCAGAAAAGTATCAAGAAAAGAAGAAAAATATTATGTTATTAATATGGGTTCTCTGTTGTCTTGCAGGATTAACAGGAAGTTCATCCAGTTGCTAAGACAAATATTTCTTCCTTATATTGGATCTTCTATATGGATGCAAGATTCATCAGATGGTCAGAATTTGTAAGGCTTTACATGCTATCTTTGGTTTCATAATTTCAAGTATCCAATATTTCTTTACTGGGAGGATGCAGTTGATGGCAGCCACTTTTCTTCTTCATGTTCGCCCTGGGCACTATCTCTCATTACGAAATAGATTTTTGTTCATGGTGCCTATATCTTACTGATGCTATCAATGGCATTTTCTTCATCGTCTCTGCTGCTAATTCACAGCTATAGAAAGATACAATAGTAGATTTTCAATTGATTTTTGCTCGGTCTTTTGGATACATAACTCAATCATTCTTTTTCATCGTACACTTTTATATATATTAGGATTTGACGCTTCGAGATTCAGCCCATATTGAGCCCACAGCGAGGTTCGCGGTGAAAAACGGAGTCCAACGAGATCAAGATCGTCCCAAACGAAGCTCGAACGGAGGAGATACGAGCTTTTGAAGTCGGCACGAGAACCGAGGCGGCGAAGGACCGTCGGCGATCGGCGGCGGGCCGGCGAGGTAGCAGCGGCGCGGCCACAGGCGGCGGCACGCGGGACGTGCGACCCAGGCGTGCGGCCCAGGCGAGCGAGCGGCCCAGGCGGGTGTGCGGCCCAGCCCATGCGCGGGCCCACGCGCAGGCGTGGCCCAGGTCCGCATACGCGGGCCGGCCCAGGCCCAGGCCCAGGCGCCCTGCCTCGGCCCTGTGCCCCGTGCCCCAATCCACCGTGGACCGGGTGGTCCATGGCTGGGTCTGTGGACCGCGTGGGCGTTTCCCATACGTTTCTCGCGGTCTACGGTACTATTCTGTGAATCGGAACACGATCGGAGGGCCCAAGGACGTCCCGGTCTTGATCCGACGGTCCAGGAGGTTATCTGGGTTTGTTTAGGACTCCTAATCCATCTCTAATCAAGTTTTAAGCCCTTTAAATAGGGCTGATCGGTGAAACAAGTGCCAGGTGGTCTGGTTTTTTAGCTGGTTCGGATTTTTGTGCCGTACGGAGCCGTACGGAACCCGAGAGAAGAGAGAGGCGGAAGCATTGAGAGAGGAGCAGGAGGCTCCTGGACAGCGGTCGCCAGGCACTTCAGGGATTCAGGGGGTCTTCCAAAAGAGAGAGCTTTTGTGAGAGAAATTTCTAGTGAGAGAGAAATTGGGTGTACGAGGGTTGAGGGTGAGATCTCTTCTTGTAAATTTTTTTTTCATAGTGAAGTTTGCATGCCTGGTGGAGACGAGTCCTTTTATGGCTGATCCATGTATTTTGATTGTTTTGTTTTGTTTCTTTTTTCTTCCTGCTGCATCGAGTGGTACTGAAAAGGTCTTTGGAGGTGGTGTCCTGGCCAGACATCCACCCAACAAGTGGTATCAGAGCAAGGCGGTACAAAAACGCAGATTACAGTGGTGGTGAGCAAGACTGAAGATGGAGAAGACAGGAACAATCAAGATGAAAATCAACAAGTTTGATGGTAAGAGCAATTTCTCCTTGTAGCAGGCAAGGGTGAAGGACGTGCTCATCCAACAGGGGTTGATCGATGCTCTTTTGTACGATGAGAAGCCAACCACCATGGAGGTGCGGGATTGGAAACGGCTACAGATGCAGGTGGTGAGCACCATCCGTATGTACCTGACGGATGAGGTGGTGATCCATGTGCTGAGCGAGACTTCCCCGATGGTGCTGTGGTCGAAGCTCGAGGAGTTGTACATAATGAAGTCTCTCACCAACACTCTTTTCCTCTGGAGGCAGTTCTACCAACTGCGGATGATTGAGGGACAGAGCGTGCAGGAGCATCTCAGCCACTTTCAAAAGATCCTCACCGACCTCCTCAGCATTGGTGAGAATGTTGAGGAGAAGACCAGGGCGCTGGTTTTGCTGGCGTCGCTTCCCCCTTCGTACGAGTCCTTGATAACTGCTCTTCTAGTGGGGAAGAGCACCATCAAGATGGACGAGGTCACCACGATGATACTCCAGAATGAGGTTCTCAAGAGGGAGAACCCAGCTTCGAGCTCAGGTGGCGGTAGCTCAACTTTGGTGGCTTCTGGAGGAGTAGGAGGCAGTAGACGGAGCGACAGGAGATCGCAATGAGGGCGGTCCAAGTCCAGGAGGGACTTGAGCAAAATTAGGTGTTACCAGTGTGAGGAGTTGGGGCATCTAGCCAGAGATTGCCCTCAACTTAAAAAATCGGACGGTGGCTGCTGTAGCGACAGCCGGCAGCGATTCAGATGGAGATGTCCTGGAGATATCTGACGAGGTATCTACTTCTTCCCAGCAGTGGATATTAGATTCTGCATGCCCATATCATGTATGTTGCAGAGAGGAGCAGTTTGACTCCCTGGAGAACAGTGAGGGCACTGTATATCTGCCGGATGGATGGAGCTGTGCGATCAGAGGTATTGGGACGGTCAGCTGGAGGACACATGACGGTGCAGTGAGGAGATTGGGGGAGGTCCGATACATACTCAATTTTAGACAAAATCTTATCTCACTTAGCAGACTGGATTCGAGAGGCTACAGGACGGTAGCTGATGGAGGAATCCTGAGGGTACTACGCGGCGATAGGATTGTACTGGAGGGGAAGAAGGGGAGCAGAGGACATTATTACCTAGCGGGGAGCCCAGTGCGAGGTGGAGCTTCGGGAGCCAGGTGGAGTCCAGAGCGAGGTGGAGCTCCAGGAGGCAGATCGGGCACGAGACAGGAGACTCAGGAGGACGAAAGGCGACGTCGCAAGGTGAGATTCCTATTGCCGCAGGATGATGCCCCGAGCAGATCTCAGGTCAGGAGGAGCACAGCATACGACGGAGATGGGATCGAGCATCCTGACTCGACTCCCATGTTTGCCCATCCTTGATCAGCAGGCGTTTGCCCCAGGGCATGGGGGTGAGGAGATCCAGAAGCTCTCGGAGTTTGGAGGAGGCCGAATATCGAGTCGAGGTGAAGATTGTTAGGATTTGATACCTCGAGATTCAGCTCACATTGAGCCCACAGCGAGGTTCGCGACGAAAAATGAAGTCCAACGAGATCAAGATCGCCCCAAACGGAGCTCGGACGGAGGAGATACGAGCTTTTGAAGTCGGCACGAGAACCGAAACAGTGGAGGACCGCCGGCGGCCGGCGGCGGGGCGGCAACGGCGTGGCCACAAGCAGCGGCATTCGGGACGCGCGACCCAGATGGGCGGCCCAGCCCATGTGCGGGCTCGCATGCAGGCGCGGCCCAGGCTCGTGTGCGCGGGCCGGCCCAGGCCCAGGCGCCCTGCCTGGGCCCTGTGCCCCGGTCCACCGTGGATCGAGTGGTCCATGGCTAGGCCTGTGGACCGCGTAGGTATTTTTCATGCATTTCTCACGGTCTACGACATTATTCCGTAGATCGGAGTGCGATCGAAGGGCCCAGGGACATTCCGATCTTGATCCGACGGTCCAGGGGTTATCTGGCTTTGTTTAAGACTCCTAATCCATCTCTAATCAAGTTTTAAGCCCTTTAAATAGGGCTGATCGGTGAAACAAGTGCCAGGTGGTCTGGTTTTTTAGCTGGTTCGGATTTTTGTGCCGTACGAAGCCGTACGGAACCCGAGAGAAGAGAGACGAAACGTTGAGAGAGGAGCAAGAGGCTTCTGGACAGCGGTCGTCAGGCACTTCAGGGGTTCAGGGGGTCTTCCAAGAGAGAGCTTTTGTGAGAGAAACTTCTAGTGAGAGAGAAATTGGGTGTACGAGGGTTGAGGGTGAGATCTTCTCTTGTAAAATTTTTTTTTTATAGTGAAGTTTGCATGTCCCGTGGAGACGAGCCTTTTTGTGGCTGATCCACGTATTTTGATTGTTTTATTTTATTTCTTTTTTTTTCCTGCTGCATCACATGGTACTGAAAAGGTCTTGGGAGGTGGTGTCCTTGTCAGACATCCACCCAACAATATACTTCACAAAATATATGGATTGTCAGAATTGTATATAATAATGGGTATGTATATTGTATTCAATATGCATCTCCATGGTTTTTGGGCTTGTATAAGTTACAACCTGTTGTTGGCCTTTTGTTTTCACTTGCACTGACTAGCATGTACACATAAGTTCCTGTGAATAAAGTTGCATTTTCTACCAAAAAAAAAATTGAAATCAAATTGAAATCAATTTGAATTTTGGTAAAGCTCGATCCTTTTTTTTTTAAAAAAAACTACTTAGCTTTGATAAATGACTAGCACTAAAAGCATGAATGCCATCGATAAAAATTTTGATAATTTATAAAATTTTTATCAAGAAAAAATTTTATCAAAAATTTATCATAGATAATTAATATTTATTACGAAAAAAAATTATATTTTAAGATAATTTGATCCTTCAATGATTACTTCATGACTTCTTTCCTACTTACATCAGCATATTTAGGACTTCTTGGCTCCTAAACTCTTTTACATTAGATCACCAAAAATCTTATCTCGTTGCCAGGTCATTGATATGATTCCTATCACCCATAAATATCGTAAAAATATTTTTATGATATTTTTCATTTAAAAATTTTATATGTATATATGATATAGTGGTGTCATATGTGGGAATTTTATAATAGATTATTCTTGTGTGATCCTCTCATCACTAATTGATGAATTTTTTGTTCATATTATTATTTATTTATTTATTTATTTATTTTACACATTTCATGCTCATTGTAGTTTCAAGGGGGAAAAAAAAACTATTCTTTAGAAAATTTGGTCACCATAAATCGATGCATTTTTGTTGTTTATTATTTCCTATTCCTTTAACATAACCGGCTAGCTAAACGTATACAAAAGTAAAATACCTGTGTGGTGAGGTGGAAGTTTAAAAGTTTTTAAAAAATAAGATTTTCAAACCTATTATTTGATTTTTTGCTACGGTTGTTACTTGAATGGTGGAATAATCACAAATTTTTAATAATTTATATAAAAATATAATTTGGACAGTAGATCTCAGATCAAAACTCTCCCACCCGATTTTAGGTCACGCAGCTATAAATGAAGACCGCCGAATCTCTTTCTTGCCCCTCACGTCTTTGGACGGAAGAGAACCTGCGAACCCGAGGAAATCAAATCCCTAAACCCTAGGATCCTCGAAGCTCGCCGAAACCATAATCCTACCACCATGATCTACGACGTCAACTCCCCCCTCTTTCGCTCCTTCCTCAGCCAGAAGGGCGCTGCCGCCTCCGATAAGCGGTACTCTCTCTCTTCTCGCCCTTCCGGTGTCACAATCTTTGTTGTTTGAATAATTCAAATTTAATTGCAGGGTTTTCATTAATTATTTGATCAACTCATCCAACAATCTCTATTAATCCTTTTTCTTCTTTTGGTTTTGATGTACAATTAAAAAATAGGAAGTTTTGATTTGTGGTTTCACTTATTAATAGCAAATTATTTTCTTTTTAATTGCTTTCATTTCTTAATGGGCGCTGTTTTTATTCCCAAAACTCAGTTGCCTGTTTCAGAAAATAGAATTTGTTTTTATTTTCCTTCTCTAGCATTTGTTTTGGCGAGATTTGTAAGGTTGAAGGCAAGGATCGTTGACTCAGAACCGGACTTCGTGCCGGTCGGTCGGCTGTAAGAGTCGTACGTCTCCATACCGGACCGTACCGAGCCCGAGCTGACACTAAAATAAGGAATGAATCAGGGAGGAAAAGAGAGAGACGGGGAGGGAGGAAGAGGGAGGGAAAGAAATGGAGGCTGATAGAGATGCCAACAATGGTCACCGAAGGGCTGCGGAGGCTGTGAGAGGGCCGTCGAGGCCTCCTGGGTTTCACGATCCTCCACAAGAGAATGAGAGCAGAGAAAGATAGAGAGACAGAGAGAGGAGAAAGGAGAGAAGATGAGGGAGGGGAAGGCAGGGGGAGGGGGTGGGGTGGGGAGGCCAGCAGGTGGCCGTTGGGTGGCCACCCTCGCTCCTCTTCTCTCGGTTCCCCTCTCTCTCTATCTCTCTATCTCTCTCTTCTTGCATCTCATAGAGAACCGTGGAGTCTCGGCAGCCTCGGAGGCCCTCTGACGGCCTCGATGGGCCACCATTGGCTTTTTCCTTTCCTTCCCTCTCTTCCTCTCTTTCCTTCTCCCTTGCTCCTTTTTTGCTGGCATTCTGAATTGAACGCACGAACTGCTCCGACTAGCCACCGGAATGATTTGTTACGCCCCAAACTGCCCAATTCGGGATGGTTTGGCGAACCATGGTTGAAGATTTTTGGTGTCCGTAAATGTTCGAGCTTTATCTGTGCTACCTTGTCATGCTTTATGTCTTTTCTTAAAAGCCTAATGAGGTAATGAGAGTGAATGCTGGATTGGATTATAGTGGTAGGATGGCAGTCGATAACTTCTGGCTTCTAGCATTGACGTTGCCTTTGGAGATGACTGGAGAATAATTTTAGGATGTCTCGTGGTTACATTCTCTTATTCTTATATTTGACTGTTGGTCTGTTGCGTCATGAAAATTATGAACTCGTTTTCTTCATCAAATCAGTGTCTAGTAGAGATTGACTATGCTTCTGTTCATATCATTGATAATGGATATATGATACGGATGGTTGCTTAGGAGGCATGGTAGTAGGGCCAAGGAATATCAAAAGGAGGAAATTTAAAAAAAGTGCATGGATGACAAAACAAGGGGCAAAAGGGGAGTAAGTGTTTCGAGAGAATATTGGTAAAAGTCATGGTATGATCATTCATGAAGCGTATTGTGTAAGGGTTGAAACTAGAGCTCATTTCCTCACAAGATAATAGACAATGGTATTACAAATGGTCAAAAGGACATGCAATATCTCAGGAAGAAGGAAAATAAAGGATCTACTTTAAAAGTCTTGATTGGCAACTGTCTTTAGATAAAAACAAAGTGGTGCAACTGGTAACATGAGTATGGGTGCAAATGGCTATGCCTTAGAGTTCATGGAGCAAAAAGCGGTAATGAAGATATAAGCAGATTCATGAATGTGACAATGATCTACTTCTCAGGCTTGTAAGCTAGTGAGTGCTGAAGATGCCAAGGTGGATCTAAGAAAAATAAACACACACACCGACATCACAAGTTGTAGTGGGATATACTTGAGAGTAGTGGCATCAACTTGTAGCCTTGGGTTATTTCGTTGGTTTAAGTAAAAAATAGTTTTGCTTGGGATATACTTGAGAGTAGTAGCATCAACTTGTAGCCTTGGGTTATTTCAGTAATCACCCTGCTATTTTAGCCATACAGATGGAAAACTTCAAGATGGTGACTAGTGAAGATGGTGATGAAAAGGAGTTGTCAGTGGAAGACATAATAAGAATATTAGGAAAAAAAACAACCCATGGATGGCAAGGGACAGACACCTTGAATATCAAAATATTTAGATTTAAATGTGTGAATAATGTGCTCAAGAGATTACTGCAGATCAGGATGATAATCTATCATTCACTAGTTCTATGTGTGTATTCGCATTTATGTGGTGCTTTTATAATTACTTTATTTCCTTCAGTTTAAGAAATATCACTAACTGTGCCTTTAAACTAGTTTGGGAGGAAGGGAGGGGGGGCGGGGGGTGGGCTTCCAGTAATGTGACAGTATGGCGTGATAGGTTGTATAATGACATCATTGTTAATGATTTCTTACTTGGCTTTTCATCTGAGCTTGTAATCTAAGGGCAGGCTTGATGAGGGATAATGTTATGAACCATTTGGTGATAATCTGGAAATTTATTTTTAATAAGAATCATCATGGTGAGGAAATTGAGGAAGAAAACAAGAGTTTGGCTTTACTTACAGCAGTCAAGCTAGATAGTTGTTATTATGATTCTAGCTCTGGAGATGATAGTTCAAGATACAGCTTTCTTAAATACACTTCATGGTGTTATATATTTTGAGGATGGAAGGTGCTAATGTTGTAGGTGAATAACCCTTGGTTCTTGTTAAGACTGGTGTTGGTAAACCTGGTGAATTGCTTGTTCAATCAAATTCTGTGATAACCCAGCCCACTAAGCCCAGTTAAAACCCGGCCCACTAAACCCAATAAAAAAAAAAAAAACAGAGCAGGGAGAAAGACTCCCGATTGGAGTCTTCCTCTTTCCCGATTCCGATCAAGAATCGGAGTCCTAGGGCCATTAAAAGACCCTAGGACGAGCTCTATAAGAACCCCCCTTCTCTCCTCTAAGTGTAGATCCATCAGCCACCGACGATCGCCGGAGTTTTTCTCCGATTTTTTCGATTGAAGCCGTGGTGCTTCGACCTGTGCTCGCCGCGATTTCACGCCGGTGGGGGTCATCGGAGGTTGTGGTAAGACCTCCTTCCTCTTTTCCTCTTCTCTCCCTTCTTTCCCGTGCCTGTGGGCATGATTGCTGGCGACGGGTGTCGCCGGATTTTGTTGGAAAAGGGAACCCCCTGTCCGGCCTCTTCTTTTCTCCGATTTTCCGGCATCGACGGTCACCATCGATCGCCGGTACGGGCCCCTCCGAACTCGGGAGAAGGCCGCCCTTGCCGCCGGCCACCGTCGGATGGGAAATGGCCGTGATTGGCCGGTCAAGGCACGGGGACCTCTAGGTCCCCTGTTTCGGCTCAATGGAAGCCCGGGAAGAAGAAAAGAAAAAGGAAGAAGAGGAAGAAAAGAAAAGAAAAGAAAAAAAAAAGGAAAAAGAAAAGAAAAGGAAAAGGAAAAAGAAAAAGAAAGAAAAGAAAATACAAAATAGAAAAAAGAAAAAATAATAATAATAAGAAAAGAGAAAAATTTCCTCTCCCCCCTTTTTCTCCCTCTTTCTCTCTCTTTTCTCTCTTTCTCTCTCTCTATTGTCTCTCTCTAAAAAGAAAAAGAAAAAGAAAAAGAAAAAGAAAAAAAAAATATAATAATAAAAAATACATGTGAGAGAAAGTTTCTCTCATCTTTCTCTCTCTAGAATTGGACTTTCTCTCTTTACATTCTCTCTCTATTTTCTCTCTCTAGATTTTCTCCCTATTTTCTCTCTCTAGACCTTTTATCTCTTTTTATGAATTTTGTCTCTCTAGGGTCATTCTCTCTCTGATTGCATCACAGACCCTAGGATAAACTTGAGATGAAAATATGATGATTCGAGACTGCTCTGAAATTCGTGCAGTAGATTAGATCCTGATCCGATCATTCTTCGAAATTGATAACATCGATCATGGTTAATCCATATTAAGTCATCCTGATATAACCTCTGATCTCAATCATGATTGTCACTTTTGAAGGATACGAAGATTCTCTCTCCACTTTCTCTCTCTACTTTCTCTCTCATGACCGACTTTCTCTTTCTAAAAAAGGTCTATGAATCCTGTATCGAGTCATGCCTTCATCTTTTAGAAGCTCATATTGACTCTAACAAGATGATCCGAAGTTGCTTTGATATCCGTGCTGTATGTCAACCTCATTTGATCATATCAAGGATCTTTCAAATTCATTATTAAAGAATTCTATTAATTGATCTTGATCTTAATTCGATCTGTGCTTCACGATTTTTTGATCAAGTCACTTAAATCTGACCCTCAGATCAGAGATCCTGAATTGCCCTGGTATCTGGATGGTCCGACACATCCGAATAACAGTCCTCTTTCCTTATGATTTAATCTTATTATATTTATGTAATAGAAATTGATAATGATTTGATATTTTAAATAGGATTAGCTGATTCTTCTAACGAAGTCTGAAGGTCTAAGATGAACGAGGTAAGTGGATTTTATGCTCCTTATTTATTTTTAAATGATCATGCTTTTATGTAAAGAATTGCTATTGATAAAATCATAATTTTTCATAAAATAAAGATCGGCATATGTGATATGAAAAAGCATGTTTTATTATGAGCATGTCTTATGAAAATAGCATGATTATAAAGCATGAATTTTATTATTTTTTCATCTATGTATATGTATGCTTTAAGAAAAAGATATAATGATTTCAAAGGCTCTCAGATGGCTATGAATGAATCCCTTCAGGAAGATCGACATCCGGAGCTAGCATCCATACGAAACATGGCCCTGCCAGCGGGTATAAAGTTGGCACATGAATTAAGAACTCCGTCGATTAAGAAACATGACCCTGTCACGAGTATAATAGTGACCTTAGCACGAATATCTGTAAGCAATGTTTTGAAATATGACATGAATACATGATGAAAATGATTTACGATTCATAATTGTGAAATATATATGATTTATGCATTCATGATGAGCTTATAACTTGTTTTATTATATGCTCTATGAAATATTTATTTTTACAATAATTATTATTTGCTAAATGATGCATTATCATAGAAAACTTATGCTTGATCCGGTAAGGAAGCGGAAGTCTACTTACTGAGCTAGTGTAGCTCATATTCTTTTTGTTTTCTTTTTCATGTACAGAGAAATAAGGCTAGAACTGAAGGAAAGGGAATCCAGGCCTGGGGATCAGCAAAGCAAGTTTAAAAATTTTGCTCTAGGAATTCAGTTTATGTTTATAGATTGTAGTCATTATGAATTTTAAGACTTGAATTATTTTATCTTTGGATTTAGATGCTCTGAACCAATATTGGTTCGATTATTTGATGAATAATAGAATTGAATTTTTTTTTATTTGACGGATTTTAGATGATTATGATGGATTGGCTTCGTGTTATCGTGGGTTTCATCTCTCGGTAGCATGGCCGAGTTATGTCCCGAATTTGGGACGTGACATTTTATGGTATCAGAGCTCAGGTTATAATCTTTGGAGATTATGATATAAATAATATAAATGATTAGGATATGATAGAATAATATCAGAGCTTAGGTTTAAGATCATTGAGATTATAAAGTGATATCAAAATTTTATGTATGATCAATAGGATGTGACCGAGTGGAGTATAATGGATAATATCAGAGCTTAAGATTATGATCATTAAGGACGTGATAGAATGATATAAAGTTTAGGTTATGATCACTAGAGAATATGACTTAAGTGGTATTTGAGCTTAAGGTTATCATTATTCGGGATCGTGACTTTAGTGATATTTGAACTCGAGGCTAAGATCATGAGGAACATGATAGATATAAAAGAAAGGATTCAATAATTTGATTTCGAATCAATAGGTATTATGATGAAATTTATGCATAAGTGGCATATGATGTCTATAATAGAATTGACGAGTTATATTATAGATTTCAATTAGCAAGGTTGACTTGAGTACGAGAAGTGTTGACTCTAGAATGAAGTGGGAGGTATTGATATATTATGTTGGGTATATTTGGATGACATTGGAATGCTAAACCTATATGGATAAAGGACATGATAACTTTGCTGATTTTGATGTTAATTTCTTTGCAAAGAAAAGTTGGTTTGAAAGTTATTTAAATGATTGAAAAGTAAATCGAAGGTTAACTCAAATTAATTCTAGACATATTGAATTTTTGAGGAGTGGTGAAGCTTATGTAATAAGTTCAAACATAGAAGGTGGATGAGGATTTAATTTTGATGTGCTATGCCTAAGAGATAGTAATGACAAAAAAATCTTAAATTTTATCCTTAATTGTATATGAAATCTGAAAGTTAGATCTATCTCTGATAGATTTAATATACAAAGATATCTTTTATTTTTGATAGACTTAGATAATTTGGTAAGTTGAGATCAGAGTGCGCAGCAAAAGTGTGGTGGTCTGAATTGATTAGAAATATTAATCCTTTAAATCTAAAGATATTATGAAATACGTTAGTTGTAAATAAGGAAGGATTTTACTGATAATAAATGGATGCTAGAGAGAAAATCTATCTGATCAAGGAGAGACTCAAAGTAGCATAGGATAGACAGAAGAGTTGGGCAGATAGAAAAAGAAGAGAATTATAATTTCATTTCGATGATCATATTTTTCTAAAAGTATCACCTACAAAAAGTGTCATGAGGTTTGGGAAACATAGCAAGCTGAGTCTGCGATATATTAGACCTTTTGAAATTTTGAGCCGAGTAGGAGATGTTGCTTACGAACTAGCTCTACCATCAGAATTATCTAAAGTACACAATGTCTTTCATATTTCACCACTAAGAAAATTTGTACCTGATCCAAATAATGTGATAAAGTATGAGCCATTGCAAGTTCATGAAGATCTAACCTATGAAGAATTTTCTCTCTGAATTATTGATCGAAAAGAGCAAGTTCAAAGACGGCGTATCATTCCATATGTAAAGATTCATTAGAGTAATTATGAAGAGAGAGAGGCCACATGGGAGCTTGAAGATGATATGAAGACGAGATATCCACACTTATGTGAAAATGAAGATATGTTAAATTTCGAGGATGAAATTTTTTTTAAGGAGGGTAGAATGTGATAACCCGGCCCACTAAGCCCAGTAAAAACCCAGCCCACTAAGCCCAGTAAAAAAAAAAAAAAAAACAGAGCAGGGAGGAAGACTCCCGATCGGAGTCTTCCTCTTCCCCGATTCCGATCAAGAATCGGAGTCCTAGGACCATTAAAAGATCTTAGGACGAGCTCTATAAGAACCCCCCTCCTCTCCTCTAAGTGTAGATCCATCAGCCACCGATGATCGCCGGAGTTTTTCTCCGATTTTTTCGATTGAAGCCGCGGCGCTTCGACCTGTGCTCGCCGCGATTTCACACCGGTGGGGGTCATCGAAGGTTGTGGTAAGACCTCCTTCCTCTTCCCCTCTTCTCTCCCTTCTTTCCCGTGCATGTGGCTACGATTGTCGGCGACGGGTGTCGCCGGATTTTGTTGGAAAAGGGAACCCCCTGTCCGGCCTCTTCTTTTCTCCGATTTTCCGGCACCGACGGTCACCACCGACCACCGGTACGGGCCCCTCCGAACTCGGGGGAAGGCCGCCCTTGCCGCCGGCCACCGTCGGATGGGAAATGGCCGTGATTGGCCGGTCAAGGCACGGGGACCTCTAGGTCCCCTGTTTTGGCTCAATGGAAGCCCGGGAAGAAGAAAAGAAAAAGGAAGAAGAAGAAGAAAAGAAAAGAAAAGAAAAAAAAGGAAAAAGAAAAAGAAAAGAAAAAGGAAAAAGAAAAAGAAAAGAAAAGAAAATGTAAAATAGAAAAAAGAAAAAATAATAATAATAAGAAAAGAGAAAAATTCCCTATCTCCCCTCTTTCTCTCTTTTCTCTCTTTCTCTCTCTCTATTGTCTCTCTCTAAAAAGAAAAAGAAAAAGAAAAAGAAAAAGAAAAAGAAAAGAAAAATATAATAATAAAAAATACATGTGAGAGAAAGTTTCTCTCATCTCTCTCTTCAGTCTTTCACTCTCTAGAATTGGACTTTCTCTCTTTACATTCTCTCTCTATTTTCTCTCTCTAGATTTTCTTCTTATTTTCTCTCTCTAGATCTTTTATCTCTTTTTATGGATTTCATCTCTTTAGGGTCATTCTCTCTCTGATTGCATCACAGACCCTAGGATAAACTTGAGATGAAAATATGATGATCCGAGATTGCTCCGAAATTCGTGCAGTAGATTAGATCCTGATCCGATCCTTCTTCGAAATTGATAACATCGATCATGGTTAATCCATATTAAGTCATCCTGATATAACCTCTGATGATCTCAATCATGATTGTCACTTTTGAAGGATACGAAGATTCTCTCTTCACTTTCTCTCTCTACTTTCTCTCTCATGACCGACTTTCTCTCTCTAAAAAAGGTCTATGAATCCTGTATCGAGTCATGCCTTCATCTTTTAGAAGCTCATATTGACTCTAACAAGATGATCCGAAGTTGCTTTGATATCCGTGCTGTATGTCAACCTCATTTGATCATATCAAGGATCTTTCAAATTCATTATTAAAGAATCCTATTGATTGATCTTGACCTTAATTCGATCTGTGCTTCACGATTTTTTGATCAAGTCACTTAAATCTGACCCTCAGATCAGAGATCCTGAATTGCCCTGGTATCTGGATGGTCCGACACATCCGAATAACAGTCCTCTTTCCTTATGATTAAATCTTATTATATTTATGGAATAGAAATTGATAATGATTTGATATTTTAAATAGGATTAGCTGATTTTTCTAACGAAGTCTGAAGGTCTAAGATGAACGAGGTAAGTGGATTTTATGCTTCTTATTTATTTTTAAATGATCATGCTTTTATGTAAAGAATTGCTATTGATAAAATCATAATTTTTCATAAAATAAAGATCGGCATATGTGATATGAAAAAGCATGTTTTATTATGAGCATGTCTTATGAAAATAGCATGATTATGAAGCATGAATTTCATTGTTTTTCCATCTATGTATATGTATGCTTTAAAAAAAAGATATAATGATTTCAAAGGCTCTCAGATAGCTATGAATGAATCCCTTCGGGAAGGTCGACATCCGGAGCTAGCATCCACACGAAACATGACCCTGCCAGCGGGTATAAAGTTGGCACATGAATTAAGAACTCTGTCGATTAAGAAACATGGCCCTGTCATGGGTATAATAGTGACCTTAGTACGAATATCTGTGAGCAATGTTTTGAAATATGACATGAATACATGATGAAAATGATTTACGATTCATAATTGTGAAATATACATGATTTATGCATGCATGATGAGCTTATAACTTGTTTTATTATATGCTCTATGAAATATTTATTTTTGCAATAATTGTTATTTGCTAAATGATGCATTATCATAGAAAACTTATGCTTGATCCGGTAAGGAAGCGGAAGTCTACTTACTGAGCTAGTGTAGCTCATATTCTTTTTGTTTTCTTTTTCATGTACAGAGAAATAAGGCTAAGACCGAAGGAAAGGGAATCCAGGCTTGGGGATCAGCAAATCAAGTTTAGAAATTTTGCTCTAGGAATTCAGTTTATGTTTATGGATTGTAGTCATTATGAATTTTAAGACTTGGATTATTTTATCTTTGGATTTAGATGCTCTGAACCAATATTGGTTCGATTATTTGCTGAATAATAGAATTGAATTTTTTTTTATTTGACGGATTTTAGATGATTATGATGGATTGGCTTCGTGTTATCATGGGTTCCATCCCTCGGTAGCATGGCCGTGTTATGTTCCGGATTTGGGGTGTGACAAATTCAATTGGAAGTTGCAACGCTTGCAGGTTATGATCCATTAATCATCACTGTGAAATTAATAAATATTTAATCAATTAGTTTTTCATTTCTTTCATTGCTTTCTTGTATACCTACGATAACTGCACGAAACATGATCATTGTTAGGTGCTGGAGAGATTCCAATGGCTGATCATAAATATGTCTTATGTTTTTCAGAAAGTTGTATATATTTTCAAACCTTATCAAGCCAAGCTTGATTGGGCTGTGGCTCAGGCTTGACTTGAGCCAGAAGATCCTGGATCAAGCTTGGCTTGCTCACATTCAGTTTGTGCCTGATCAAGCCTACAATAGAGGTGAAAAGAAGCCGCTTGTAAATAGCTTATATTAAAGAGTTCTATGAACAAAATAAAAGAAGATGTGAGAAAATTATGTGTAAAGAGTTCCTGATGAATTTTAATTATTGTTTACCTCTTTTTTTTTGCATGCTAGGCCCTTAGGACTACTAGCTAGATGAGTAGTTGATTGTATGTTGTTTACTTGCATGTCTTCAATATGGTTATTTGCCTTAGGAATAATTTCTTGTTATATGCATTATTTACTTCAATTTCAAAGTATTTCAAGTTACTGATTTACATGGTGCCTATTGGATACATTATTTCTCAATCTGTAATAGTGTTGTGCGCTCCAAAATATTTACAGGTGCATCCATTTTGTGTGACTAACTTCAGTGGTGAGTTTGCATGGAATGCATTAAAGAAAATTGTATTGCCAGAACAAGATGAAGGTGAAGAAATTTTGCTTGTGTCTGTGCGTGACCCATCGGGTCATTGGGTTCAACCCAGGCAAGCAGAGCATCCAAATTTCTCTAAATTCTGATTTCATTTATGCACATAACTCAGATTGGGTTCAACCCATTCAAGTTTTATGAGTCTTGGAACATTGCTTAGTTCAAGAGATAACATAATATGTTCTCTGAGTTGTTCTGTTGGCTTCTATGCAAGATGCATATGATAGCTTCTTCCTTTTTTTTTTTGTTTTGGGAAGAACAACAGTGGGATGCCCACCACCAAGGCCCTTTTTGCTGTGACTCTAAGAGCAACTAACAGAAAGCGCTAGATCAAGACTGAAACTCTGGCAACAGCAAGAGAATTGGGCTTTTCTGAAATGACTATTCATTAAAATAAAACAAAGATGTGCCGCTTTGCTCCTGCTTCTCTTGGGCTTGATGCTGATGTGGAGTTTGATTAAGTATTTGATCTATCCCTTTCTTTTAGATAGACAACCAACACTCAATCTACTGACTTGATTTGAGACTGGTGATGGGATGCGTCATCGGAAGTCGTATTTGCAGACTGCCCACCAGGGTTTGAATTCGAAGCCTCTCTCAGGTAGAGAGGGATGCCAACCAGAATAATAATTGGATATGACCTAGCAACAGAGAAATCTTCTCGTAAAATTATCATAGCTGAAGTTCCCTGGTGCTCCTTGTCCCCTCCCTCCTCTCTCTCTCTTTCTCTCTCACACACACACACACACACACATGCAGGGTATCAGTCACAGAAAAGTTCCATATTGGTGCAATTTTCTTATATGGGATTTATGTATAATGCTAGCATTACTTTCCAATATCCTACACTAATTTTAGTTTTCTGTAGTAAAAGTTAACTGCACTGTTGACTGATATCTTGAAGAATTGGATCTCTTTATCTACACATAACATGTATATGAATGCTTAATACATTTTTGCATATTTGAATGCTCTAAATTATATTCTTGACTATATCTCCTCTCTACTAGTTTTTGATTGTAGACCTTTTGTCTTTGTTTGAAATAGGAGAACTGAAGAGCAGAAGCCAAAGGAGATGAAGCCAAAGGCAAGCGAGAACAAGCCTGTGATGACTGAGTAATTCGAGCAACTGAGAGTGCAGTGCATTAATGACTTCATTGTATGATGATCGTACTGCTTTATCTTAGTATCTATTGCCATATTGGATTTTGATGTGTACCCCATTTATCTAAACCAGTATAAGTGTTTAAATATCACATCTGAAAACTTATGCCATATATTTTGTGTGGTTTTCCCACATATTTATTAAAATCTAATGGAATGGTGCTTTGCAGGTGCAGGAAGTAGTTTGCATGTCTGGATCCGTTTGATTTTGACCAGCAAGCCTGCAGATCTACTTAATGTAACTGGCGTAATTCTTGATTTTGGTTCACTCCAGGTGTAAATTCACATGCGACACCAGTTTCCACGTTTCAACAAGCAACCCAAATACTACAACCCATGCAAAGGATCTAAACATCCATGTCGTTAAGAGTCATTACCACAGTGGAGAGCATTAATCTCCAGCCTAACTGGGGTGATGTTTCAGCAACATCCAACTTTAAAGTTTGTGGATAATGTTTTCCATGCTTGGGGAGCAGCTTATGGGTTCAATGATTTTAGTGGTCAGGCATGAACAATTTCCAGAGGGTTTGATCTCTTAGAGTGTTCATTTTATAATACTGGTGCAATGGTGGGTCGCAAAGCCGGGATGCTGTACGAAATTATGACAAGGAAAAGCCATAAAGAAATCAAGAATGCAACAAATCTAGTGCTACCATTCATCGTAGGAAAATTTCAAGATGTGAATCAAAATTATATGTATTAACTATCAGGTATGCCCAGAGTTGACATCATAATATCTTGATAATGAGGTAAGATTATTAGAATAATGCAATGATATTGCTGGAATTATATGTTTATGGTTAAACATTAACAAAAATTGATCAAAGAATTTCTGGTTCATCTCAAGTTCTAATCATTTTTACAGAATATTGGATTGTTTTGGGAGACTCGAGTAAAATAGAGATATTGGTGTCATTGTGACCTCAAGCAAGAACAATATAGCTTAAGGAACAGGAAGTGCAGAGACTAGAGATACATTGATCCGACCAGAGTGACATTAGTTTTGCATCTCCAAGGAAGCAAATTGTTTGATTGCTTTGTGTAGATATCTGCCCAGCCTTGAAAAGGATGGGTTTGTTGCAAGATGTCTCAAGTCTGTCACATGTTAGTTTCCCACCTTAGTTTGGACAAAGTTTATCATGGTCTAGCAAAAATAGTAGTTATAATTTTTTGTTGCTAAGAATGGTTAAATAAAGATTGCAATGCTTATTGATCACCAATATTGCAATGACATTCTGTAAAACACCAAACAATATTAAAATAAAGGGTTTTATGATGCTAACCGTAATGGATTAAAGAGGACAGAGTTTTTGTTTGTAGACCTCGAACTCAGATTATTGAAAGATAGCAAATAGAATCAAAGTATGCATAGTTATACGTAATTGGTTTTATATTAACAAGATTCCATGAAGTCAAGAATATGGCTGCACAGCATCTGATCACGACTTATGTTCAGATGTCAATAATTTAAGAGGGTCATTTTCAATTGTTTCCTGAATGAATGTCTAAAACTAGAAACATCTGGTTTTCTTTCTACATATTGACGCAAGAACAAGGATCATACAAATGAGGCAATAAGAATCCAAGAATAACGAGTGAGAAAATATTGGATAGTACAAATAACCTCTGAAAAAGAAAATGAGCACAATTGCCTAGTTTTCATCAATGGGTCAAGTCTCCCACAAAAAATTGTACAGGCAGACCGAATCCTTCAAGGAATCTATGCTTGGAAAATGTAACGATATGTCTAGATCCCCAATGAAGTTTGTCCAACGTGAACTATGGTTTGACAGTGCCTTTCCAACCGAACAAAGATGAATTCCATCATTCTAGAGAATAATAATGACCGGATTTTTTTTTTTGGATCCAAAATTGGGGGTGCTTAGTTAGAGAGAAGGAGGTCTGGAATCAGAATGAGAATGAATGACTTATATTTTAATTATTTAGTTGAAAGGAGTCTCGTTCTGATTTCGGAATAGAATGAAATGGCCCAATGTACATAGAACTCAATTCCTATTCTTCTCTATGGATTCAAATTTTCATTCAAATTTTGATTCCGATTATGAATCAAGCACTTCGAGGATTTAATTATTCTAATTTTAATTTTAAATTATTTCAATTTTTATTCCGATTTTGATTCTGATCGCGAACCAAACACACCTTGTGTTGCAAAGATTTTATATATCATGAGAGCTTCAATTCAAAGAAAGTATGTCCCTTGAAGCTTTACTTGGCCGAAGATAATGTTGACCGAAGAATGAGAAGAGACTCTTTCCTGTTTCACAATTCCCATAAGTTGCTCGAAGCTGGAGGTTCTTTGGTGGAACTGTTACCCATATCTTTTGTCTTGTGGAGAAGGAAAATTCCTGAAAGAATAGCAATGGACCCACATATCTCGGTCACGATCTGTGATGCATTCTGTGAGTTCCAGTCCTGGATCATAAGACAAAAAATTAGGAGACAGAAAAATGGATGTCAGGTCAACATACAATGAAAAGGTGCAGCTTTAGTAAAATATAGTTGTTGCTCAGAGACTGGAAATAACTCCAGTATCTACCGGGACTTGGCATGTCAACTGGAAAGCAACAAGGAATGTGCTGAAACCACATGGGAAGGACAGGTTGACATTTTCAAAGAACCTAACACCACATCGGTTCAAGTCCAGTACGGAATGAAACGTGGGCGCACCGAACCATGTTGCCGGCCGAGCGGTCTGGGCCCTGATCCCGGCATGGCAAATGTTGCCTGAGACTAATGACTTCTCTTAGCAACACAAACATAGAACACGATCGGTCTTTAATTTCAGACTGAACCCCTCAGGTAGGCTATGCTCGCAATCACCTATGTTTCTCCATAGCTTTACAGACTCACAACTCGGCCTACTCCATTTGATGTTTTTTAGTCATCAGTTGGTCTAACCTCATGTCATGCTACATGGTAACTTGATCGGCCGACACACTTATATGATTTTCTAGGTTGTTCGGCCTCCCTCAAGCCTTGCCATGTGGCCTCATCTTAATGGGCATTCATACCTTTGATCCAAGATGGTGTAAGAAGGCCTGTTGTCCAACACTTGGACTCCAGTTAGCATTCTCTGTGCTTTTCCTATTAAATCAGACCTTAACACTTGGATAATCCGTTGGACCTTAGTGTATCAATCATTAAAGGATGAAGCTTCTCATTACTCCACTGATGCTGGGTGTAAATGGACATTCTTCGATAAATTGATACACATATCATGCTTGTCTCTTATTGGATTAACTGATTTAGTTTTAGGTTTCACTGCTTCTAGTCATATGTCATGTGGCAAACTATTCTTTCATGGATTTCATCGTCCATTGTGTCTTCGACTAATTAGATATTTTTTGCTTTAAACTCATGGCCTTTGCCGCATCTCTAGATCGTCTTAGTATTGTCACACAGTCAAGTCCTTTCTCTGGATTTTGGTCTCTGAACCACCATAAGCTTCACTTTTATGCTTTAGCTGTCATAATAATTTGAAACCAATTATTTCTGTAAAACAAATTTCCAAGCTCAATCTTGCCTGGAAAAAAAAAAAAATCAAGCTGATGACATTAGTAGGTTCTTGCTTTGGGGTTAATAGATTGTATTTTTATTTCCTTCGTACTCTTTCCGCAGTTTCAAGACATTATTTGCACTGCATGCTCATTAGCCTTTTATATCAGACATCAGCATTCAACATACCATCTCACCAAATGGTATAGGATGTACCATACTGTATCAGTACACCGAACCACCTCATATCGATACAACCATACCATATCGTACTGCATATGGACACAACAGTGGGATTTCACCAAATGTTTTGAGCTGCCTACTTTAAAATTCATGACCTAGTCATCCGGTATGGGCATACCATATTGGTACTGTATTGGTACACTGAACCACCCGATACCGATATAGCCATACCATATCGTACTGTGTATGGATGCTATAGTGGTGATTTCACCGATACAGGGTCTACTATCGAAAACAGTGAACCTTGCTAAACATGCTTCAAATGTTTTGAGCTATCTGCTTTAAAATTCAACACATGCCTGCCTCATCAACACATGCCAAGAGTACCTCTCTGTGGGCCTTTTAATTGTGGGACGTTTATTTCTGGGGTTTTTCAATGGTTGGACCTTGTTGGTACATCAGTCTAGTCGTCTCGTTGACCTCTGATGGTTTTAGGGTTACTAATTCAGCTTTGAGAACCTTCTGGTAGAATCAGTTGAAATGCAGATTTACATTCCCACAAGCACCTTCCTTCCTTGACCTTTGTCCATTGATTATATTGTTGTATACTTATGCTCATGACTCATTTGTTGAATACATTCATGCATTTTGACTCATTCTATGGAACTTGACATCTTAGCCCACTTGTTTCTAGTTCACCCATATCATTCCTTGAACATTTTCCCCCACATTATTCATTCCCCATCAGCTACCTAGTTTCATATACTCCGCACATCTTATTCATGGGAAACACTTCTAGATGATTTATCTCAAGTTCGTGGGAGTTACCAAAGAGGCATGCAGTAAATTTTGGAAGCATTGAAGCATACACATATCCAGTGCGATGTCTAATTCATACTTTTCTTTCATCATGCTTCTGTGACGTACATACATATGGATTGTATGCAGTAAGTTTGTACATGCTTTCCTGCTGCGTTCTACATTGTTTATCAAGCACACTCCTCTATTGGAGTTTATATCTGAGTTCATGCTCTAATAAAATGTATATATTCCATTTGTTTCCCATGTTTTAATGCTCTGGTGATGCTTTTGTTTGCATTGTCTTCTATGTGAATCTGACAATATGTAACTGGAAAGATCATTGGTATCCAAACAATAGTTTGTCCTTGTTGCTTCCTTTGGCCGCTAAAAATATTCAGATTTACAAAGCTTTTCAAAACATGCAGGACTGCATATCAATTGTGTGTTGGAACAATGATGTAATTACAAGTTTGATTTTGTCAGATATATTCTAAACTTCTAAATGGGGAATTAGATTTGTTTATCCAGTAATATAATTTTTTATTGATGCTCGCCAGCTCCTTCAAATGAACCCAAATATTCGATACTTTTATGGCCTGTGTCTAGAAAGAAAATCTCATCAGCACTTTGTTAGGAGGAGATTCAATATAAAAGATATTTATACAGCGATCCAAGTTGAAGAGCCACCCACTGAATTTCCCCTCGAACACTACCATCTATTATCTACTTTGAACAGCCGACTAGTAAATTTCCCCTCCAACACCATCTCCATGCTGCTATATGCCTAACTCCTTGACACCTAGAAGAAGACCAAACAATAAAAAGGATAACAGAAGCCTAACAGCCACCTAGAAAGACAGGAACAGTGGACAACTCTCCTCTAGCCTCTCATGAAGGAACAACAACAATCTGCCTCAAAGGCTGTGAAATGTTAGTACCCCCAGCATGCCTCACAAACTCTGCTGGCGAAAAGGAGCTCCCATGGCAAACACAGACGATGCGAACCTCTGCTTTTGTATATCTGTATAGAAATCCAGTGACTGTTTTCCCATTGGGTCCATTCCCAGTAGTCGAAACAAAGGGCATTCGTGGCAGAGAGAATGAGTCATTTGGGTTCCGATCTTCGGCAGTTGAGGTTGGTTTGTTCACAGAGGTAGCAGTACCATCAAGCTTCCCCATGGTTGAAGTGGCTGAGTTCAACACCAAGCTAGACCCTGCAGTGCTGGCGGCCTTCTCAGTACCATCTTCAATGACTGCGGATGAAGATGCTGCAATGTGAGATTGATGCCCTTGCAGATTGCTGACTTGTGATGAAAGTTGCAAGCCAGACTTGTCTACCATGGTATGGGTTGAATGACTCCTTGCATCACTGCTGATGCTCGATCCTGAAGTGTCACGGAACAGTGAGTAGTCTTACATACAGACAAACAATCTAATGTGAATTAAGATATAAACATGAACAATGACATAATCAGATGCATTTGAGATCACCCCTATCAAGTGGCAATGTTTACTGTTTGGGGAGGCTTATAAAATCATTCAAATTTCTCTTTCAAAAAAAGAAAAATCCGCACATCTGATGCATTTTGCTGCACAAGTTGAAAGATCTTGACATAAAATCTTTCATATTTAAGAACTGAAAAATATGATATTAGTGATGTCATAAGTAATATTCACCGTAATTACAATAATCTCCGAATTATTGAAGAAGTCTTGAATTATTAAACGATTCTCCGAATTATTATCTAAAAATGAATCAATCTAGAACAATCCAATTATTATTGAATTATTCATGAATTTTATGATTTATGAATTATTGACAAAAGTAAGTCGTGAGTTGCTTCACTATCACCAATCATCAGATGATACATTGTTATTTTTGGAAGTGCTTGCGTGGTTAAAAAAGAATAAAAGGAAGCAATTTAACCCTATCCATGCAATATAACAATGCAAGATCTAATGTCAACAAACTGTCAAAATAGCAATGGCTCTAATTTCAACAAACTGTTAAAACAACAATGGCTATTCCTCTTTTATCAACAACCAAACAGAGAGCCCTGATACTGTTGCAAGGGCTAATGGGGGTGCTTGCGGTCCAAAGGACTTCTCTCATGGTTAAAGTCCTACACAACAAAGAAATCAAGAACCTTCATTCTATATTGTTTTCTTAAAAAAAAAAAAAAAAAAAAAACAAAGCATTCAAGACTCCATAAACAAAAATTGCAACCATTTCAATTCAATTTCAACAAAGCCATCCTATTTAAAGGATCAGATTCCAAAATTCATAAGAAAATTGAACAGGATCGTAATTTACTCCAATTTTATGTAAAAGGAACTTAGACACTATAATATCGTTCTAGATGAGCCAAAGATGCAAATTTTGAAGTAAACAAGTAACCTTTTTCAGAGATCTATCATACAGAATGCATCGAAAGTTCAAATAAAATCCGGAAGAGATGTTTTACCTCGAAGCGAACCACTCCAAGTATCCGAAACCCCTGAAGAGCTGCTCCCAAGCGAATCAATCGACGAAGGGGCCCCATTAACCCCAATGCCCTTCCCACGTTTCACTTCCAAATAGCAACTCTCGCCGATGCCACGATTCGCATTCCCAGCCGGTACGGAAACCGGCAAGCCCCGGCAAACCACCGGCAGGAACATACTCCTCTCGGAATGGTTCGAACCCTCGGCGGCGACAGGCAACACCGCCGGAGCCCAGCATGGCATCACAAAGGGAAATCCCAGCCCATTCGGTACCGGCGCGCACCGTAAATGGTGGTGAGGATACTGCATTGCCATCGCCGGGAACGGATGCGAGCCGTACGCCACCGGATTAGGGTTAGGGCTAGGAAGTCGAGCAATGCCGGCGATTCGGTCGCGGCTCCGCCTGTCCCGGTAGGCGACGAACGCCTCCCTCTCCCTCGCCGCCCGGTCTCTGGCCCTCGATTTCAGCGTCTGTGCCTCTAGCGTCAACCGATCCTCCGCCGGAACCCCATTGCCGCCGCCAAAGATCCCATTTTTCCTCCCCTCCTGCCGCCGGAAAGGATCTTCGTTGTCGAAGGGACGAACCCCACCAAGATCGGCGACGGTCTCGCCGGATCCTAACCGGGTGTCCGACCCGTGATGGGCCGGACCCGGATTCCGGTCCCTCCGGGAGCTCCCGCCGATGGAGAGCCCGAGGCTGAGCTCGACTCCTCCGTCGTCCGCCGGCTTCGGGTCCGAAAACTCCACTCTTCTAATATTTCTGTCCATTAACGGGTTCGGATCTGCACTACAACTCCATGACTTCTGGGACTATTAAAAAAAATGGAAAAGAAAATTTCTAACATTAGGGGTAGGGTTTGGATTTGGATCTTCTTCTCTTCAGCAGAACTTCGATGGAGACGGATAGAAGAAGAAGAGCTTTTTAGAGAAGTCCGGGAGGAGGAAGGGAGCCTCTCGTTTCAGTAGCCATCGCCGGAGGAGATGCCACGTGGCAAGGTGCTGGTAGGAGATGGACTCCACGGCCGACACGCACTCCCGTCTACATAAGCCAGCGGAGAGCGTCTTCCTCGCTCCATCCGCGTGCAAAAAGTTATCCCTTGATCTGCTATCAAGGATGAAATTCCACTTTCGTCAGGCAGCCGACACGTGTATGGGCCCCAGTGCTTAATTCTCTACGTTTTGTACGTGGTGGTTCATTCATGGCTTACTACGGTGTTTCGGAAGATCATGGTGAAGTACTTGATTGAGGGGTCTGGCGTGTCCGTCTTGCATGGATGGAGTACGCAGCGTGGTCAAAAAAGTGGCTAAGAACGGCTGAGCTGGCCACGTGGCGGTCCTCCGACCCCGCGTGCGGCATGCTTCCTGCGCTCTGGCGCGCGATGCCTGCCGCATCGACACGAATAACGTTGCGATGCCATGTCGGGTTGGTCCAGAGCTTGCCACGTAGAGGACAGAGAACAACGCATGCAGAGGTGACACGTGTCCGACAGGTCTGTGGAACCACTTCGGTAAGAGAAATTATTAGGTAAAGTTAGCCCACCACGCGTGATTATAGGCAAAGAAAATGAGAGCTCAACACGTCGACCGATTCTCATTAAATGCGTAACTATGGTTAACCACCCCCCACGTCCACATTACCTCCCTATTTCTCTCTGCATAAACCACTCCCCCCGTCCCTTGCGGCGCTCCGCCGCGATCGCAAGTACCCAACCCCTCCTGCCCCGCCGGATCCGCCGCCTATGGCTTCAACATAATCTATGGCTCCTCCTCCCTCCTCGCCTCCCTCTCCCTCGCCTCCGACGTCGTCCCTGGCTACACCTTCGGCTGCCTCCGGAAAACCACCGGCCTCTCCATTCCACCGGCCCTTCGTGGCGCCGGGGATGACGTTTATGTTCGTTGGGATGAACGCGACGCTGCCGGCGGACAACTATTTGATTCACAGTACGGCTGGGTCGATCACTTGCCTGGCCATGGCGGTGGCGCCGGACAACGTGAACTCGGGACTCAACGTGATTGCCAACATGCAGCAGATGAACCACCGCGTTCTCTTCGACGTAACCAACGGCAGGCTGGGCGTCGCCCGCGAGAGCTGTACCTTTTAAAAGATTGGATTCCTTCTGAGAATGTGATACGCCATATCAGAGCTCTTGCCACTGGGAGAGTGTTATGTTTACTATTATGATTATTATATTTAGTAATTTGGTTTCAAAATGTACCTCTTTGTAGTACTGCTCATGTTATTGTTGTTGTTGGCATGTATTCATCTTGTAGTCTACTATAGTGTTGTTTGGGCCTGATCCCATGCTAAAAAGCAGTGCTGTTACTGTATCAGCAGATCAAAGGTGTTACTGTTACTGTATCAGCAGATCAAAGGTGTGCTCCTTTTGATATTTTTATTTTACGTTTTATCGTTTGGTTGACAGGAGCGAGGTAAGGGAATATTCTATGGCTTCTTAAAACTACTAGTTGTCATTCCCTTGCTGTATCTATTGGTGTAGCCGTGATCTCCGTCATAGCCTTTTTGCTTTGTTTGAATGCTGCATGAGGTGTCGACATGCCCGACAGAGAACACGGACGGCATAGGCAGGGGCTGGAGGATCTGACGGCCGGGGACGATGGGGACAAAGGATCGGCGGGCGGTAGCGAGGGAGGCGAGGTAGAGGAGGCCGACGTCGCGGGAGAGGAGGTCGAGGACAGTGTCCTCTCAGGAGGCGGATGGGTGGAAGGGGAGCAGAGGCCCAAGGCGTGGAGAACACTCAGCGTGGAGCCGCTGTCAGCCGGGGTGGCGCAACCTGCCGGAGTGGTGGTGGCGCCGCTGGTGATCGGGGATGGAGTGGAAGTGGAGGGGTTTATATAAAGAGAAATAGGGAGGTAACGTGGACAGGAGTGGTTAACCATAGTTACGCATTTAATGATGTTGAGGTCTATTGCCCACAGGGAATCATCTTTTCCACCCAATCGTGAGGTATTGTCCGCTTTGGAGCGGGGTCTGGATCTTTGACCCGATCAACACCCCACACCACTAACGATTTTGCTCCGCAAAAAGGGCCTCACGTAGGAGAGGGGGAACCTGCACTAATAAGCAGTAGGCTCTCTTGATTGTATCCGATATGGGACTTTCGGGCTCGATGCCTCCGATGCCCATCCCACAACAGCCCCAGCAAGGGAGCATACTGTTGCAGGTAGGAGACAGGTTCTCAAAGACGGCGCCAATTGCCTTTGATCCGATCAATACCCCACCCCTTACGATTTTGTCCCGCAAAAGATACCTCACGTGAGAGAGAGAACCCGCACTAATAAACAGTAGGCTCTCTTGATTGTATCCGATATGAAATTTTTGGACTCGATACCCCCGATGTCCATCTCACAACAATGAGAATCGGCTGACCTGTCATTGTCTTTGCCTATAATCACACCTGCCAGGCTCATTCTACCTAATAATTCCTCCTTCAGTAGGCGGAAGTCAGCCTTTGATCCGAGTCGGAATACAGTACACGCTGGAGCCATGACCCGGAGCTCCTCTCCTCGACGACTAATTATTACATGGACCAGAGTGAGCTGGTGGACCGGTCCGGCCATGAAGCAGCTTGCGCGACCATGCGTGCATTGCAGGCTTTTTCATTTCATCCAAGCCCACATGATTACTAAAATCAAATATGACGCATGGTAGTCCTGGCATACTGCATCACGAATTCGCTACCGATCGAGGGTCATTACAAGTTTACAAGCCATATGACCGATATGAGACTGCAACCGTTGTCCCTTTTGTCTGATAGCATTGGAAGTAATGTTTTATTTGAGCATTCAACCCTTTCTTCCTTCGTCCAAATCTTATTATCATTTATTAAAGTATGTGATTGCGTAGTTGAGACCCTAATTGGATATTGTGCTGCAACACTGATCCAAGACGAATGTGGCCGGGGTTGCACAATTTCCTATCAATTTGAGAATTGAAGCATCAAGAAAAATTTATAGGAGAAGTCCACTCTTATCGAAGGTTCTGATGAGGGATCCTTCGATACTTAAATTAGCCAAAATTTGAGAATAGTATAGTTAAAAGTGAGGAAAAGCAAGAGCATGGATGGTTCTTTGGAGTTGAACTTACTTAAAAGATTATCTTGTTACCTCTTTATATAGAGAGGGAGCTATAGATTGTTATGCTTGAATCTGATAAGTCGTTAAGCTCTAATTCATTAGATTGCTAGGTCTTGATCAGATAGACCGTTAGGATAGAGAATCTATTCATTAATTTGTGAATCAGGATTATTAATCATGTGTATCAGTTATGCATTTTGCTCACGTTCTAAAAGTTATTGGAAAATTCCAATGAATCTCTCGCATGACTGAATAAGCTGGTCACTTGAGATCAGTTTAACATCGAGGTTCCACCTTAGATGTATCAAAGCTCAGATCAAGATTTTAGGCATTATCTTCCTTTCCATCGATTGTGGGACATTGTTTCTTATGTCGGTAAGATCCCATCTCTGAGGTCAGTAAAAGTTTGAGCCAGGAGTCAGACAAAAAATGATAATATAAAGTCGCTCTATTGTAGATTTCTAAATCTCTCACTGGCATTCAAGATAATCTTGTTGAGTCATCAATGAATGCTCGATTGTAATCCGAAGAGAGCAAGATCGATTCAAATGGTGGATAATCTCCATAACACTTATCCCCCACTTCCGAGTCTAAAGTAGTTTCATTGCTTTGGATGAAGGAAATAGTCAATCTCAAAACTAGTCCTTAGTTGCTAACCCAATCTTCTTTTGAAAAATTTACTCCACAACATTTGACAGAGAAAATCTTAGAGCTTCATTAATATGCTGCTTCGCAAGTCTCACCATATTTATGAGGGATGGACCATTCAAGACGTGACAACATAATGATTTGAAAAAAGAGATCTGGAGATCATCTTTAGGCCCATCAAAGTCTACCGTATGTTAGACATTGACTCTATCAACTGACCGAGTTGGTTAGAATCTTTGGTTCGGACTTGAGTTCGAAGCCACAATATCGAAGTCAGTCTAAAGTCGCAATATCGAAAGTCGGTCCGAAGTTGATCCTTGGCAACAAATTTTGTCAAGTCTATGTCATCATCTTTTTTCAACCAACAATTGGCGTGGTCAGGAAGATCTTGACAAAATTTCATCTAAAGTTGAGTTATGGCAATAATTTTGCTAAGTCGTTACCATCGTCTTCATCCAACTAGTCATGGTGTGGTTGGAAAGATCTGGACAAAATTTTTTGTCCGAAATCAATACGAAGTCAATTCATGGCAATAATTTTGTCTAGTCATTGATGCCATCTTTACCCGATCAGTTATGGTTGAAGAAAAAATGGATAGTTCAAAGCATGTATTTTTAAATTTTTACAGCGAAATAATAAAAGATTAAACATTTTAATCTTCTAAACATACTTTAGATCAGATCTAAACTACCATTAAGGATCTATGAATAAAAAATTTACATATAAAATCTGAAATAAAATAGAAAACTACATCGATCATATCGATGCCCTGAATTTGATCTAACCTTTAGATTATGTCGGTAGAGTTCAGAACTCATCATCTTTTTATGGGTGGATGATCTCGCTGTTGGTAAGCATGGTATAAGCTCTCACTGATGTCCAGAGCCGCACAAGTGTCCGACCTTTACGGATGGTCCACACGAAGTTCTCGGACCGATCAGCCCTCCGCGAGAATGCTAGCTCACGCAGTCAGCTTCTGATGACAAATCTGACTTGATCTCCTTCTTCGATCACCTCAAATCTTTTTGATGTCGAAGATGGATCAGAAAAAGATACTGAATGGTGGAGAAAATTTAAATAAATACTCTCTTCTCTTTGATTTTTTTTTCATCCAAAAACCTAAACAGTTCTAGGTCTCTCACTCAAGAGGAGAACGATCTCCTATTTTGTTCACGCCAAGGAGGAAGAAAATCCATCCAATCCTCACATCTCAAAGAAGTATTTTTGACCCTCTTTCTCTCTGGTATCTCGTGGTGAAGAGCTCTCTTCTTTTGGCATACAAAATTATGACTTTTTATGGCTGCCGCACAAACCAGATAAAACAGGATAAGGGTTGGAGTTTGTTGCAATTCAAACTCTTTTAAATTTCCAATTCGACTCCAACTTTTTCTCACCCTTATCTAACTTAAAAAGGGACTTATCAGAAAAAATTAGGCACAAAAATCAATTAGAAAGATCTCCTTTTCTCGTACACAATAGACTCCTTCAAAAGCAGCCAACGTGTGGAAGGATATGGATAAGATTTTAAGTTGAAATTCAAATTAATTTGAATTCAAATTAAAACAACCAATTTTTATTATTAATGAGTGATAAAAAAAATATTATTTTCTAATTTTTTCATATACAAACTAATTTTGTGCGATGAGAAAAGGTATGAGACAATTTAGGTGGTGCAAGGGATAGAGTCCTACTCATTTAGGACTCTAGGGTTTAACCAATTGGATTTCTTTTCAAACCCAATCCAATTGGACCCAAATAAAATATAATGAACCTAATATAATTAGGCTCTTATAACCTCAATTAAATTTGATCAAATTAATAAATTAATTGAGCTATAGATCTGATCAAATCAGGATCATTTCACCCTTACCGATTAGGTCATCTCATAACCTAATCAGACTTAACCTATTGAATCAAATTCAATCAGACTTGATTCAGACTTTAATGCTCAATCAAATTGAGCTAATTAGTAATCTAATCACTAATTAATCCTCTATTTAAAGATAGAGTCCAAGTCTAGTGGGATTCTTCTCTAGAGTCTCCTTCCCGTGAGACTCTTCAGCAAAGTCCCCGTCCAGTGAGACTCTTCAACAAAGTCTCTGTCAAATGAGACTCTTCATCAGAGTCTTCATTGAATGAGACTCTTCAAATTAGCCATGTGATCAGAGAGAAACTTTTAATGTGTGTGACTCCATAGGTTCGAACCTAAATCGGTAGCACAGGAACTGATTCCTGTACCAATCGGAATAGCCATCTAGCAATGGTATCCAATATCCAGATAGGTCGAATGTATGCTAAGCAATACTTAAGAACTTATTTGAATATAGTTACCGTATAATTCATCCCTTTGATCCAAATGCTTAAGGTGACCTAGAGTTTAACTGCCAACCCTGATATGGTCATCCACATTGTATTTCAATTTTTAAAATTCATCATATAGATTACCCCGACCAAGATTTTACTGAATTGAAACACACTGATATATTAACTCCTACTTATTCGGAGGGGTCAATTCCATCTTAACTCACACACCGACTTTACAAGTACTTGACTATGTCCAGAAATCTTTCATCGCTGAATTAGAAATTCAGATAGTCCGGCACCAAAGTATAGTGTGTTGCTTGCAAGTCACCGTAGTAATCTCAGGTCGGAGAGACACTTATACCTATATCCCTTCGAAGTGACTCTTGACAGCAGAGTGCTCCAGAGTTGATCATGTTTAGTGAAATGTACTCCTATATTTCACCTGCATGCCATACCAGCACCTCCACACTCCTTATTTAAGAGGACAATCAATCTATATGGCACACAATGACCTACACTTGATATGTCTATCGTCCTAGTAATAGCATATCATTTGATCGCGAACTCATTTAAGAACTAAATGATATATCCTCCTATATTGAATCAAATAGTCCTAAGAACTTTATCACATAGCAGGAGTTCAAAATGAGATATACATTGTGATGAAAAAATTAAATAATATTTATTAATTCAATAATTCATAGACAATTACAATGATAAGTATAACCATCAATAGACTGACGATTGATTCTGGGATACAATTTCCAATAACTCTCACTTGGACTAAAACCAATCGGTATAGTATCGTATACCCATCTTTGATTTGTAGTCTTCGAACTCCTTGACGTCGAGGGCTTTAGTAAATGGATCGGCCAGATTCTTCTTTCTATCGATCTTCTGAAGCTCGACGTCACCTGATCCACGATCTCTCGAATTAGGTAGTAGCGATGCAGAATGCGCTTAATTTGCTGATGTGACTTCAGTTCCTTCACTTGAGCAATGGCACCAGTACTATCACAGTACAACAAGATGGGACCATCAAGGGAGGGTGCCACTCCGAGCTCGTTGATGAACTTTCATAGCCACACTACTTTTTTCGCAGCATCGGATGCCGCGATATATTCTGCCTCAAAAGTAGAGTCGGCCATAGTATACTGCTTAAAATTTTTTCAGCAGATTACTCCACCATTCAGGGTACAAATATATCCTGACATACTTTTGCTGTCGTCATGATTAGATTAAAAATTAGAGTCTGTAAATTTCATAAGTTTTAGATCGGATTCTCTATAGATAAACCACTAATCTTTAATATTTCTCAAATACTTATTGATGGTCTTTATGTCCTTCCAGTAATTCTTACCTGGATCGATGCTCACTGCTCCTAATGAGTATATCACATTCGATCATGTACATGTCATAGCGTATATAATAAATCCCACTATCGAAGCATATAAAATTCTATTCATATGCTCTCTCTCTTGAGGAGTTATCAGACAATCTCTCTTCGAGAAAAAAATTTCTTGGCCTATCGGAAGATAGTTTTTCTTAAAATTTTTCATGCTGAATCTTTTCAGCACAGTATCAATATACGTCGACTGAGATAATCCAAATAATATTTTAGATCTATCTTTATAGATCTTCATCCCAAGAATGAAGGATGCTTCTCCCAAGTCTTTCATAGAGAACTGTGATGATAATCAAACTTTTATTTTCTATAATGCGGGGATGTCATTCCTGATTAAGAGAATATCATAGACATACAAAATAAGAAATACTACCATAGAGTTATTAACTCATTTGTATATGCAAGGTTCCTCTCCATTCTTAATGAAGCCATACATTCTGATCACTTTATCAAAACGTATGTTCCAACTCTGAGATGCCTGCTTAAGTCTATAGATGGACTTTTGAAGCTTACACATCTTAGACTCATCTGTGGATATGAAATCTTCAGATTGTATTAAATACACCTCTTCTTCTAGCTCTCCATTTAGGAAGGTTGTTTTCACATCTATTTGTCAAATTTTATAGTCCAGATATGCTGCTATCGCAAGCATAATCCAAATAGACTTGAGCATTGTTACAAGAGAAAATATCTCATCATAGTCAATACCATAACGCTGACAGTAACTCTTGACAACCAGACGGACTTTATAGATCTCCACCTTTTCGTCTGCGCCCTTCTTCTTTTTGAAGATCCACTTATACCCTATGAGTTTTATTCCTTCAGGTGGATCAACCAATGTCCATATATTGTTGATTTTCATAGACTCCATTTTGAATTTCATGGCTTCCAGCCACTTATCAAAGTCAAACCTCTACATCGCATCCATATAGGTGATCGGATCCTCATTGTTCTCATCGAGTTCAACTGGATCTCTGTCTCGGACTAAGAAACTGTAATATCTATCCGATTGACATGGTACTCTACCAGATCTTCTTAAAGATATTTCTACAATAGATTTTGAATTTGATCTAATCAAGTCCGACTCTATAGATTTACTAGATTATATCGGTTCTTCTACCGATCGAACTTCATCAAGTTCAATCTTTGAGGTATTAGTTCATTCATCAAGGAACTCTTTTTCTAAAAAGACAGTCCTATTGCTGATGAACACCTTCTGTTGTTCATCAGCGAGGTAGAAGTAATATCCCTTGGTCTCTTTTAGGTATCCTATAAATAGATACTTGTCAGACCTAGGTCCAAGCTTGTCAGTTTTCAAACGTTTGACATAAGCCGGATATCCCACATCTCATGTAGTGTTTTACTTACAGACTTACTCAAAATTTTATTTAAAATATAACAAGCTGACTCGAGTGCGTATTCTCAAAAAAAAATCGACAGACTTATAAAGTCCATCATGGATCGAACCATGTCTAACAGGATTCGATTCCTCCTTTTTGATACACCATTATGCTGTGGTGTTCCAGAAGTGATCCATTGTGAGAAAATCACATTCTCTTCTAAGTATGTCAGAAACTCACTAAAGAGGTATTCTCCTCCTCAATCGGATCGAAATGTTTTAATACTCTTTTCAATTTATTTTTTTACTTCATTACGAAATCATTTGAATATTTCAAATGATTCTGACTTATGTGTCACTAAGTAGACGTGTCCATACCTCGATAGATCATCTGTAAATATAATAAAATAATAATATCCATCTCTGACACTAGTGTTCATCGATCCACATACATCAATATGTATCAGACTTAGAACTTCACTGGCTCGCTCATCTTTTTCAGTAAAAGATGATTTGATCATTTTTTCAAGAAGACAGGACTCACAGGTTGGGAATGATTCATAATCACTGACTTCGAAAATTTTTCTTGTGTCAACCTGTTTATTCTGTTCTTGTTAATATGACCTAATCTACAATACCAAAGGTAGATATCAGAGACATCACTAATTTTAGAGAATTTATTGGATGTGTATATTACACTAACAGGTTGTGATAATATGTAAATACCATTATTCAATTATTCATTCATCACATTAACACCATTCATAATGATATTAAAATTATTATTTTTTTTAATTTCATAACCGTAGATGGCCAAAAGGCCTACAGAAATAATATTCAATAAAAAAGAAGGACAAAAGTGACATTCACTTAGACATTATATTAGACTTGAATACAAGCTTAATAGTCTCTAACACTAGAACTAGAACTAGTCTTCCATCTCTAACATTAAGGAACCTTTCATCTTTTTGAAATCTCCTACTGATCTGCAGATCCTGCAATGAATTATAAATATTAAAAAAACTTCCGATATCTAATATCCAAGTAGTAGAATCACAAATTAAAAAATTACAAGATGTTATCATATAATTACCTTGTCCAGCAATAACTTGCTTTTTCTCGATCTGTTCGGATCCAGAGAGGCAATGTATTGAGGATAATTTTTTTTTAGTGCCCCTGCTTCTTACAGTAGAAGTATTTTGTCTGACTCTAATCGAACTTGAGTTTCTTGGTCTGACTGAATTTGGGGTGCCCCAGCACTTTGCACCATTTTCTTGTTCTTCTTATTCTTCTTTCCTTTCTTAAATGATCATTGTCCAGAAGAAGATCCTCTCACAATATTTACCGACTCTTTTGGAGCTGCTGATCCTTCTCAAAGTTTTGCAGTAACCTCAGCAAATCATGGTAGTTAATTGCAAGCTTTGTCATTCAAAAATGAGTAAGAAAAGGAAGGTAGGACTTGGACAAAGAGTTCAAAATAGCATTTTTTTCCTAACTGCTCATGTAGGAGAAAGCTGAGCTTGCTTAGGCGCTCAATCATCTCGATCATATACAATACATGATCAGTGACTGATGCTCCTTCCTTCATTCAAATGTTGAAAATGGCATAACTATTCTTATGCCTCTCAACATCATCGGGTGTGCCAAAAGACTCATTCAATATTTACAATATATCCTGTGGCTGAGCATTCTTGAAATGATGACTAAACTCATCATTCATCGCCGCCAACATAATACAACGAACCGTAGTTTGATCGTTGAGCCACTTCTGATAAGTATCTCTGACCGTGCTACGTGCATTCAGAGCTGGCTCTTCGGGTGCCGGATCTGTCAATACATACAAGATCCGTTTGTGCTTCAGGACTATTTTGAGCTTTCGATATCAGCTATCAAAATTTCATCCCATCAATTTATCACTAACTTATAGTGATCAGAGCGACAAAGTGGTGGCCATAACTGCAAAAAAAAAATCAGAATCTAATTAGTATATGAATTGATTAAGCCTAAAGATATGAATTTTAGTCTAAAAGTTCTTTCACTATTTTATTTGAATTGATAGCCTCTATCTTCAATTCAAAGAATTACACTAATCTCTTAGTGGGTACTAGAATCCACATGGACTGCACATGGGTCCGAGTATGGCTCGGCCAATCCTTGTATACCCACAGATAGGTTCTTAACTAATTATTCATCAAATAATTTTTAGTATTCAATTTTATCCCAGACACCTCTTCAGTAGATGTATGGCGCCTCCACTGAAGGTTCTGATTAGGTCCAACCATTAACATGTCAGAATTTAGTATATCTAACAAACGAGTGATCAGATTCGAGTGTGACTCGACCAACTTGACCATCATCAGAAAGACACAACTAAAATAACATATTATGAATGATAATTCCGACAACCAAATGAGCATCATACATGTGGCACCTCCAATGATCATCTAAAACCATTGGACTCATTATCACCCAACTTAATGAGAGGCTATGATCTAGTTATCGTCATAACTATTTCATTTTAGGGACCTAACAAGTTTAGAAGATTTAATTAGTTGAATTGAGAGATGAGATGAGACTTGACTAGTTAATCTTAATCCTCCCACTGACTTCACCAAGTCAGATTTAAGAAGATCAGGCATAAGCTGGTCCAGCCAATCAGTCATGAATCCTCCTACTGGCTTCATCAAGTCATAAAGAGGACTCAAGATAAGTTGAACTAGAACACCTAAATCAGTCATACTGATTTTCTAGTTAACATGGATCAACTCCAATCATTAAGTGATCTAATCAAAACATGATTCAATATGTTGGCCAGATAAGTGAGATCGATAGGAGGGATATGTCATTAACTCGACATAGATTCAATCTATGTGAGTAGCTCCCAATTAATGACCATCGATCAAAGCTGCCTTACTTACCTTAAATACCAACTGGTTAGTCATTTTCAATTTGATCAACTTATAGACTTGGATTCGACCATGGAGCTATAATCAAAGTCCATATTGGTCTAATCAAAGATATGGACTTGACCAACTACAACTATTGAAATTGATCAAGAGAAGAAATTGATCCAATCAGAATTTACTTTTAATTAAATTTGATCAATTACTAACATGATCTATTATTAATGATTTCTAATCCTAGGTCTAATCCAGTTAAATGGACTTGACTCGAGCTAACCCATTAACCCATGAGTTATGAAATTAACGCCTTAGATCTTTGATTCTCAAATCTAGATCGCTTAATTCTCAATTAAGTTTTGAGCTTATATGGGTTCGGATTCGGTGTTTGAAAATAGTTTTTTAATTTTGTAAAATATTTTTACAATCAATCATCTAATAATCAAAATTTTAATTTCAGATCTAATATATATTATTTTAGATCCAAAATAAAATTTTAAAATTTTTTTCATCGTTCATCATTATGGAAAAGATCGCATAGCACCCCTACATACCATAAGAGATCCCATCGAATAGATAAATGAGATAGTAAAATCTTGATTTCTCCTATGACCGGACGACTATAGGATCTATCCAATCAGATTACTATTACTACTCAGATTCAAAATTAACTATTTAAATCTAATCTAAATAATTAAAATTAGATTATATACAAAAAATTTATGTCATAAGAAACCTTGCTCTAATACCATATGAAGAAAAAATAGATAGTTTAAAGCATGTATTTTTAAATTTTTATAATAAAATAATAAAAAATTAAATATTTTAATCTTCTAAACATACTTTAGATCAGATCTAAACTATCATTAAGGATCTATGACATAAAAAATTTATATATAAAATCTAAAATAAAATAGAAAACTGCATCGATCACATCGATGTCTTGAATTTGATCAAACCTTTAGATTATATCGATAGAGTTTAGAACTCATCACCTTTTCATGGGTTGATGATCTCTTGCTATTGGTAAGCATGGTATGAAGCTCTCACTGATGTCGAGTAGTCGCACAAGCATCCGACCTCTACGGATGGTCCACACGAACCCCCTTGACCGATCAACCCACCACGGAAAGTGCTAGCTCACGTAGTCGGCTTCTGATGACAGATCTGACTTGATCTCCTTCTTCGATCATCTCAAACTTTTTCAATGTTGAAGATGGATTAGAGAAAGATGCTGGATGGTGGAGAAAATTTAGATGAAGACTCTCTTCTCTTTGATTTTTTTCTCACTCAAAAATCTAGAACAGTTCTAGATCTCTCACCCAAGAGGAGAATGGTCTCCTCTTTTGTTTACACCAAGGAAGAAGAAAACCCACCCAATCCTTATATTCCAAAGAAGTGTTTTTGACCCTCTTCTCTCTGTTATCTCATGGTGAAGAGCTCTCTTCTTTTGGCACACAAAATTATGGCCCTTTTTATGGTTGTCGCACAAACCAGATAAAATAGGATAATGGCTGAAGTTTGTTGCAATGCAAACTCTTTGAATTTCAATTCGACTCCAACTTTTTCTTACCCTTATCTAACTTAAAGAGGGACTTATCAGAGAAAATTGAGTATGAAAATCAGTTGAAAAGACCTCCTTTTCTCATACACAATAGACCACTTCAAAAGCAGCCAACGTGTGGAAGGATATGGATAAAGTTTTAAATTAAATTCAAACTAATTTGAATTCAAATTAAAACCAACCAATTTCTATCCTTAATGAGTGACAAAAGAAGGATTATTTTTTTGATTTTCTTATATACAAACTAATTTTGTACGGTGAGAAAAGATGTGAGACAATTTAGATGGCGCAAGGGATAGAGTCCTACTCATTGGGACTCTAGGATTTAACTAATTAGATTTCTTTCAAATCCAATCTAATTAGACCCAAATAAAATATTGATGAACCTAATCTAATTAATCTTTTATAATCTCAATTAAATTTGATCAAATCAATAAATTAATTGAGCTATAGATTCGATTAAATCAGGATCATTTCTTCTTTACCGATTAGGTCATCTCATAACCTAATCAAACTTGACCTGATTGAATCAAATTTAATCAGACTTGATCTAGACTTTAATGCTCAATCAAATTGAACTAATCAATGATCTAATTACTAATTAATTCTCTATTTAAGGATAGAGTCCAAGTCTAGTGGACTCTTCTCTAGAGTCTTTGTCCAGTGAGACTCTTCAGCAGAGTCCCCGTCAAATGAGACTCTTCACCAGAGTCTCCGTTGACTGAGACTCTTCAAATTAGCCATATGATCGAAGAAAAACTTCTAATATGTGTGACTCCATAGGTTCGAACCTAAGCCGGTAGCACAGGAACTAATTTTTATACCAATCGAAGTAACCATCTTGCAATGATACCCGACGTCTGGATAGTTCGAATGTATGCTAAGCAACACTCAAGAACCTATTTGAATATAGTTACCATATAATTCATCCCTTTGACCCAAATGCTCAAAGTGACCTAGGGTTTAACTGTCAACCCTGATATGGTCATCCACATTATATTTTAATTTTCAAATTCATCACATGGATTATCCCGATCAAGGTTTTACTGAATTAAAACACACTGATACATTAACTCCTACTTATTCAAAATGGTCAATTCCATCTTAACTCACACACCAACTTCACAAGTACTTGACTATATCTAGAAATCTTTCATCACTGAATTAGAAATTAAAGTAGTCCGGCACAAAGCATGGTGAGTTGCTTACAAGTCATCATGGTGATCTTAGATCGAAGGGATACTTATATCTATATCCCTTCGGAGTTACTCTTGACAGCAGAGTGCTCCAAAGTTGGCCACATTCAGTGAAATATACTCCTATATTTTTCTGCATGCTATACAACGTCTTCATGCTCCTTGGTTAAGAGGACAATCAACCTATATGGCACATAATGACCTACACTTGATATATCTATCATCCTAGTAATAGCATATCATTTGGTACAAACTCATTTAAGGACTAAACGATATATCCTCTATGTCGAATCAAATAGTCCTAAGGACATCATCACATAACAGAAGTTCAAAATAAGATGTACACAGTGATGAAAAAATTAAATAATATTTATTAATTTAATAATTATATACAATTACAATGATAAGCACAACTGTCAACAGGCTGATGATTGCTTTGGGACATAATTCTCAACAATGATATGGTTGGAAAGATCTCGATGAAGCTTTTTATCCAAAGTCAATATGAAGTCGATTTATGACAGTAATTTTGTCAAGTCATTGTCAATGTTTTCATCCGACCAGTCATGGTGGCTAGGAAGATCCCGAAGCTTTTTGTCTGAAGTCGATATGAAATCAATTCATGGTAATAATTTTATCGAGTCGTTGTTGTCATCTTCATCCAACCAATCATGGGTGGTTAGGAAGATCCTGCTTGAATCAGGATATCTCCTTATAACTGATAATCTACCAATCATTGATTTGGAGATCTTAGTCATAGCCGAGATATCTCCATAAGATCGGTGCATTCTAATCTAGTCAATCTAGTCGTCAAGGTCTGATCGAAGTTCGAATATCTTAAATCGAATTATATCCAATCATCCTTCTCTAAGGACCGAGGCTTGCTCGGTTGTCTTAGATATATTCATGTGATGTCTTTGATCATTTCTGATGACTTCATTTGTGGTTGGCTATTGTAAATGTCAGTCGAGTATTTCACTTAGTCGCATTAACAAAGAACTTCTATCAAAGCTCAAAAAAATATTTCATGGATATGATAAATGGAGATATAACTTATTAGTAGTACATTTTTAATTTTGACATTCCATGTTTGAGGAATAGGGGTTCCATCGAGGCTCTCAATTTATATGCCCTAGTTTTGGTGACTTCGATGATTCTGTAGGAGCCTTCTTAATTCGGAGTCAGCTTGCCTTGCTTGTAGGTTTAGATATCTTGGCCCGACAAAGGATGAGATCTCCTGGTCAGAATATCTTGACCTGACCCGTGCATTATAGTAGTAGGCTACTCATTGCTAGTATGATCATCTTGACCCAAGCTTGCTCTTTGATCCTTCGATCATGTCCAAATTTGTCTGAAGTCAACTCAGATTTCCTCCTTGGTATAGCGTTCCACCCTAGTTGTCGGCATTTCGATCTTGATAGGAATGACTGCTTCAGTATTGAAGATGAGATTGAATAGT